>NC_082621.1:6767639-7113472 GCF_030936135.1 Gavia stellata | reverse complement strand
GCTGGGGAACCAGCCCGGGGCCAGGCGGGGCCAGGCGGTCTCGGCGGGCGGAGCGGCAGCGCCCCCTAGCGGGCCCGGCCGGGGCTGTCCCCCTGCCCCTGACACACACGCCCGGCCCCGCCCGCGGCGGTTCCTGCCCGGCCGCAGCCCCGGCTCCTCTCCCCGGCTCTCCCAGGGCGCAGTAATACACCGCCGCTTCCCAGCGCCACCCCGGCGAGTCCCGCAGCTCTTTGGACCCTTTATGACCCCTCACAACGAGTTCGGAGCCTCGGCCTGGGAGCTGACGGTAGGAGCAGAAAACGAGTATAAAAAACTGTAACTGCATCTCATCCCAGGAACTACATCTGTATGCAGTTCCTGGGCTGAGAGACCTAGTCTGCATCTGGGAAGCCAGGTCACAAGGTGTGACGATGCCACAGGGCTCAGGCAGAACGAAACCGCTACGGCTGCACAGTCCAAGGCTCCAAGTGGCTCACTGCTGTTTGGTGGCAGTATCTATGGGTGACATTTTGCACGAGGCAGTTCTCACCTCTCACTACGTGCTCATGCCTCCAAACTACCCACCCAGTTAAATGAAGGTTACTTTTAATTTCAGCTGGTTTTCAGACCCAATTCCCCAGGCAATTCTGCTTGTCTCTGGGCAAAACTTCCATCAGTTTTGATTCAACAGCATAACAAAATTGAACAAAACCAACCCAAACTGAACAGCGAGCTTATGTCTCTGCTACAGGTAAGGGCACTTCAAGCTGCGACCGTGAACTGCAGCAGCTGAGGAATACCAACATACTCCCATTTGCCATCTCCGTTGCAGGTGGAAACAAGCAGCAGTGGTTTTGGGGAGGGCAGCTGAGAGCGTTAACCAAAAAAACGTCACTCTGTGGGGACAGACAATACTGAGCTGTTGGAGCTTTTAGACAATTACAGATCAGGAATAATCCTCCTGTGCTGTACCACGCTTGAGAGTAAGGGGCTTGATGAGATGAGTTCAGGGGACATTAAGATTTTTCCTGTAGGATCACTTTTCCTTCCAGAAACCAGGACCCTCCACCTGGGTCTGCATTGTGACAGGTTGGCCTATATATTTTCAAGCGTACTACTCAGTCTCATACTATATCATCAAGAGAAACCCCCCACTTCCTCCAGTGATGCCAAATAGTGAATTTCAGAGCCTGGTGAGCACTTATCAGGAGCCCATAAAGGGATTCGATATGTTTATATACATATGATTCTAACACAGAAGCTAATCTGTAGGTAATCTGTACATTTAAGACATCCTCTGCTCTTTTACACCTTCCCTCATTACTTTTTCCATAAGAAGTGAAATGTTATTATAGAATTATGGGACAAAAATTTCTGAGACAGGAGTTAACTTCCAAGCTCTGAAAACCCTTCTGAAACTTTGAGGGGGAAAAAACCCCCACCATCTTTAGGATAAAAAGACGTGTAGACGTGACACTTCGGGACATGGTTTAGGGGCCATGGTGGTGTTAGGTTGATGGTTGGACTTGATGATCTTAAAGGTCTTTTCCAACCTTAATGTTTCTGTGATTCTGTGATTCTGTGAGTAGATGAACTCATTTGACTGTATGTTGGTGTGTGAGCAGTTGATGCTGATGCCGGTGCCCTCGGTAGTCTCTGCCAATGGCTCCTGCTGCACCTGGGCTCTGCCCACAGCCACTGCAGAGAAAGTAGAAGGAAAGGACAAAGTTCACCAAAGGTCACCCAGCTCTGATTTTCCCAAAGAAATGGTTAGGAAGAGTGGCAGTGAGACAGAGCCGGACTGGAATGAATGGCAAGGTGTGCCCATGAAGAGGGGTGGAGACTGATAGTGGTGTGGATGTGTGGAGTGAGAGGAGAAGGCTGGGGAGAATTTGGAGTTGATGCATGCCAAAATGAGATGAAAGTCAGAATAATGGATGGATGGATGGATGGATGGATGAAGAGGGGACGAGAAGACAGGAGAATGGGTGTGTTACAACGAAGTACGGAGGGCTGAATTGAGACCAAGTATAAATGCTTGAATGCACAGAGGGATGAGTGGATGTATGGAATAATGGAGAGGTGCAGGAAAGCAAACTGCTGCCTACAGATAGGAAGGAAGCAGGGGGAGAGATGAGAGAGGGGTCTCAGAGAGTAGGAAGAGGCATTAGAGCTGGTAGGGGCCTGGAGAGATGGGTAAAAAGAGGGGTGGATGGACGGATGAAGGCAGGACAAGCAGAGAGCAAGAGTGGGTGTTACAGTGAAAGAGGGCTGCAATGAGGGCAATACTAACTGCTGAATTCACAGAGAAGAATGGGTGCATGGAAAAGCAGGCGTACATGCAAGCAAACTTGTAATGGTAGAGATGATGGGAATGAAGGAGACTACCTGGAGGGGACTCAAGAGAGCTGGGAAAGGGGGACGAGAGATGGTAGAAAGAAAAAAGAGAGGGAAGAGTTTGTGGCAGGCCCACTGGAGAACACCCCGGGCACAGCCCGCCAGCGCCATGCAACCAGGAGCAGCGCAGCCAGCCCCGCCAGCCCTGCACCCTGGCACTGCTGCATCCCACTGCTCCGCCGCCCCGGCCTCACTGCCCCCCCACCAGCGTCTGCTCCCTGTTCTGGCCGCCGGTGCCTCTGCTCCGCTGCCTCCTCTCCCCTCTGCTGCTGCCAGCTCCACCCCGAGGCTGAGCCCTGCACTGGCGCCACTCAGGATCTCACCCGGGCTGAGAGGCTCTGCACGGGCAGAAGATTGTCTCCTGGCAAGTGGACTCTCCCCATCCTCCAGCAAGAATAAGCCTGCACAGCGCCAGCTGCAGCCGGGATAGCTGCAGGGCCTCCACCCAGGAGATGGACCAGCTTCCCTGAGCTCTCTCTGAGCTCAGGGCCTAGAAACAGCAGCCACTGATTTCCTGTGGATGGGAGGGAGGAGGCTGAGAGCCTCCCTTCAGCTGCCTCTCTGCAGTCTGAGCACAATGCCTAAAAGTTGTGTTGAGGCAGAGGGGGTGTGAGGACAAATGTGCCCATGGGCGTGCAGGGGTCAGGGAGGGCAGGGGTGGTGGGGAATCACAGGGTGAGAATGCAGGTCAGAAGGGACCTCCACAAGTCATCTAGCTCAAGCCCCTGCTCAGAACAGATCCCACTAGATTAGGCCGCTCCAGGATGGAGGTTGCACAAACTCCCAGGGAAATCCATTCCAGTTCTCACTCTTTCTTTTAGCCTGTTGCTTAACTAGAACTCCCCACATTCCAGCAGCTGTTCATTGCCTCTACTCCTGCCGCAGAGCACTTCCACAGTCTAGTCCACCTTCTCTGTTTCCTTTGAACAAGTAGTTCCTGGACCTGCTGGGAACAATTTGGCTGACAGAGATCAGCATAGGCATATTCCCTGCGGTTGGGTGTCACCCCCAAACTTGCAGGACGTGCTGTCCTTCCCATTACTCGCGGCCTTCATGAAAACATTAAAGAAAAAAAAAATAAAGTCCTACTGCTGAACCCTGAGAGACCCCACTATTGTCTGCCAGCTGGGCTTTGCACCACTGGTCACAACTCTTTGAGCCTGGTAGTCCAGCCAATTTTCCACTCTCCTTATCATCGCCTTACGGAACCCATTTGTCACCGGTTTGGTCAGAAAGGAAGTATGAGAGAGGATGCCAGTCCAGGTGTGGCCCACCAGTGCTGAATAAAGGGGAGCAATCACTCCTCTTGACCTCTTGGCAACACTTTGTCTAAGGCAGCCCAGGATACCATTGGACCTCTTTTACGCAAGGGCACATCGCTGGCTTATGGCCAACTTGGTGTCTACCAGAACCCCTAGGCTTTTTTCTCCAAAGCTGCTTTCTAGCTGGGTGACCCCAAGCTGCCCTGGTGCATGGACTTGTTCTTCCCCAGGGGCAGGAATTTGCATTTCCCCTCGTCGAACTTCATGAGGTTCCTAGAAGCCCATTTCTCCAGCTTGGCGGGGTCCCTCTGGATGCTGGCCTGACCCTCCCGTGTATCAGCCACTCCTCCCAGTTTGCTGTTGTCTACAAACCTGCTGAGGGTATACTCTGTCCCATCATCCAGAACACTAATGAAGATGTTGAACAGGAGCCAGTATTGATCTATGGAGTGCACCATTAGTCACTGGCTTCCAACTAGGCTTTACACCACTGATCACCACCCTCTGGGCCTGGCCATTCAGACAGTTTTCAATCCACCTCACCGTCTGCTCATCCAGCCCTTACATCAACAGCTTCTCTATGAGAAACCTATGAGCGACAGCGTCAAAGGCCTTACCGAAGTTGAGCTAGACAAGATCCACTGCTCTCCCCTCATCTCCCAAGCCAGTCACTTCATCAAAGTTTATCGAGTTGATCAGGCCTGACTTCCCCTTGGTGAAGCCATACTGACTACTCCTGTTGCCTTTCTCATCCTTAACATGCCTGGATTAGGCAGGCTTTCCAGGATTAGCTGCTCCACCACCCTCCCAAGGTGAGGCTGAAAAGCTTGTACTTCCCTGGGTTCTCTTTCTTGCCCTGCTCAGGCACCTCTCCCTGTCACCCTGATCAGTTGAAGATAATCATGAGTGACCTGGCAATGACAGGAGCCAGCTCCCTCAGCCCTTGTGGGTGCATCCCATCAGGGCCCATGCACTTACAGATGTGCCGTTTGCTTAAGTATTCCCTGACCTGAACTCCTTCCACCAAAGGTACGTCTCCCTTGTTCCAGACTTTCCCCCTGGTCTGTAGTTGGGATTCCTGAAGGCCAGTCTTGCTAGTAAGGATGGAGGCAAAGAAGGCCTTCAGCACCTCAGCTTCTTCCATATCCTGTGTCACCAGGGCCTCCATCTCATTCAGCAGTGGTCCTACACTTTCCGTATTCTTCCTTTTGTCACCTGTGTCCTTACAGAAGCCCTTCTTACTGCCTTTGACACCCCTCACTAGACTTACTTCCAGCTGGGCTTTACCTTTCCTAACCTCTTTGGACATTGTCTCTGTATTCCTCCCAGGTTATTCGTTTCCACCTTCCGTATGCTTCCTTTTTGTGTTTGAGTTTGACCAGGAGCTCCTTGTTTATTCACGTAGGCCTCCTGGCATGCTTTCTGGACTTCCTCCTCGTTGGCATGGGCTGCTCTTGAGCTTGGAGGAGGTGATCTTTGGCTATTAACCAGCTTTCCCGGGCCTCTGTTCCCTCTAGGGCCTTATCCCAGGGCACTCTTCCAAGCAGATCTTTGAAGAAGCCAAAGTGTGCTCTCCTGAATTCCAGGGTTGTGAGCTTGATATTCACCTTCCTCGCTGCCCTCAGGATCCTGAACTCCACCATCTCATGGTCATTGCAGACAAGGCTGCTCTTGCTCTTCACACCCGCAATGAGCTCTTCCTTCTTGGTGAGTATGAGGTCCAGCAGAGCACCTGTCCTCATGGGCTCCATGTTCCTTTTATTCAGTACATATTCGGTCCAAGGTCTCAGCCCCTGCCTGACACAGCACCATGTACCCATGAGTACATTTGGCATTGGCTTGCACACAAGGCGGGTGTGTGTCCCACCCTAGACACCACTGACACTGCATTGGAAACAGATCCACTCAGGGATGGCCAGCACATGGTCGGCAGGATTCCTCAGCCTTTCTCTCTGCCTATCCTTTTGAACTCCGTAACACTGGGGAGAGCAGCTCTGTCCTGGCCTGGAGAGGCAGGAAGGGGCACTTCCAGCCATGCTGAGGCACTCCCAATGTTGTTACACTGCATTAAACTAAGGATCCCAACTGGTGTGAAACCATCCTTGTTGTGGCCTGAAGTCAGCAGTAAAACAGTGTGAGCTTTGCAGTGGCAGGAAAAGGAGGGCTGAAGATACACACAAGGTTGCATTTCAGTGCCTGTGCTGTGGGCAGTTCTCTGCCAGGTTTGTTCTGTTGTTGTTCAACTGCACTCAGGCTCTGTCTGGCCCTGGCTGCTGTGTGGAGCTCATGGACAGAGCAGTGGAGTGTGCTCCTGCCGTGACCTGCGCATGCCCTCGTGATGAGGGACACACAAACACACACATGGAAGCATGCAAAACTCTGCACCCAAAAACACTTGCAGAAATCCAGCATGCAGACAAGTGCAGACAAGAGGACACACGCAGAAACATGACCGACTTTGCACTCAACTGGGGATATCCTGGGGACAGCTCTGGCAGGGATTCTGAGGAGCATTCAGGGGAAGGACAAGGCCCTGTATGTGCTAATGGTGTTGTTTGGGTACCCAGGGAGACTGCACAGAGGGGAGGTGTACTGGGAGCTTTGAAGAAAACATTGTATTCAAGGAGTCAGTGATCTTGCGCAAGACATATCTGCTCTATTGGGCCTTGCACTAAAGGCTTGAGAGGCCTGTACATAAGCATGAGTAGCTGCTGCAAGGGAATCTGCTGGAGTGCCCTGTGTCAGCCTGTGCTGCACGTTGGTGGGTGTTATGGCAGAAATAACCTTCGAGTGTTCGAGAAGACGTACTTTTCTTTTTTTGTGTAACACAAAATAAAAGGCACCATGGCATGGGAGGGAAGCAGAAGCTCTCCCTGGACAGGATCTGCACAGTGTGTCTTGGGAAAATTTACCTGGGTCCATCTGATGCTGCACAAGCACAGGTTTCCCAGCATCTGAGGGGATGGAAGGTTTACTCACTAACTATATTCGTCTTTTTATTCTATCTTACTAAAACAGACATTTTATTCTGTCGTTTGCTGTCAGGTCTTTCTTTCTGAGATCTGAAAAGGATCCTGCACCACATCTTGCCCCATGCTGCCTCCCTGGTGTAGAACAGGAGCAGGCAAAACCAGCCAGCAGAATTTTCCTGGAAGCAGATTTAGGTGGGATACGGTCAAACCCAGGAGCCAGGCCGCTTCTTGGCAACAGGGTGATAAAGAGCCCCAAAGGAGTCACCCAGGCTGACATCATTTGCCTTTACAGGACTCCTCCAGCATGTGAGATGAGTCCTCTGCCCACGCTGACATGTTTTGCTCCAGAAATGCTTGGGCCTCTCATCCTGTCACGGAAAGGCTGCCTTCAGCGGGGAATGTGCCTGGCATAAAGCAGGAAATGAGAAGACAGCAATTCAGGAAGCCAAAACACAGCCCATAGCATTAGCTGGGATGTTTTCCATTCAAGGTGAGCTTGTCAGAAAATAATCACCTCCACAAGGAATGCCTCTGGCAGCCTGGGGCAGTAAAGGGCCATGATAAAAGCCAGCCCAGCTCCTTGCTCTCTCATCCACTTCTCTTGCCTCCTTCTCCTTGGGAGTCAGGTGAGTCTGAAGCCCCGTCTCCTTCTGTGCTGTCTCTAAAAGGAGGTCTCACTTCAGTGGACCTCTCAGCTGATTCCAGATTTGTTCTATGCCAGATCTTGGGGCTGCTTGTCATGGGAGAGGGAAGTGGGGAGAAGGTTAGACATGGAGGGAAGCTGGGACTGTACTGAGGTGGCTTCTGGACTCAGGGGCTAGGCAGTAGCTACATAGGAGCTAGTAGACCTTTTGGGGCCCTGGTATGACAAGGCCAAGAAGCCCTCATATGTCTCTGCACAGCCTCCACCTCCCAGCCTGCACATTCTTTGGTTCCCTCATGGTGTGGTGACAGGCTGCTCCTCACGCATGCCCATGTTTTCCTCCCTCCCTGCCCTCTCTCCCAGGTGCACCTCAGGCCCCAAGACATGTCCTGCTATGACCAGTGCCGGCCCTGCCAGCCCTGCGGCCCAACCCCGCTGGCCAACAGCTGCAATGAGCCCTGTGTCAGGCAGTGCCAGAACTCCACCGTCGTCATCCAGCCCTCTCCCGTGGTGGTGACCCTGCCCGGCCCCATCCTCAGCTCCTTCCCGCAGAACACCGTTGTGGGATCCTCCACCTCCGCTGCTGTTGGCAGCATCCTCAGCTGTGACGGAGTGCCCATCACCTCTGGCTGCTGTGACCTCTCCTGCATCACTAGCCGCTACTGCGGCAGGAGGTGCCCCCCCTGCTAAAGATGCTGGCAACGGCCTCAGATAAGGACCCCCAGGAACTCAGAAAATGCTGCTTGACACAGGATCAAACTCTGTGCCATTGTTTTAGGAGCAGCTGACCACCTCTGGCTTGTCCTGCAAGGGCAGACTGGAAGGGGCCAGCCTGGGCCTTCTGAAAACATGGCCAATGTCTAACGTTCCTGTCTTCCAATCACCCTTTTTCTCTCTTTTCTTTGTATTCTTGTGCTCCCCTCAGAGCTTGCTGTGAGGACCCCAGAAACAAGCCTGGAGCCACCTGCTAGCCTGTCTGCTTCTGTGAGGCAGGTCGATAGATGCCCTGTGGCAACTCTGCCACAGGAAAAGGGGAACAGAGTCTTGACTGCTCCTGCTCCTCACTCAGGGCCTCCACTTGGGCTGACCTCATTTCCCTCTTTCGACGCATTAAAAAGTTTTTGCAACCCTGCCTGTGTTCCTTAGGTGGTCTTTCCATCTGCACACTGACTGCTGAGGGAGAAAGACCTTGCTTTGGAGGGGCATTAGTTGGGGGCACAGGAGGACCCTTCATCACTCCTAGAGGCATTGGAGGGTGGGACAAACTGCAGTGAGTCCTCTTTCAGGGACTGCCTCTTGAAGCTGAGGAAGACATCCCCAGTTACTCTACTGCCCATGGCAATCAGTCCTTGCCTTGCTGCGTCTCTGCTCAGAAATATCCCCCTGGCCCCAGAGCACATCATATGAACAGGAATCCTGACAACTGCTGTCTTCCAGAGAGGAACTGTGAGCATGTGGGAGGCCCCAGGGAGGTCAGCAGTCCCACAAGCCCTTGGGGAAGAGTGGTGCTCCTGCTTTGGCTGGAGCTGTGCTGGGCAAGGAGGCTCAGAAAACTATGTTGCCAAAAGATGGCTGGATTTGAGAACGGGTAAATAGCCTTGGGCATGGCCCACAGTCCCTACTCCACCTGCCCCTCCCCTCCATCACCCGATTTTGGGGCTATGGCCTGTATGCCTGGGCATGGGCAGCAGGGACAGCTTCCCCATGCAGCCCTACCACCCTTCAGCACAGCATCTGGCATTGCCACCTATTGACTACCTGTGTAAGGCTGAGGTGTTCACAAGTTAGTATTGGTATCAGCTACAGCAGGCCACACGCTGGAGTCCCCTGTCCCTTTGAACGCAACACCCCCTTGGGTGAAGGCATCCCTGGGACTGTGACTGGTGCCCAAACACACAACCCTGCTCTGTGCTGCCTTGTCTTCCCCAGGCACAGCTTTGCTGAGGCCCAGGACCTCTACAGCCCCACAAGTGCCACAACCCAGCTCCGGTCCAGAAGAGTGCTGTGTGAAAGGAGATACCCCCAGCTCTGTGGAGACATTGCAGTGACACTGCACTCAGCAGGATCCATGAGCTGTCCCTGAATGGCACAGGGCACGCACCAGCCCAACCAGAGTGCACACGTTGGGGTGCCTTCCCCCAGGCACCAAGCTCCTTCAGAGCCCTGAGGCTGAAGAGGCCCTTGTGCTCCACACAGCACCATTGCTTCCCACAGACACGCCAGGGCCTTCCCACATCTGCAGACTCTGGGACCCTGTGGTGTGGGAGTTTTCCCTCACACTGACCCAACATGCGGTCAGCACTACAGGACCAGCATGGAGGACAGGGTCATTCCTGCATGGGGCGAGGATGGGGGTGCACTGCTCCCCAGGCCAGGTTCTGTGGGCGTCGATGCTGAGTCAGGTGGTAACACAGCAGCAATGAGCATTAGGACCAAGCCCACCTAGACCCAGTGCAACCATGGGTCCCAGCTCTGGCTTGCCGCCTGGCTCAGCGTCTCTATGAGAGCTCAGGCCTAGTGTAGGCCTGCCCCAGCTCTGCCCTATCTGTGCCTGTGTCTGGCCTGGGCTACTGTTGTCTTCCTGGCCTGGCCAGGCTCCTAGATAGTCCTGGTAGTCACTGGGTGGAGCCTTCACCTCATCCTCTCTTGAGTCCGGCCTTGGTCTGCACCACAGCCCCAGCTCTGACCCTGGCACTGACACCTCCCATCTGTTGCCTAGATTATGGCAATAATCAATAGATGCTTCTGGGGTGGAATTGTCTGCTCTCTAAGATAGAAGTCTGAGATGGACCAGCTCTCTTGTTTTTTCTAACCACAGCCTTACACCAGGGAAACATTTCTAGGCACTTACCCGGGCAACTAGGCTCCCTAGGGCCTGTGTTTCCCCAAGACCGATGAGCGTGGTGGTGAATACGCATCCACATCACCAGCCTGGAGAGCAACGGCTTGCAAGTTTCTTGGCACATCAGAACCACACAGAGTTTTTTGACTCCTGTGGATACCCTCCAAACAGTGCTCTCTTTCCTGAAGGCATCATGGCCCATTTAAAACACAATGCTATGGTTCTTGCTTTCCAGAGGAAGCAACAGCAGTATCCCCCCTCCATGGCCTGAGGGGGGATCATGGTGTCTTTGTCATACATCACCATAACAAGGGATTAACTTTTGAACAGGTTTCAAAACTGTAGTCCAACAATCCAGTACAAAATGATCAGATGCAGATGCATTTTGTGAAATATGAAGATGGAGTTTTCCCCATGACCACAGCTACTCAAAATACATTTCAAAAGACCCAGACAGGCATCTCTTGCAGTAATTTTCATAAAAGTATTCTGTAAATAAAGCTTACAGCTCAACTGTAAGGCTGACTGTGTGCTCTTTAAGCTCAGTCCACCCCAACCCAACCAAACATGTTTTTTAAATGGACACTACACACAGTAAAGTTTAAAGATTGTATAAATCCCCATGGCAGAGGGGGTTGGACTGGATGATCTTTTAAAGGTCCCTTCCAACCTAAACCATTCTATGATTCCATGATTCTATGAATATTTTCATTTCAACAGTAAACTTCACAGGAGTTTTATGGATCTTCCTCTTCCTAGCTGCTGTCTGTGCTGTCTCGGCCCTCCTCAGGCACTTCGAGCTGTTTCCAGAGACCCTGGTTGTTGTATGACCTGTGACAGAAGACAGGACATTCATCACAGACGTGGCTTTCAGAAAAACATTCCAGCCTTCAGGTCTTGTCAGGTGGGCCACAAGTCTGAAGGACACATTGGACTAAATCAAGAAAGCTGGACCCCTTTATGCCATCTCCTTTGTACACAAAACTTCCCTGGTTTTCCCAGCAAGAAATATGCTTGGGCTGCCCTAATTTACCTAGGAGCATTTGTGCATTTATCCCAGTACCATGGATGCACATTATCTGGAGCTTTCTGATCAACAGAGTCCTCAGGAGTCTGCAGCGGCTTTTCCACCTCTGTCTTGTTTTCTGCTGGAAAAGAGGAGTTATTTTCCCCCGTTCCTGATCACGCTGCTTCTTGTGTACCAAGAATTTCTGAAGAGCAGCCGTACACCCCTTAGCTTTCTTGTAGGCCATCAAACCTGCTTTGTGGAGAATGTCCCTCATTTCAGCATCCAAAGAGTGGACCATATCAGCCCTCATGACTGCCCTGGGTAATGGCAGCACCTGTAGCAGCTTGAACTAATTTGTAGGCACCAGATACATCTTTTCCACATAGTCCATCCCTTCTTTAGCAAAAGCCCCATGCTGAGCAGAGGATCACGCTGCCATCCAGAGGGACCTCAAGAGGCTGCAGAAATGAGCTGACAGGACCCTCCTGCAACTCAACAAGGGGAAGGGCAAAGTCCTACTCCTGGGGATGAACAACCCCATGCATCAGTACATGGTGGGGACCGCCCAGCTGTAAAGCAACTTTGCAGGAAATGACCTGGGTTGTCCTGCTGGACACCAAGTTGACAATGAGCCAGCAATGTGCCCTTGCCTCAAAGAAAGCCAACAGTGTTCTGGGCTGCACTGGGAGGAGTGCTGCCAGAAGGTTGAGGAAGATGATCGTTCCCCTCAACTCAGCACTGGTGAGGCCACTCCTGGAGTACTGGTTCCAGATCTAGACTCCCCAGTTCAAGGGAGCTATGAAAGTACTGGAGAGAATCCAATGAAGGGGCACAAAGATGATGAATGAACTGAAGCATCTCTCCTATGAGGAAAGGCTGAGAGATCTGGGACTCTTCAGCACAGAGAAGGGAGGGGGCGGGGCGAGGGTGGTGGGAGGAATCTTATCAGCATATATAAATACCTCAAGGGAGGGTGTGGTGGGTTGACTCTGGCTGGATGCCAAGTGCCCACCAAAGCTGCTCTATCACTCCCCCTCCTCAGCTGGACCCAGGAGAGAAAATATAATGAAAGGCTTGTGGGTCGAGATAAGTGACAGGGAGAGATCACTCACCAATTACCATCACGGGCAAACCAGACTCGACTTGGGGAAATCAGTTAAAATTTATTACCAATCATATCAGAGTAGGCTAATGAGAAATAAACCAAATCTTAAAACACCTTCCCCTCACCCCTCCCTTCCTCCGGGGCTCAACTTCACTCCCCATTTTCACTACCTCCTCCCCTCTAGTGGCACAGGGGTACAGGGAATGGTGGGGGGGCGGTCTGTGAATCACACGTTGTTTCTGCTGCTCCTTCCTCCTCATGCTCTTCCCCTGCTCCAGGGGTGGGGTCTCTCCCACTGGAGACAGTTCTCCACAAACTTCTCCAACATGAGTCCTTCCCATGGGCTGCAGTTCTTCATGAAATGCTCCAGCATGGGTCCTTTCCACGGAGTGCAGTCCTTCAGGAACAGAATGCTCCAGCATGGGTCCCCCATGGGGTCACAAGTCCTACCAGAAAACCTGCTCCAGTGTGGGCTCCAGTCCATGGGGTCACAGGTGCTACCAGGAGCCTGCTCCAGTGCGGGATCTCCACAGGATCACAGCCTCCTTTGGGACCATCCACCTGCTCTGGCGTGGGGTCCTCCATGGGCTGCAGGTGGATATCTGCTCCACCATTATCCTGCATGGGCTGCAGGGGGACAGCCTGCCTCACCATGGTCTTCACCATGGGCTGCAGGGGAATCTCTGCTTGAGTGCCTGGAGCACCTTCTCCCCCTCTTTCTTCACTGACCTTGGTGGCTGCATAATTGTTTCGCTCACATATTCTCACTCCTCTCCTCTGGCTGTTTCTGTTCCCCTTTCTTAAATACCCCAGAGGCGTTACCACTGTCGCTGATTGGCTCAGCCTTGGCCAGTGGTGGGTCCATCTTGGAGCTGTCCGACATTGGCTCTATCGGACACAGGCTGAAACACAGCAGGCTCTGTCTGAAACATCAGGAAACACTTGTTTACTGGCTAGGGAGACCGCGCACTGACACGCTTTGCCCAGAGAGGTTGTGGCTTCTCCCTCCTTGGAGAGGTCCAAAAGGCATATGGACAGCTTTAGGAGGAAGAGAATTGAAACCCAGCAGTGCAGCCCACCTGACTGGGAAGCTGGCCACAATTGAACACTGGAGCAGGTTGGGAGGGATGGAGGGACACTTTCACACAGGGAAGCCCTTGCAAAGGGATCTGGACAGGCTGGATGGATGGGCCCAGGCCAATTGGACGAATTTCAACAAGGCCAAGTGCCGCGTTCTGCATTTTGGCCACAACAACCCCAGGCAACACTACAGGTGGCCAAGAAGGCCAACGGCATCCTGGCCTGTATCAGAAATAGTGTGGCCAGCAGGAGTAGGGAGGTGATCATTCCTCTGGTGAGGCCGCACCTCGAATCCTGTGTTCAGTTTTGGGCCCCTCACTACAAGAAAGATATAGAGGTGCTGGAGCGCGTCCAGAGAAGGGCAACGAAGCTGGTGAGGGGTCTGGAGCACAAGTCTTATGAGGAGCAGCAGAGGGAACTGGGGTTGTTTAGCCTGGAGAAGAGGAGGCTGAGGGGAGACCTCATCGCTTTCTACAACTACCTGAAAGGGGGTTGCAGAGAGGTGGGTGTTGACCTCTTCTCCCAAGTGATGAGTGACAGGACAAGAGGAAATGGCCTCAAGTTGCGCCAGGGGAGATTCAGACTCGATATTAGGAAAAATTTCTTTACTGAGGGAGTGGTAACACACTGGAATAGACTGCCCTGGGTGGTGGTGAAGTCACCCTCCCTGGAGGTATTCAAGGAGCATGTGGATGTGGCATTGTGGGACGTGTCTTGATGGGCATGGTGGTGTGTGGTGTGGTTTTTTGTTTTGGTTTGGGACTTTTTTTTTCTTTCTTTTTGTAATGGTTGGACTTGATGGTCTTAGAGGTCTTTTCCAACCTTAGTTATTCTGTGATTCTGTGATTCTGTGACCAGCCAAGGATTGCAGGGCTGGGAGCGGCTGGGCCCCTTCCTGTCAATGCAGCCACAGGCAACCCCACCAATTTGCCTCAGGCCAACATCCCTTGCTTGCACTGCACCCATCCGGCACTTGAGCTGAGGCTTCTGCTGCCACTGATGCATTCCTGCCCCAGAAATCCTGGGGTCTCTCAATCCCAGCACTCAGAAGAAGCCTCCATGAGGGAATGGGTATGGCATTAGCCAGGAAATGAAAAGGTAGCGTTGTGGAAAACAGCCACCCATATCATGTCATTAGCTGGGATGTTTTCTGTTCATCATGAGCACCGTAGAAAATTGTCACTTCAGTCGAAGCTGCCTCTGGGCCTGGGGTAGGTCAGGGCCACCAAAAAAGCCAGCTCAATGCCTCACTCTCTCGTCCACATCTCTTGCCTCCTTCTCCTTGGAAACCACGTGAGTCTGAAGCTCTTTCCCCATGTCCTGTTCTGGTCATTCAGATGTGTGGTCTTCCATCCTATGCTAGGTCATGGTTCTGCTTGTCATGAGCGGTTGAAGGCAGGTGAGGGTCTGACTCAGAGAGTGAGTTGGCTGAGCGAGCTCTTAATTGAAGAAATAGCCAGCAGCCTCATTGGGCCTGGTGACACTTTGCAGTAGCATGTCTGAATGAGGGCAAGAAACCCTTTTGCCTCACTGCCCAGTTTCTACCTCCTAGCTGAGCAGGTGCCTTTGAAACCCTCGTGGTGGGGTGATGGACTCATGGGAGATTGTTCCTCACATGTCCCTGTGCTCGGCTTCTCCTTCTCCACTCTTGTCATTGAGCCCCCTCCCGTGGTGGTGGCACTGTCTGGCCCCATCCTCAGCTCCTTCCCACGGAACACCATTGTGGGATCCTCCACCTCTGCTGCTGTTGGCAGCATCCTCAGCTGTGACAGGGTGCCCATCTCCTCTGGGTGCTGTGACCTCTCCTGCATTACCAGCTGCTACTGCGGCAGCAGATGTCCCCCCTGCTAAAGCCACTGGTGACAGACAAGACCAGGATCCCCAGGAATCCAGACCTAGATTCTGGACTGAGGACAGAGCTCCTAGCCATCGATTTCAGCAGGCTGAGCATCCGGTGCTGCCCTTCCAAAAGAGGTGCAGCTGGGACTCTCTGAAAACGGCCAAAGTTTAACTTCCTTGCCTCTACTCCCTCCCATCTCTTCCCTGTCTTCTGTTCTTCTGGCTCACTAGACCCTCAAAGACAACCTGGGGTATCTACTGATCCCTATCCCTCCATGGGACAGCCAGATGGATGCCCTGTGGGATCTCCACCATGGGCAATGGGCACAGACTTTGGGCAGCTGCCAGCGATCTCCCACCACCAGCAGCCTCCTCCAGAAGGGAACTCATTTCTCTCTTCAGAGTCATTAAAGTTTTCCACTTCCCAGCCTCTGCCTCCGTATACCCCTTTTATTGGTGGACATTGTCTTGTATTGCCAAGGAAGAAAGGCAGCACCTTGGCTGGGGGAGAATGAGGTGGGGGAACAAGCAAACCTTTCACCATTCCCAGAGGAAGGGGAGGGTGGGACATAGGGCAGTGGGTCCCTTCCTGTCACCGTCTCTTGGAGCTGAGGAAAACATACTCAGCACCTCCACAGCCAGTGGGGATCAGGCCCTGCATTCCGGCATCTCTGCTCAGATACGCCCCCTTGGCCTCAGAGCACATCCTGCAGATGGGGAGCCCAACCACTGCTATCCCTCAGTGAGGAGCCCGGTGCTGCTGCTGGAGGCTCTGAGAGGTCAGCGGCTCACAAGCCTGTGAAGAAGGGAATTCCTTCTGCTTTGCATAGCCCTGTGCTGGGAAAAGAAGCTCAGTCAGAAGGTGGCCCCAAAGGATGCAGGAGTGGGGATAGAGTGAGAAAAAGCATTTACAACAGCCCAAGACCTTCTCCTCCTCATCTTCCCAACTGTTCCCAGCATGAAGGGGCATGGCCTGCACCCGAGGGCAAGCATAGCAGAGGCAGGTCCCCGATACACCATCTACCCCCCAACACAGTTCCCTGCACAGCACAGCAGTTACACACACGTGCAGAGCTAAGGCAACTCCCTGGTTGATGTTGAAATCAGCTTGGCCAGGCCACACATGAGGGCATCCAGTGGCCAAGCCCATGAGTTCTGTGAAAATAGTCACTTCAAATGTCTCAGCATTCCTCAACAGGCCAGAGTTGAGCCTCAAGGAGGAGATGGTTTTAGCCCAGGTCCCAGATGCCATCGCCAGCTCGGCGTGGCCCTCTAAAATGTCACAAACTGGAGAGTTCCCTTTGAGAGGTGCCCCACTCAGAGGGAGATGCTGGTTACAGCCCGCTGCAGTCCAGGAGAGCTCAAAGGGAGTACTCCAGGGCTGTTAGGGAATGATGGATCATCCCATTCTTCTTGCTCGCATTACCCGCCTCGGTCAGGTAACAGGAGGGCCTGGTACAGTCAGTGCCATTCCCTACCCTCATGATGTAAGAGTTCTTGGAATGGTCAAGGGATGCTTAATCGCCCAACTCATTACACAAAGGTCTGTGCCTAGCTGGAGTTTCTGAGGTCATAGAGTGGCCCAAGAGAGAGGGGAAAGGAATGCAGCACCACAAAGAGAGAGGCCTGCAGGACTATCTGATGAAGCAATATGCAGCAGGGAAATCCAGGAAGCAAAGAGCAGCAGCAAGGAACCATTGCACAATGAACCAACAGCCCCAATCACGTGCATTGCCCATCACCTCACCAGAGCCATTAGGCAGAGTAACCACGTAACCCACAGTGAAAACAAGGGGACCTGAGAGTCTTTCACCACCTTCTCCTCCCTCTCAGGCCACTGACACTGACCCCTCCGGGAGGAGGATCTTGGCCTGCAGCACTCTGGGTGTACAGGGGAAGCAGAACTGCCAGGGGAGAGCTGAGGGCCCCATCCCCAATCTCAGCCTTGCACAGACAGATGCCCTCCCTCCCCTGGGTGTTTGCACAGCCAGGGAAGCTCCCTGCAGTAGGCTGTCATGCACAGCACAGAGGTACAAGGCACTGTCAGAGACCTCGACTTCCTCCAGCTCCACAAGGACAAGGACAAGCTACTCCTACTGTACGAGAAAGGTTGGGGGGGTCATCAGGGAACAGGATGAGGGATCATTGGGTCACCCCCTACTCCCAGGGAGCACATGGGGCACCCATTGGACTGCTGCACTGGGAGAGGTGGGGAAAGGGCAGCTCTGCACCCCCGAGCTGAAAGAGTGTGTGAAGGGGCAAGGGATTTGCAGGTGGGGACCCCTATTCCCACTCCCTTTCTGCATTAAGACCAGTGTGATCCCATGCACCACTCATGGCAGACATAACAAACTGTTCATTATCATTAAGTTAATCTGACCTGAGCAGGCACAGACCTACAGCTGCAGGAGGCTGTATTTCCCTGTGGTGTTCAGCAACGTGGTGAAGACGGACGCTCCACCTGGGGCCGGCTACTGCCTGATATGAGATATGCTGTGGGGCTTGGCCTTTCTTCTACTGGTACCAGAACAAGCCATAAAATTAGAGCTCTCATAGGCACAGGTGGTCTCGAAGGTGTCTCTCTCCTCTGCTATGACTTGTCCTTCTTGGTGGGTGATGGCGGTCTGCCCCATGGTGCCTGGAAGAAAGCAAGGGTCAGCAACTATTCAGGGAAAGGCTCCAAGATGCAAAACAAGAGGGAATGCAAAGTGTCAGAGGAGAAGGCTCCCTCTGCCTTTCTCTGCAGCCAGAGCCCCATGGATGGGAACAGCAAGGTGGTGGGTGTCTTTGGGCGGGAGGTCTGAGACCTCAGCTCAGCATGGATCTCACAGCACAATTGTGCCAATTACCTCCTACAAGGTTAACACCAGAGGAGAGCTATGCTTTCACCCAGGTCTTCCATCTCCACTCTCGTGCTGCCCAGTCTCTCAGGGGAAGAGCCTGTAGTGCCTGGCCCTCCTGTGACTGGTCCAGGACACCTCCTGCAGGGTGAGGGACCGTGGGAACGCCTGTGACATGTTTCACCCTGCGCCCCATTCCCTGTCATCTAGCATGACTCCAAGGCCATGGAAGGGAGGGAAGAGGAAGCCCTGGCAGTGCAGAAATGCACTGGAGGAATGGAAAGCCAGGGCATGTTGCATGACATGTGCCAGCCAGACGAGGGACTGGGACACCCTAAGAATGTGCGTGCGATGAGAGAGCTTTCATGTCCCTGCATCAACTTTCAAAAGCCCTGTGTATTCGGGTTGCCAGGTCAGAAAATGTGTCCTGCCGAGATAGAAAAGAGCTTCTGCAATGATTTGTCTGTGGAACACTGGGCCCAGACTGACCAGCGAAGAGAAGCAGAGAGAGGTGGATGGTTGGCAAGAGAAAAGGGAGGCAAGGGGTCTAAGATGATGAGGAGAGGAGGTGTTTCTTCTCAGTCTCATTTTCTCTTTCCCATCAGTAACAGCACCTTGAGAAAACAGATGCAAAACGACCCCTGTGATCTGATGTTTCCCAACATTTGTCCATAATTCAAGGCAGCTGCCTGCAGAGATCTGTTGAGTGGATGAGGTTCTCATGGGGAGAAGAGGAATCATGCTTCCAGACAAAGCCAATCCTTACCCAGTGGCTGCCTCCAGAAAACAGCAATGACGAGAAACCCAAGGTGCATGCTGAGACCGATCCTCCTGCATGTGTGAGAGAGACTCAAAAAACCCACGCATCCCCACCAAGAGCCCTGAGAGAGCAGAGCTGCTGGAAATGACTCTGCAAGGGGAACAAAGACTGAAATGGGGAGGACAAAATGCTCGATCCTAGCACACCTGAAACACCCGTGATGTGGTCCTCCCTCCTCCAGCAGTGACACATACTGCTCCTGCAGCTACAGCTTCTGCTTTTCCAAGGTGAAGGGTACAAGGGGAATAGGCCTGCACCTGGGGACCAACGCCTCTGACACATCCTGCTGTGCAACATCTTGGGAGTCTCTCTTTCCTTGATGCCTGTGACTCCTCCCTCACCAACATCCATCCTATGGTGGAGTTGGCCTGGCCTAGCTCCTGCGCAGTGTCTAGTCCCAAACTCCTGTCAGCACGCCCCCAAGCCCTGCAGATGCTAACTGTACCACTCAGCCCCCTCAGGCACTGTGGTCTTTCTTCCCCTAGCCAAAAGAAGCTATCTTACGAATCAACAAATGAAGCTACCTGCCACACTGCCCATCCTATTTTATAAATCAGCTTCCGAAAGGCTCATTGGCAAAAAAACCCAAACAACAAAAAACAACAAAGAGCCTTTCCACTTGACCATACCCCTTCCATTTTCATTTCCTCACAACCAGTTGGATATGCACTTGTCCTGTCCTTACTTCTACGTTCAACTAACAAACCAACCAAACTATTTTTACTCTTACTGTAGCATAATTTAGGTTGGACAGGCTGGTCAGGGTTGTGTCCAGTCAAGGCTGGAAAACTTCCGAGGCCAGAGCCCACACAACATCTCTGGAAGCTGTATTCCACTACTCGAGAATATTCTGTGTCCAAAAAAGGTGTAAAGTATAAAGAGTTTTTTATATCTAAATAGACTTTCCCAGGTTCAAAATTGTGTCCTTTGCCTCTTCTCCTACCACTGTGCACCTTAAAAAGAGCCTGGATCCATCTTTTCCACATCCTCAGAGCACGTAGTTGTAGACACCCATAAGGTCTCCCTTGAGCCTTCTTTTCCTAAGGCCCCATTCCCTCAGGCTCTCAGTGCATCATGTCCCCAAGCCCCCTGAGTGCCTTGGGGGCTTCTCCTGGACTTGCTCCCACATGTCAGTACCTTTCCTACATACCAAGGAGCCCCAAACTGAACACACCACCCCAGGCATGCTCTCAGGAGTGCCAAATAGAGGAGAAGGAGCATTTTCCTGGTGTAGAATCATAGAATTGTAGAATCGTTTAGTTTGGAAATGACCTTTAAGATCATCAAGTCCAACCGTTAACCTAACACTGCCAAGTCCACCACTAAACCATGTCCCAAAGCACCTCACCCACAGGTCTTTTAAATACCTCCAGGGATGGTGACTCCACCACCTCCCTGGGCAGCCCGTTCCGAAGCTTGACAACCCTTTCAGAGAAGAAATTTTTCCTAATACCCAATCTAAACATCCCCTGGCACAACTTGAGGCCATGTCCTCTTGTCCTATCACTTGTCACTTGGGAGAAGAGACCAACACCCACCTTTCAGGTAGTGGTAGAGAGTGATAAAGTCTCCCCTGAGCCTCCTCTTCTCCAGGCTAAACAACCTCAGTATTCGAGGTGCGGCCTCACCAGTGCCAAGTACAAAGGGACAATCACTTCCCTAGTCCTGCTGGCCACACTGTTTCTGATAGAAGCCAGGATGCCACTGGCCTTCTTGGCCACCTGGGCACACTGCTGGCTCGTATTCATCCAGCTGTTGACCAACACCCCCCAGGTCCTTTTCTGCCAGGCAGCTTTCCAGCCACTCTTCCCCAAGCCTGTAGCATTGCATGGGGTTGTTGTGACCCAAGTGTAGGACTCAGCACTTGGCCTTGTTAAACCTCATACAATTGGCCTCAGCCCATCCATCCAGCCTGTCCAGATCCCTCTGGAGAGCCTTCCTAGCTCAATCAGATCAACACTCCCACCCTGCTTGGTGTCGCATGCAAACTTATAGAGGGTGCACTTGATCCCCTCCTCCAGATAAAGACATCTTTGATAAAGACATTAAACAAAACTGGTCTAGCATAAAAGTCTGCAAGCTACACTTTTGCTAAGACATCTCAGAGGGCAGTAGGTCTGCTTTGCCACAAGCGCGCACCGCTGACTCACCTTCAGCCATTGGCCACCAGGCATCCCCTGCCTTCCCAGGTGTCTGACCTATAAACTCTGCCTCCAGCACGGTCCGAGCTACATCAAGAAGCTGAAAGGTGCCTGTCTCCAGAGGAACTGGTTGCTCTTGACTCAGGCCTTTGGAGAAAAATCCTCTTTTGTTGTGCCCTACCTGGATGGTCACTTCTGGTGGGAACTGCAACACAAACTCCTTCCGCACGTGATCTGTAAAGCCAGAAAGGTATTTCAATTTTGTCTGCCTCCATATCCATCTATCTATCACGTCATCAGCTTTCTCACTGGGCTCATTCTCCATCTCACTTTCTATCAGCTACCAAATGCTCTTCCATGTATCTGAACAGTCTGCTATTGCAGGTTCAGCCAATTGCTAGGTGCAAGGCAAGAAAGGTATTTTCCCTCCTTGGGCTAATTTGACCAGGAAATAAATCACAAGAGCAATCATGTCTCCTTCCAACTATGTTGGTCAGTGGATGCTGAGGGAAGCACAGGAGCAAGACAAGCAGGTAGGCTACTTTGGCTGAGTATGCACTTCTGGGTCCCAAGTCCCTGGGCCTGGACTTGGCTGAAAAAGTCACACCCATACATGTCTCAACAGCTTTCCTCACTGGCACACAGGCTGTGGAAGCACAGAAGACGGCCCAGATGATGTTGCCCTCTGCGTTACAGTCAGCCTTCCTCCATGCCTTCAGGTACCCACATGGAGAAGCCCTGGCGGCCTCTACTGCCCTGGGCTCTAGGACACCACCAATGAGGCAAGCATGCTGCCTGGCCAGTTGGAAGCCCATCCAAGGAATGCCTGGAGAAGGGATCCTTTGCCAGTTCAAGACAGGGGCCTCTGCCATTGCAGAAACCAGGTTTCCCTCTCTGCTTCTGAAGCCAAACAACTCGGACTTTGAACAGCTGAGTGAGCTACTAGAGCCATCCAGGCTTCCCCGGGGTGCAGGTGGACAGAGGACTCTCCTCTCAGGGCCCTAAATGGGCCTTTACAAAGGGGGTCCAAATTTTCATCCTATGTCTAGTACTTCGCTTGCACACCAAAGGCTCTGCATTTGGTGCGGAGGGAAATCCCCTACAAAAGCCTCATGATCTGGAACCTATGGAGAAAGCCTGAAGGTTTTAGTCCCCTCTACATCTTTTCCTCATGTCTGTGTTGAGCTCAAACTCCTGACATTGTGGGATGACCTTCAAGAACCCGAACAGCCCCCCTGAGGGCTAATGATGGAGGAGCTTGGGAGAAGTCTGATGCCTATGCTGATGCCGATGCAGGTGCCTAGATGCTGATGCCGATGCTTATGACAGGCAGTGGGGAAAGCCCCCCGGGGATGGTGGTCAGGTGGGGCTGGGCAGGGCGAGGTGGCTCCGGCAGGCAGAGCGGCAGCGCCCCCTGTTGGGCCTGGTCAGGGCTGTCATAGAGTCATGGAATCACAGAATCATAGAATCATAAAATGGTTTGGTTTGGAAGGGACTTAAAGATCATCCAGTCCAACCCCCCGGCCACGGGCAGGGACATCTCTCACTACATTAGCTTGCTCAAAGCCCCGTCCAACCTGACCTTGAACACTTCCAGTGCTGGGGCATCCACAACTTCTTTGGACAACTTCTTCCAGTGTCCTGACAACCTAATCATAAAGCATTTCTTACTTATGAACAATCTACATCTACTCTTTTTCAGTTTAAACCATTACCCCTTGTCCTGTCACTACAGGCCCTGGTAAAATGTCTCTCTCCATCTTTCTTTTAAGCTCCCTTGAAATAATATTTCTTTGCCTTTTGAAGAGAGGGTATTTATCTGAAGGCAACTTCATCAGGCCAGCTTCCTGAATAGAGATGTCCCAGCCTCAGCATTTGCAGCTGCAGGCCATCTGGCTCACCCCAGACACACAGCCCTTTGATGCCATGTGAACATGTCAGGGCAGCACCTCTCTCTCCCTGCAATGAAGCTGGAACTGGTCACCAGACATCTGCAAACATCCTATGGCAATCAACAGATCAGATCTTGTAAAACTCTGGGACTATCTTGACTTCTAAAGTGGGGAACCCCTGGAGCTGCAGCAATAGGGATTGTCTCTAGCTTTGACTTTGTCTCTCATGCACACCCTTTGCACGACAACAGGCTGAATGTTCAAACAAGACTGTGGCTTGGACCCCAATACACTTTCTGCCTTTCCTGTAATGAGAACAGAGTTGATTGAACTACTTCTGTCCAACCCACAAAAGCCCCAAAGCCCTCTGCTGTCATTCAATCCAACAGGGATGGCTGGTGCCTGATTGACCTTCTTAGCAGTGGGCTTTCAAGGACTTGCCTCAAGTTGTCAGGGGCACAGAGGCAGAGAGCTGGCTGGTGGAGTCCTGGTTCTCAGAGTATGTGGAGAGAAGCTGTGTTTCCTCATGTGCATATGCATCTGTCTGTGCCTGTGGGCGTATTTGTTGCTGTGTGTTTGCATTTGTATGTTCATTTGCAAATGCACATGTGAGGGTGAGTGTCTGCCAATGTGTGTGTGAACAAGTGCATTTCTGTGTGTGTCTGTGCATGTGTTTGAGTACACGCACGATTTTGCAGATGTGTGGTGTGAGTGTATGTGTGTGGGCATATGCGTGTGCAGATGGCCACATACATAGCTGTGTGTGTACACGAGCCTGCATATATATCTATATGCAAGCATGAGTGTGCAAGTGCATATTAGCACATGCCAACACTTACCTGATGAGAATTCTGGGGAGTGACTGTGTGTGAGCACACGCAGGGGTTCCTGTGGAACTGGGTGTGCATGCTCGTGTGTTTTTATGTGTGCTGACGTGTGAGTGAAGGGAGGACGGAGCTCCTGGCCATTTTCTTTCAGAGAGATTGAGCATCTCTGGTTCTTTGCAATGTAAGGCTGGAAGGGATCAGCGTGAAAGCATGGCCCATGTCGGCCTTTCTCTCCTTCTGCTCTCTCCTTGCCCTCTCCTCTCCTTGTTGGCTTCTGATCCCCTTTGGTCTACCCAGACCAGTCTAGGGAAGACCTGCAGGACACCTCCCTCCTCAGTGCAAGCCGAGGGACACCCTGCAGGAGCTCTGCTACAGCCAAAGGGCACCAAATCTCAACTGTCCCTGGTGCTCTCTTCACAGTGGCACTCTACTCGCAGTAACTTCGTTTTCGTCTGTTGTGGCATGAAAGGTCTGCTGCATGCCAGCCTCTTTCTCAGTATCTTCCTTCCCTGTGTGGACACTCTCCCAAGTGCTCAGTGAGCAAGGTGTTAGTCTGGGGTGATGAGAGTGGAGGCAAAAGGGGACTCTTCACGGATCCAGGAGGAAGGGGAGTGTGGGACACCCACAGAGGGGTTGGAGAGCATCTTCCCACTGTGGAAGGGGCCCTACTGAACTGCTGCAGCAAAGTGCTGGACTTGCTGAAACACCTCTGCCCAAGGGTTGGTTTGGCAACACAGACTCAACCCACTCTCCGACCCAGCATTTCTTCAAACTCCTCACAAGCAAAGCCCAAGAGGGGAGGGAGGAAAAGCTACCGAGAGGGGAGGCAACTAGTTCAACACCGACATGTGAACTGAAACGCAGATATGCTCATACAAAATCTCCTCTTGCTGTCAGCTGCTATTCAGGGGTGGGGTTTTTGGCTTTTGAAGAGAATGCATTTACCTGCAGATAAACCTGGGAGCAACTTCATTACTTCAACCCCATTTCTGTGTGCAGACCTCAGCATTGGCAGCCTGCAGGAAGCTGGGCTCGTAGCAGACACACAGTCCTCTGCTGAGGCATTCCTTCTTGCATAGGTTTTCCTATAAATGCCCTTTTGCTCAACAGCAGAAATAAGGAGTGGTTCATTTCCCAGACTATGCCATGAAAACTTAAAAGATGACAATGCCAGACAATCTCAGCATGGGCAGGATTTTGCACTGTGTCTTAAACCCCAACTCAAGCTCCACCTCAGGCTCCATAACTCAGGGTTCCCAGCATCTGAAAGGGCATAACATCACCCGTGCTATCCCCGTTTATCTTCTTGTCTTATCTCCAACCAATGGTATTTTACTCAACACCCTGTGGAGCCAGAGTCTATCTACACCCATGCTTCACCCTCATCGTTAAAAAACGACAATTCCAAATTTCTAACAGGAATTTCCCCTGTTCGAGAACATGTCCATTGACTTTCGCTGTATCACTGTGCTCAAGAAGAGTTTGGCTCCACCTGGCCCTTCATCCTCCACTCAAGTGCTAGAAGCATCAAAAAGCTCTCTCTTAAGCTTCTCTTTTGCAGGTTGAAGAAGGCCAGTTCTCTCAGCCTCTCCTCATGTCTCATCTTACAGAAACACAAAATTGGTAAATTTGGAAGGGACCTCTGGAGGTCATTGGGTCCAAATTCAGCCTCATGGCTGGGTTGGAAGGGTGACCTAGAGTGCGTTGCTAAGGACCATGTGCAGACGGATTTTGAGTACCTCCCAGGATGGAGACTCCACAACCTCTCTGGGCATCCTGTGCCAGTGCTCCCTCACCCTCACAGTGAACAAGGGTTTCCTGGTGTTCAGAGAGAGCCTCCTTTGTTCCAGTTTGTGCCAAATGCCTCTTGTCACAAGCACACTGCTTATACACCTGTCCCTCCAGCTGCTGGCACAAGAGAGAAAGGACTTGTAACCACTAGCCCCTTCTCCAGTTGCTGACACCAAGCCCTAAAATCCCTCTGGGCATTGTTTTTTTGCCCAGTTACTGGCACCCAGGTCTCTCTTTCACACCAGTCTCTCCAGTTACTGGCACTCAGACCTTGCAGCACTCACACATGGGAAAGGGAGTGAAGATACATGAAAGGATGGTTAAGAAAGGGTTTAGTAAGAAGGCACAGGGAGCTGTAGTGATCAGGTGCAGGGCTCATACCAACAAGTGCACTGACCAGCCCCTGCTTACATGCGGCTGGCTCCTGTTTTCCTTCCTCTACTCTGTTGGCTCCCCTTGCTCCTCCCCAGTCCCCTCTTGCCCTCACCTTTGAGCCTTCCCTTAAGCATGCCTTAATAAGTGCTGCCTAGTCCCACAGCACCCCCCTCAAACATCCCAAATCCTCATGTTCCTCTTGTCACTTCTTGTCACTTACAAAGCTCAGCCTCACCCACTGCCAAGCTACACCTGCAGTTTCCTAATGGCCCATCAATTAGAAGCTGCAGAGCTCTGGGCTCCCTCCTTGTCTCCCTTATCACTTCCTTAGAGATTGGTGGCATTGTGTGCTTTGGTTATCACTTTCCCTTTTACTTGTTCTTCCCTTGGAAAGGCAAAGGGACTTGATCTGACAGCCTTAGTGGACCCGCTGCTCTCACCTTCCACATTCCTTTACAGTGGCTTCTGCTGAACTTGCTCAAGTGTGCGAGTCCCTCAAGACACTGCAAGGCTCCTGTCCCCAGAGAAAGCTGGGTCTTTTTAGTCTAGGCCCTGGGGGGAATCCCTGAGGTGCTCTCAGTCATTGAAGTGTCTCCCAGCAACACCTGCAGCAACACTAAACCATGGTATTTGCTTTCCAGGGCGTCCAAGATGTTACAAACATGAAGGAAAAGGGAAAGATTGGCCAAAAGCCTAACCAGTTTCAGAGAAAAACAAAAGCAGTCAGATCACATAAAATGTCATTCTGGAATGAACTGGTTTGCATCCTCAGTTTCCAACATATTTACTGTTTGTTTTCCCAGCTATCCTTTGTTTCTTGCAAGATGTTGATTCCACCCTCACAGATATTTATGTAGAGCTGAGGCGGAAGAGGACAGTCCTGAATTCCACTCCAGGTGGGATCCAAACCATAGCTTTCTTAGCCATTCAGGTAGGAATGGGCCTTCTCAGCCACCTTCCAGTACCTCACAGAGACATTTTTCTCCAGGGGCAGACACTCAGCTTTCTTAGTCACCTCAGAAGGCCTCAGTGCAAACACCTGATGCCATGGCCTACTGACATGATGTCACCTCATTAATTAGAGCATGCTGGTCTGCAACCATGACTGCTTTTGTCAGCTTCCACCACAGGTGCTCTTGAGGGCCAGCTCTTTGCTTTCCAAAATATAACAAGACTTGCTGTGTTGGGTTGACCCTCGCCAGATGCCAGGTGCACACCAAAGCCACTCTATCACTTCCACTCCTCAGCTGGACCCAGGAGGCCCGTGGGTTGAGATAAGGGTAGGGAGACCACTCAACAGTTACTGTCACAGGCAAAACAGACTTGACTTGGGGAAATTAGTTTAATTTAGTACCAATCAAATCAGAGGAAGCTAATGAGAAATAAAACCAAATCTCAAAACACCTTCGCCCCACCCCTCCCTTCTTCACGGGCTCAACTTCACTCCCCATTTTCTCTACCTCCTCCGCCCGAGTGGCACAGGGGAAGGGGGAATGGGGGAATGGGGGTTGTGGTCAGTTCATCACACTTTGTCTCTGCTGCTCCTTTCTCTTCAGGGGGAAGACTCCTCACACTCTTCCCCTTCTCCAGTGTGGGGTCCCTCCCATGGGAGGCAGTTCTCCATGAACTTCTCCAACATGAGTCCTTCCCATGGGCTGCAGGTCTTCATGAAATGCTTCAGCATGGGTCAATCTTACCCAGAAAACCTGCTCCAGCTTGGGCTCCTCTCTCTAGCATGGGGTCCTCCACGGGCTGCAGGTGGATATCTGCTCCACCATTAACCTCCATGGGCTGCAGGGGGACAGCCTGCCTCACCATGGTCTCCACCAAGGGTTGCAGGGGCATCTCTGCTTGGGCGCCTGGAGCACCTCCTCCCCCTCCTTCTTCACTGACATTGGTGTCTCAGAGTGGTTTCACTCACATATTGCAGAATCATGAATCACTAGGGTTGGAAAAGACCTGCAAGATCGTCAAGTCCAGCCATCAACCCAATACCAGCATGCCCACTAAAGCATGGCTTGCAATGCCACGTCCACACATTCCTTAAACACCTCCAGGGATGGTGACTCCACCACTTCCCTGGGCAGCCTGTTCCAGTGCTTCACCACTCTCTCCGTAAAGAAATTTTTCCCAATGTTCAGCTTAAACCTCCCCTGGTGCAACTTGAGGCCATTTCCTCTTGTCCTGTCGCTAGTCACTTGGGAGAAGAGACCAACACCCACCTCTCTGCAACCCCCTTTCAGGTAATTGTAGAGAGCGGTATGATCCCCCCTCAGCCTCCTCGTCTCCAGACTGAACAACCCCTGTTCCCTCAACCGCTCCTCATAAGACTTGTGCTCCAGACCCCTCACCAGCTTTGTTGCCCTTCTCTGGACACACTCCAGCACCTCAATGTCCTACTTGTAGTGAGGGGCCCAAAACTGAACACAGTATTCAAGGTGCGGCCTCACCAGCGCCAAGTACAGGGGCACGATCACTTCCCTAGTCCTGCTGGCCGCACTCTTTCTGATACAGGCCAGGAGTTTCTGATACAGGCCATATTCTCACTCCTCTCCTCTGGCTGCCATTGCACAGGGCTTTTTTTCCCCTTCTTAAATACGTTATCACAGAGTTGCTACCACCGTCGCTGATGAGCTCGACCTTGGCCAGCGGTGGGTCAATCTTGGAGAATTGGCTCTATCAGACATGGGGGAAGCTTCTAACAGCTTCTCACAGAAGCCACCCCTGTAGCCCCTCAGCTACCAAAACCTTGCTGTGCAAACCCAATACACCTGTGCACAGAAGGAAAAATTAAATCCCAGAAACGCAGCCACCAGCAGTTTTCTGTTGGGCATAGAAATCACAGGGACTCAGGGACACAGGAACTCCCCCCATCCAAGCACTGGTCAGTCCCCAGAGCTGGAGGAGAGACGCGAAATGCACGGGGACAGCTCAAGAGCTTGAACAGAGACTCTTGTCCAGTGCCTGGCTGATGCGTCTTGCTCATGTGTTGTGGCTTTCACTGATCCCCTGATGTAGGGCTGGGAGGACATTCTCCTGCCTTGGTCTTCTTTGGCTAGGAGGTTAAACCACAGGAGCAGGCATGTCTCCTACCAAGAGCCCCCTTCTCCAACAGTGGTCATTGGTGGATGCTGAGGGAAGAGGAAGAGCTGGACAAGCCGCTGGCATACTTCTCCTGAATACTCACTGTTGTGTCCCATTCAGTTTCAGTGGCTCGGGGTGTTCCTAAGTCTGCTGTGTCAATGCACCTCGTGGCAAGGAAGGGCAACAGCATCCTGGTTGCAGTAGGAAGAGCATTAAAGTTGCTCAGCCAAAGGAAAGACACCAAACTGTGACCCTTACTGCGTGCCAGATTTGCAAGGGCCTAGCAGAGGTTTTTCAGCACTGGGAGGTTCTTGTTTGGGCAGTAACGTCACAGTTGGGCTTTTCCTGGCCCTCCAAGTCAGAAGGTGCTTGAGCATCCTCTCAGGCAGGCATAACCTGGTGTAGAAGTGCTGCCTCTCAGCTCCAGGTCACATTGCCAAAGGGGCCTGGGGCACCTCATAATTCCTGTAGGAGCCTGAAGTCTCCTTCAAGCAGATCAAGCAGTCTGCTGTCAGGCAGTGGAAGGCTGCAGGCTGCTTTCCTGCTTTTTGCTCCTCCTGGAGATCACAACCAGCCCAACCAGCCCCCAGCAAGGGAGGAGTGTCCCTGGTGAACTTCTCCTGCCATCCAGTGCCCAGCCAGAGACAGGGGCCTGCACCCACCTCTCACGGGGCTGGAGACAGGCCCCTTTGCAGCCACTCATGTGCTCCTTGCCCCTCGGTAGTGTCTGAAAGGAGGCAGAAGCAGGAGCAGCCAAAGGCACCAGCAAAGAGGTTTCTGACTCCCTATCCCCACAGGGGCTTTCTCTCCCTTCTCCCCAGGCCACGGATGAGGCCCTTCAAGGGAAACTTCTGTGGGAACAGCACCTGCTGTAATCAGCCCACCCAGAGTCAGGCACACCACCTCACTCTGGCAGGAGGATATCCAGCCCAATCCTGTTCATAGCAGACATCTACTGCCCACCCATTCAGGCATCCTGGTCAGCCCCTTTGTCTGGGGATGACACCCTCCATAAGCGTGAGAAGAGAGGATTGTCTTATAAACTCAGGGTTGTTTCTACCTACAGTGGCATCAGAACTCCTTCTGGGATGCAGTGGAAAAAGTATTTTAGGATGGTGCCAGACATGGGATGCTTAGGAGAAGCAGCAGAGACAGGGAAAGGGAAGGATGAAGGCAGTTTGGCATGGAGCAAGCATGGGAAGACAGATGGAGGCAGGGATGAGAGCAGCCAATCCCCTGTGAACATGGGACTGATCCATGTGATCTCCTGGCCATGCCTGTTGCCCTGCCTTGTTTGTCCACCTGCCAGTAGTTCCCTGGAAACACAGTTATGGAGTCCAGCTGTGAGAGGGAGCAGGGCTGATCCTTCACTCTGTGCCTCTGAAGCCTCTGACCATGGGCTTTGAACAGCTGTGTCAGCTACTCAGGCCACACAGAGTTCCCTGGGGACTGGCTGGAGCCCACAGTCCCTTCCCAGAGGCCTCCTTCCAGCTCTCACTCACCTCAGACATCCAGCCCCTTGGGGCAACTTAGCAAATCTGTTTCTGACTCACTCATCCAGTAGGAACCTGGCATCCCTTGAGGCTGCAGTCAGCATGTCCAGTCCAGGCTTTTACACTGTCTCCTGGGCCTTGACTCCAAAGGGTCTGAGTCCTTAAAAGAATCTCATTATCTCAACACTAAGCCACTGTGGGGAGTGCTTGAAAGTGCCCATGACCTCGACCCACCAACCTCCTGCCAGTGTGGAGCTTGAACTCCTCACTCCGTGGCATGACTTTGTAATGCTAGCAGGATTATTTTGAAAGCTCCATGAAATTCTGTAGCTGGAGGAGGCAGATTTTAATTGCATCTCTGAGCTTTAACAAAGTAACAAACTGTGAAACCCCTTCTGGTTTTTCTTTTCTAAGGCAAGTTTTGCATTAGCAACTTTCAATTGGAGTCCCTGTGTGGAGGAAAGCACCTGCTCAGGGTTCCCTTGGCTATCCTAGGGGGGAAAGTCAGAAGCCTGAGAAGAGGCCCTGTATGTTCCATGCCAGCAGTGGCCAGTCCCTGCGGCAGGACTGAGGGCTGTCCAGCTGCCGGTGGCCAGGAGGATCTCTGCCGCCCGGCTCCCTGCGCAGAGCAGAAAGTTGCTGCTCCTCACGGGGAGCCAGCGGGGCCAGCGGCTGCAATCGCTCCTTCCTGGGCAACACCGGACACCACCACCACTCTCGCCATGATTGCTCCCCTGCTGCCGCTGCCACCAGTGTCACGGGGGATTTCTGTCTGCGTCCCGGTGGGAGTGCAGGGGTGAATCAGGGGGCGAGGGGAGAGACAAGGTTTCTGCCCAGTGGGAGGCTCTGGAGCTGCATCATGGAGACCTCCAGAGGCGGCGGTACACAGGAGCTGTGGGGCCCTCCATGCCAATGCCAATGCCAATGCCAAAGCCAAAGGTGGTGCCGGTGCGGATGCCAGTACTGGGCAAGCAGGGCCTGAAATTGACAGCAGTGGAGCGTGAGCTTTGGAGCTGCAGGAAAAGAGGGTTCAGGAGGCAGGGGCTGATTTTCAGTGCTTCTTCCCGGAAAGATCTCTAGCAGTTTTGGGCCACCACCACTCAGCTGCACTCAGGTTCCTTCTGACGCTGGGAATGTGCTGCTCTGTGGTGCTCATGAACAGAGCAGTGGAGAGTGTCCCTGCCACGAGCAGCACATGCCCTCATGATGAGGGACACACAAGGACATACACACACAGGCTCATTCACATCAGTGTGGAATTACACCCAAATTTGTGCTCCCAGGTGAATTCACAAGAACCAGGCTACACACAGGAGCACACAGGACAGGAACACATATAGGAACACAACCAACCATGGACTCAGCTGAAGACAACTGGGGACAACTGCAGCAGGCCTAGACCATTCTGGGGAAGGAGAAGCACCCAGGCAAGCAGTGGCATTTTTTGTATACTCACAGACTGCACATAGTGGGGACAAATCAAAACCGGCCACAATTTTTTTCTGAGGGCAGTGATAGGCAGGGTGGGATCAAAATCAGCAGCATAACCCACAAACGTGGGGAGACAACAACAAGTGACCACTGAGGTGAGCTGTGGAAGGAGAAGGATCCATTCTGTTCTCATGAACGGGAGCCTTTGGGCATCCAGCTGAGGATGGCTGGAGCTTCTTCCTGAGAACGACTCTCCCAATAACCCCACCAAAGTGACCCAGGCTGATGTCACTTGCCTGCTCTGGACCCGTCCAGCACTTGAGCAGAGTCTTCTGCCAGCGCTGCTGCATTCCTGCCCTAGAAATCCTGGGGCCTTTCATCCCAGAGCTCAGAAGAAGCCTTCACTGGGGATGGGCATGGCACAAATGTGGAAATGAAAAGGCAGCAGTGTTGGAAACCAAAGCACAGCCCATATCATTAGCCGTGATGGTTTGCATTCAAGATGAGCTTGTCAGAAAATTGTTACCTCTGCAAAGGGTGCCTCTGGTCCTGCGGCAATGAAGGGCAGGTATAAAAGCCAGCCCGAGTCCCTGCTCTCTCATCCCCTTCTCTTGCCTCCTTCTCCTTGGGAATAGGTGAGTCTGAAGCCCCTTCTCCTCCTCTGCCAAAGTGAGATCTCTGCTCGACGGACATCTCAGCTGATGGTGGCTCTGTAGTATGTTGGGACATGGAGGCCCTTGTCATGACAGAGGGAAGTGGGGAGAAGGTCTGCTTAGAGAGAGGCTGGGATGTGGCTGTGGTGGCTTTTGCTTTTTGAACTAGGAAAGAGTCTCCCTGGGCCAAGCTACTCTTTGTAGGACCCTGGCAGGATGAGCCGATGATGACCATGTGTCTCCTGGCACAGCCTCTGGCTCCCCACTCAATAGCGGCCTTGGCTCCTTTGTGACGGGATAACCAGGTTGCTCCTCACCTATGCTTGTGCTCTGCTTTCTCCCTGTCCTCTCTCTCAGGCGCACGTCTGACTTTGAGACATGTCCTGCTACGACCAGTGCCTGCCATGCCGACCCTGCGGCCCGACCCCGCTGGCCAACAGCTGCAACGAGCCCTGTGTCAGGCAGTGCCAGAACTCCACCGTTGTCATCCAGCCCTCCCCCGTGGTGGTGACCCTGCCTGGACCCATCCTCAGCTCCTTCCCGCAGAACACCGTTGTGGGATCCTCCACCTCCGCTGCTGTTGGCAGCATCCTCAGCTGTGATGGAGTGCCCATCACCTCTGGCTGCTGTGATCTCTCTGGCATTTCCAGATGCTACGGTGGCAGAAGGTGCCTCCTCTGATACATATCCTGCAAAAGACCCAGGGAGACACCTCGAGGAACTCAGAACATGCTATTGGGCAGAAGATTGACATTTTGGATGTGTTTGCAGTATAGCTGAACAGCTTTGCCGTTCTTTCTCCCTTGTTTCCTTTGGTTCTCCTTGACAACAAGGTTCTCTGAAGGCCAGCCTGGTGGGGACCATCTGTCTCCTCTCCCTCTATGGGGCAGGCAGGCAGGCAGACATCATGCAGGAACTTCTCCACAGCCAAGGACAGCAGACTCTTGCTTCCCCCAGGGCTCCCTGCATTGCTCTCCTCCACTCGGAGTCATTTTCTTCCCCTCTTTTGACTCATTAAAGTTCTGCTGCATTCTAGCCTGGCCTCCGTGTGGTCCTTCCCTGTGTGGACACTTCCCAAGCTGATGAAGGGGAAAGCTGCTGCTCAGGGTTGGAAAGGGGTGCGGGCACAAGGAGATCCTTCTCCATTTACAGAGGAATGGGAGGTTGGGACACTCTGCAGCGGCTCCTCCTTTAAGCAAGATCCTTGGGAGCTAGGGAAGACATCCTTGGCTGCTCTGCTGCCAGGGACCATCAGGCCTTGTCTTACTGTGGCTCTGCCCACAAATGACCAGAAAGGCAGGAGGCCCTATGGGTTCATCAGCCTTATGATCTCTTGAGGAAGGGCATTGCTCTTGCTATGGCTAGAGCTTTGCTCAGGTGGCAGGGCATGGGTGTGAGGCTCTGGAAGGTGATTTCCTTTGCAGAATGGCAAGAGTGGTAAAGCAGGGAACGGCCTTTGGGATGGTCCGTAGCTGCTACTTCACCTTCTTGTTCCCTCCACCATCCCATCTGGGGGCCACAGCCAGCAGCCATGGGCCAGAGTAGCAGGGAAAAGTTGCCTACGCTGCTGAATGCGTTGAGGCTGGAAATTGGAGCTGAGCATGTGGGAGCTGAGGGCAGTCAGCACAGACATGGGGACAGTGAAACAGTGTATTTCAGAGGGAGAGCAAATTGCTCTGATACAGAGCATGCAGGAGAACATGAAGATCAGCAAGGATGAAGGTACTGGATGTACGTCCCAAGAGAGCTGCAGGAGGGTGCAGAGCTCTTGACTGCTTCATTGGTCCCCCCAGAGAGTTTGTGCTCAGGAATTGGCTGCTGTTCTGGGGGAAGAGGATTGTTTTTCAGAGGATTTTTCTCATCCCTTCTCATGGGTGGAAATGTCTCTTGGCAGCTACTACAGTCTCATAGCCTATTTCCTGCATGAAAATCCAGATGTCTTGACAAAAGTGTACAAGTGGAAGGATGGAAATCGCCACACCCATGTCCTCCATCAAGAGGGAATTAGGGCTCATGAAGGATATCTCAGAATGACTGAAGGCCAAAAGCTTTATAAGGGCGTTTCACTTGCATGTCTCTTTTCCCTAGTCATTCTGTTAATAACCCTCAACAAAAGCAGCACAGTTGGACTTCTTAACCCTACTGCACTAAACTTTGTAATAAGCAGAAGGTACTCAGGTCCTTCTCAATGGTAATACCATCTGTAGTTTCCTTGTAGAAGAGGGAGGGATGGCATTTCTTCTGACAGATGAGTAGCCCTTTGGCCAAAGCACTGGTTCTTGGCATGACCTCTAGTTTGGCTGCCCAGCTGAAGAGATCTTGGAAAGCTAGGAAAAGGGCACGGGCTCTATGCCAATTTTACACTTCAAACTAAAGGGCATTGTTGCTAGAGCATGTTTGTTTTTCGTGGTGATTTAAATCTGCTGTGCAGAAGGCAGGCACTGAGCTGTCTCAACCCATGCTTCCCATTTCACTGCTGTGGCCGGTTTCCATGGCCCAGGTGTCTTCACCTGCATGGCAGCCCCCTCAAAAGGGTCGCTAAGCAGAGCAGTGGCTGTTCTTTAAATTGTTGTTACTCCCCTGCTCAGCCCCTTGATTTACATCCTAAGAAACAAGGATGCAAAAGCTGCTCTGAGCAGGTTCAAGAGCTGGTATTTGTTCACATGAAGGAAACTACTGGCAGGGTGCCATGATCCTAACCAAAAGATGACAATACATCAAAGAGTTAGTGATCCATGTGACAGATAACCTGAAGAGGCCCTGGCCTCTGCTGTGCTGTGCTACATGCAGAGCTTGGCCTTCAGGCCTGTGTTGTGCTGCACAAACCCCTTGGCCAGAGGCCAAACTCAGAGGGTCGATTGTAACCAATGCGGCTGTAGGCAGCTCCTGCTCGGTGCCAGTGATTACACTACCTGGGTGTCCCTGCCTGTGTCTAAAGTGCACTAAGAAGATCTCATGTGAACATCATTTCTGCTTGACAGCAGAAATGATGAATAGAGCTGCTTTATTTTATGAAAATCCTCTGAAAGCTTGGCTGACCAAAACGGGGCAACCCTTTCATGGGCAGCATCTACGTGGCATGCTGTGCCCTGATTAGAGCAGCCTTCCCCAAAGCCTTCCCTTCCCCTGGGCTCAGCTTCACTCCCAACTTCTCTACCTCCTCCCTGCCGAGCGAGCGGCACAAGGGGAAAGGGTACCTCAGGTCCTTCTCAATGGTAATACCATCTGCAATTTCCTTGTAGAAGAGGAGCGAGCGGGACAAGGGGAAAGCACGTGGGGATTGCGGTCAGTTCATTGCACGTTTTCTCTGCTCCTCCTTCCTCCTCAGGCTCTTCCCTTGCTTCAGCGTGGGGTTCATCCCACAGGCTGCAGTTCTTCACAAACTGCTCCAGCATGGGTCCTTTCCATGGGCTGCAGTCCTTCAAGAGCGCACTGCTCCAGCATGGGTGCCCCGTGGGGCCACAGGTCCTGCTAGAAAACCTGCTCCAGCGTCGGCTTCTCTCCATGGGCCACAGTTTCTGTCAGGAGATTGGTCCAGCTCGGCTTCTCCATGGGCTGCAGCTTCCTTCAGGGCATCTCCACCTGCTGCGGCATGAGGTCCTCCATGGGCTGCAGAGTGGATATCTGCTCCATCGTGGACCTCCGTGGGCTGCAAGGGGACGACCTCTGTCACCACTGTCTTCTCCATGGCTGCAGAGGAATCTCTGCTCTGGTACTTAAAGCGCCTCCTCCCACTCCTTCTTCAGGGACCTTGGTGGCTGCAGAGTTGTTTTGCTCACATTTTCTCACTCCTCTCTTGCAGCTGCTGCACACCAGTTTTCACCCCTTCTTAAATGTGTTATCACAGAGGCACTACCAACGTTGCTGCTTGGCTCAGCTTTGGCCAGCGACGGGTCCATCTTGGAGCCAACTGTTGCTGGCTCTGTCGGACATGAGGGCAGCTTCTGGCATCTCCTCACAGAAGCCAGCCCTGCAGCCCCTCCACTACCAAAACCTTGCCAGGTCAACCTAATACACTGTCGTTATGCTCGTAGTATTATGTGCAGAAAATGTTTTGTGTATAGGAACCTACGCTGCAAGACAAACTCAACCAGCTCATGGTGACAGAGGAGGCTGCAGGCAGCTCTCTCTCTCTGCAGGCAATTACACCAGCTGCACCTGCATGCAAAACGCAGGAAGAAAAAGGGCCAGCCCATCAATTATAAACCAGGGGGAAAAAGACACCATGAACATTCACAGGGTAGCCAACCCCTTTTTTCAGCTGCTCCGTAAATTAATGTTGTTTCTGCATTTCTCTGCCTTTGGAAGAGAGGGTGTTTACCTTAAAGTGAGTCTAGGGAGAGGTTCACTACTACATCACTTCTGATGTCCCAGCCTCAGTGTCTGTAGCCTGAGGGGAGTCTGGCTTGTCCCAGACAGACAACCTTCTGCTGCCACATGAGTGTGTCACTGTGGCAGTGCTCCCTTTGCAAGGGCAGGGGCTGGTCCCAGACCCTTGAGGAGATCACTAAGACAGGCGGGATCTTCTAACACTGCAGGATTTTTTTTCTTTCACTTGGAATATGGGAATTCTTGGAGGGGCTTCAGCAATGGGGACGTTCTCTAGTTTTTACATTATCCTTCACAGACAGACTTGAGACGTGGAGAGGCTCAATGTCTGGAAAGGCCATGACAGCTCCGACCCTGCTGTGGTTTCTCTCTGTCTTACAGTGAGAAAACAGCTGACTGAGTCACTACCAAACCCTTGAGTTCACTAAAGCTGATGGGTGTGGCCAGTGACTGATTCATTGCCTTAACTGCAGGGTCTGAAGGACTTGCCTAGAATCATGTAGAGGGGCTGAGAGCTGGTGTCGCGAGTCCTGGTTCTCTGTGGTGTGTGTGCATGAGCGTGCTCACGTACATGTTCATCTGGCTGTGCTCATGTGTGCATTCACGTAGGCCTATAGTAATACCCGTGCAAACGTGCATGTGCCCAAATGTTCTCTGTGTGTGTGTGTTTGGGCAATTGCATCCATGAGTGTGTATGTGTTTTAGCACATGCACGTGCCTTCATGCAGGAGGGCATGAGTATGTGTGACCGGTCTGCATATACGTAATTGTGTGGGCATAGGTGTGTGTAGATGTGTGCTTTTGTGTGTGTACTTCTGTGTAGAGGAGCATGCATGTATATCAGTATGCAAATGCATGTGTGCAGGAGCATGCATATGTGTAAGCAGGTCCGAATAACTGTGCGTACATGTTGGTATGGGGGGTGGCTGAGCATGTTGGTACGCACATGGGCTCCTTTGGAAATGTGTGTGCACACACCTCTTTACAAGTGCACACGTATGAGTTGCTCTTTGGGTGCGTGTAAGCTCACGTGTGTGGTTGTGCCCGTGTGTGTGTGACTCTGTGTGTGCACTGAAGGGGAAATTCAAATTGGAACTGCTCTGCAGTGGTCATTTGTGACCAAGGAATGATGTGCCACAGAGGGCAAGAAGGCCCAAATGCAGAAGGGGTTAAAGTGGCTGGCAGTAGGGATGCCAGAGACAGAAGGACTCCCTGTAAGGGAGTGCAGTTTCCCTTGGTGAGGAGATAAGAAAGAGCTGCAGCATTGTCTTGCAGCAATCCTGCAATGTGAATGCTCAGTGGCCACCTTTGGGCAGCAGAGCTGGTGCTGGGGGATAGACTTAATGCCAGGCTGAGGTGCCCCATGCAGCTGCTCACAGGACTGGTGCTGGTGCCAGTGTATATAAGGAATCAGCTCCTGACACATCTTCCAGACTTCCTGTAGAACTGCTTATGGTGGTAGGACTCTGTCCCATACATTGATCATTTAGTGTTTGGGTTCCTTGTTGTATCTAAGGAAAAGCATGTGTTTAATTTGCCTCAAGGGGTACAATAAAAATTCCCCCCCAGCACATATATCTGTGAGTGTGCATATCTCTGTGTGCGTATGGTTGTGCATGTGTGTGCACCCATAAAGGTACGCCAAAGACCTTGCTAAAGTCAAGGTACATCACAGCCAGTGCCCCTCCCCTTCCCCACAGAGCCAGTCACCTCCTCATAGAGAGCAATGAGGTTGGTGAGGCATGATTTGCCCTCAGTAAGCCCAGGTGAGCTGCTCCCAATCCCCTTCTTGCCTTTCCTGAGTTTAGGAAAGGCTTTTGAGAGTATTTGCTCTGTCTTCCTTCCAGAGACTGAATAGAGGCTGTCTAGTCAGCTCCTTGAACACTCTTGGATGCATCCCAAGTGATCCCATAAACTTGTGCCTGTCCAAATAGTAGTAAGAGCTCCTTGGTTCTTCTTCTTCTCCTTTTGCTGCTAATAGGCTCACAGATACCTTTCTTGATTCCCTTCACCTCCCTTGCTAGTTTCCACTCCACCTGTGCTATTTTCTTCACATTGCAGAAGACCATCTTTGTGCTCTCCTGGGACTCTCTGCACTCCAGGGCATTTTCCCATGGCATCTTGCCAAGCAGGTAGGTCCCTGAAGAGACTAAGATCTGCTCTTCTGAAGTCCGGGGCAGTAGTCATCCTGTTTGTCTTGGTCAGTCCTCTGAGGATCTTAAGCTCTGCAGTCTCCTGGTCACGGCAGGCAAGGCTGCCCCTGAACTTTACATCATCCAATAGTTCCTCCTCATCTGTGTGTAGCAGGTCCAAGAGAGCCTCTCTCCTAGTCTGTTCATGGATTGCCTGCATCAAAAATTTGTCTTCCATATGCCCCAGGCATGTCCTGATTTGCTTGTGCCCAGCCATTTTGGTCCTGCAGCAGACACTGTGGTGGTCAAAGTCACCCACGAGTACCAGGGCCTGTGACTGTGAGGCTTTCCCCACCTGCCTGAAGAAGGCGGCATCTGCTTCCTGTTCTTGAGCAGAAGGTGCATAGCACACTTGTAACTACACCACCACCTGTGCCATGGGGGAAGTGTGAGAGCCTCCCCTGCCATGCTGTCCCCCAGGCATACCTCTTCTACCCCTTGTGCCAAACCTCCTCTTCAGCCTATGGTAGACCTCCCCCTCCCTCCCTGCTTTAAACTCCTCCTCCAGTTAAGACACTCTTGCCTCCCCTTGACAAACACCTTCCACTCCTGAGCAGCAGTCCTCACTCTTCCAAGAGGGCACGCTGGGGACAGAAGCCAAAGCTGCCAGTGCTGCCGCACCCCCCTCCTCCCATGCACACTGCCCAAATGAGCTCTCGAAGGAGAGGGATTCTCTTCTGACTTCCATGCCATGCTTTGCATCTCAGTCTTAGTAAATATAGGTAATTAAGGGGTTGTGAGTGAAATGGATCAAGATCCCTTCAGCAGATAGGTCCTTCCAGCCCTGTGGGACCAACTCAGATTCCAAAGACATCCTTGTGTAGAGGTTCTTTCAGCCCAAACTCACTGTGCTGGAGGGATGGACCTCACAGAGCCATCTTTGTTCTCAGCAAAATACACATAATCGTAGAATCATAGAATCACATAGAATTGTTTGGGTTGGAAGGGTCCTTGAAAGACCATCTAGTCTAATCCCCCTGCTGTGGGCAGGGACATCTCTCACAACCAGATCAGGTTTCTCAAAGCCCCATCTAACCTGACCTTGAACACTTCCCATGATGGGGTATCCACAATGTCTATGGGCAACCTCTTCCAGTGTCTCACCACCCTCGTCGGAAAAAAATTCTTCCATATGTCCTCCCTAAATCTTGCCCCTTGTCCTGCCACTACAGGCCCTGGTAAAACATCTTTCTCTGCCTTTCTTATAAGCCCCCTTGAAGTACTGAAAGGCCTCAAGAAGGCCTCCTCAGAGCCTTCTCCTCTCCAGGCTGAACAACCCCACCTCTCTCAGCCTTTCTTCATAGGAGAGGTGTTCCAGCCCTCTGAGCATTTTCCTGGCCTTCCTCTGGATCCGCTCTGACAGACTCTACAGGCTCCTCCCACAGTCAGTGAAGGGACATCAGCTCACACATGGGACTTAGCCCATCCTAAAGCAGACGTGCACGGCAAATCGGACGAATCATCTTTCTGGAGACACAACCCTGCAAATGACCAATGGTGGCCTCTGAACTCCCCAGCTAGCATAAGCTCACCGCAGGGCCTGCATACCTGGTCACGTGTGCATGGCTTCCTTCATCATGTGATCAGAAGTGAACCCACAGGCTGTGCTACCAGAGCCTACCAACACCTCTATCCCATGGCTAAGGCCCATATCCATGTCCACGGTACTCAGGGATGGACAGAGAGCAGGGAAAAGGCTTTTGTGGGGGTGAATGGGCTCAAGCTGGGCATGTCATCAGCTGCATCTCCCACTCTCTCCGAGCGCAGATAAGTCTTCCCTCAGCCATGCTGAACCCTTGGACAAAGGACAAGCAGAAGATAACTCCGTCAAGTCCAACACCTGTGCAGTGTCCCTGGACAGTGCAGACAGACTCTCTTTCGGTGTCTTGAGGCTTCTCAATTAACTCTAGGTGACTAGAGGTCTAGATTTTTGTGTGTGTGTGTGTGTATGTGAGTCATCTACGCCAGATACTTAGTCTATCTTGAATGTCCTTTACTCGACTCCTCCAGCATGTGAGACAAGACCTGTGCCCACGCTGACATGTTTTGCTCCAGAAATGCTTGGGCCTCTCATCCTGTCATGGAAAAGCTGCCTTCAGCAGGGAATGTGCCTGGCATAAAGCAGGAAATGAGAAGACGGCAATTCAGGAAGCCAAAACACAGCCCATAGCATTAGCTGGGATGTTTTGCATTCAAGATGAGCTTGTCAGAAAATAATCACCTCCACAAGGAATGCCTCTGGCAGCCTGGGGCAGTAAAGGGCCATGATAAAAGCCAGCCCAGCTCCTTGCTCTCTCATCCACTTCTCTTGCCTCCTTCTCCTTGGGAGTCAGGTGAGTCTGAAGCCCCGTCTCCTTCTGTGCTGTCTCTAAAAGGAGGTCTCACTTCAGTGGACCTCTCAGCTGATTCCAGGTTTGTTCTATGCCAGATCTTGGGGCTGCTTGTCATGGGAGAGGGAAGTGGGGAGAAGGTTAGACATGGAAGGAAGCTGGGACTGTACTGAGGTGGCTTCTGGACTCAGGGGCTAGGCAGTAGCTGCATAGGAGCTAGTAGACCTTTTGGGGCCCTGGTATGACAAGGCCAAGAAGCCCTCATACGTCTCTGCACAGCCTCCACCTCCCAGCCTGCACGTTCTTTGGTTCCCTCATGGTGTGGTGATAGGCTGCTCCTCATGCATGTCCATGTTTTCCTCCCTCCCTGCCCTCTCTCCCAGGTGCACCTCAGGCCCCAAGACATGTCCTGCTACGACCAGTGCCAGCCCTGCCAGCCCTGCCAGCCCTGCGGCCCAACCCCACTGGCCAACAGCTGCAATGAGCCCTGTGTCAGGCAGTGCCAGAACTCCACCGTCGTCATCCAGCCCTCTCCCGTGGTGGTGACCCTGCCTGGTCCCATCCTCAGCTCCTTCCCGCAGAACACCGTTGTGGGATCCTCCACCTCCGCTGCTGTTGGCAGCATCCTCAGCTGTGATGGAGTGCCCATCACCTCTGGCTGCTGTGACCTCTCCTGCATCACTAGCCGCTACTGCGGCAGGAGGTGCCCCCCCTGCTAAAGATGCTGGCAGCGGCCTCAGATAAGGACCCCCAGGAACTCAGAAAATGCTGCTTGACACAGGATCAAACTCTGTGCCATTGTTTTAGGAGCAGCTGACCATCTCTGGCTTGTCCTGCAAGGGCAGACTGGAAGGGGCCAGCCTGGGCCTTCTGAAAACATGGCCAATGTCTAACGTTTCTGTCTTCCAATCACCCTTTTTCTCTCTTTTCTTTGTATTCTTGTGCTCCCCTCAGAGCTTGCTGTGAGGACCCCAGAAACAAGCCTGGAGTCACCTGCTAGCCTGTCTCCTTCTGTGAGGCAGGTCAACAGGAAAAGGGGAACAGAGTCTTGGCTGCTCCTCCTCCTGCTGCACTGGAGACCTTCACTTTTGGTGACTTCATTTCCCTCTTTCGACTCATTAAAATATTGCTGCAACCCTGCCTGTGTCCCTTAGGTGGTCTTTCCATCTGCACACTGACTGCTGAGGGAGAAAGACCTTGCTTTGGAAGGGCATTAGTTGGGGGCACAGGAGGACCCTTCATCACTCCTAGAGGCATTGGAGGGTGGGACAAACTGCAGCAAGTCCTCTTTCAGGGACTGCCTCTTGAAGCTGAGGAAGACATCCCCAGTTACTCTACCGCCCATGGCCATCAGTCCTTGCCTTGCTGCGTCTCTGCTCAGAAATAGCCCCCTGGCCCCAGAGCACATCATATGAACAGGAATCCTGACAAATGCTGTCTTCCAGAGAGGAACTGTGAGCATGTGGGAGGCCCCAGGGAGGTCAGCAGTCCCACAAGCCCTTGGGGAAGAGTGGTGCTCTTGCTTTGGCTGGAGCTGTGAATATGATGTGAGAATACGTGACAGTATGTTGCCAAAGGATGGCTGGATTTGAGAATGGGTAAATAGCCTTGGGCATGGCCCACAGTCCCTACTCCACCTGCCCCTCCCCTCCATCACCCGCTTTCGGGGCCATGGTCTGCATGCCTGGGCATAGGCAGCAGGGACCCTTTCCCCATGCAGCCCTATCACCCTTCAGCACAGCATCTGTACCCGCTCCAGATGATTTGCAGGCACCAGGTACATTTTTTTCACATAGTCCACCTCTGCTTTACCAAAAGCCAAGCAGAAGAGCAAAACTTAAGTCCTCCACAAATTTGCTAAACGGGTATTTCCAGAGCACTTCCTGATACAGCGGTTGCCAGCAATTGTAACACCACAGAATATTCTCAGGCATAACAGACAGCAAGCAGCTGGCATTTGTCAGTCAGCAAGCAGTTGCAAGTGAGCCAGCTGCACAGCATCAGAGCAGGTGAAAGGGAGGTAGGATTTTCCCTGAGACACAGCAGCTTGATGAGCCCCAGACCCCAAATGCAGTGGAGAACCTGGCAGTGTCTCCCCATAACATTAAGGTAAGTGCAACGTGTGGGCAAGGGGAAGGGAAGGAAGAGGAAAGAATATTTCAGTTGCAAGGGACCTACAATGGTCATCTAGCCCAATTGCCTGACCACTTCAGGGCTGACCAAAAGTTAAAGCATGTTATTAAGGGCTTTGTCCAAATGCCTCTTAAACACTGACAGCCATGGGACAATGACCACCTCTCTAGGAAGCCTGTTCCAGCGTTTGACCACTCTCTTGGTAAAGAAGTGCTTCCCAATGTCAAATTTGAACCTCCCATGATGCAGCTTTGAACCATTCCCATGTGTCCGGTCACTGGATACCAGGGAGTAGTGATCGGCACCTCCCACTCCGCTTCCCCTCCTCAGGAAGCTGTAGAGAGCAATGAGGTTGTACCTGCTCATCCAACAGTTGGACAACTTGTCCAGAAGAATGCTGTGAGGGACACTATCAAAAGCCTCACTAAAATCCAGAAAACCTACATCCACCACCTTCCCTTCATCCACTAGGTGGGTGACCTTATCATAGAAGGCTATCAAATTAGTTCAACGGCACTTTCCCTTTCTGAGCTCATGTTGTCTGTGCCTGACGATTGCATTATTCTTTAAACGCCTTTCCGTAGCACCCAGTATGATCTTCTCCATAATTTTTGCAGGAACTGAGGTGAGACTAACTGGTCTGTAGCTACCTGGGTCTTCCCTCATGCCCTTCTTGTAAACTGGAATAACGCTGGCTAGCTTCCAGTCAGCAGGGACCTCCCAGACTCCATAGACCTTTGGCAGATGATCGAGAGGGGTCCTGCTGTAACATCCGCCAGCTGATGCAGTACTCGGGCATGAACCCCATCTGGCCCGATGGACTTATGAACATTCAGCTGATACAACTGATACTGGGCAGCCCAAGGTCTGCCAGTATTATTAAAGAATGAGGCAAAAAAAGCACTGAATGCCTCCGCTATTTCTCCATCCCTGTTAGTTAGGTGACCATCTTCGTCAAGTATCAGTCCAATGTTTTCTTTAGACCTCCTCTTGCTATTAACACTCTTCAAAAAGCCTTTCTTGTTGTCTGACACAATACTGGCTGATTTCAACTCTAATTGAGCTTTGGCCTTTCCTGTCATCTCCCTGCATATGCAAACGACAGCTCTGTAATCTTCCTGCGAAGCCTGACCTTCCTTCCAGAGACCGTACAATTTCTTTTTCCTCTTGAGTTCCAAGAGGAGTTTCCTGTTCAGCCGCACTGGTCATCTGCCCCACTTGCTGAACTTGAGACACAATGGAATGCCTGCCCCTGTGCTTTTAGAAGGTTGTTCTTCAAAACTGAACACCACTCGTGGATTCCCAAGCCCTCCAAAGCAGATTCCCAGGGGACAACCCCAGGATGGAAGCTGGTGACTACTGGCACCAAGCGGAAGGCTCCTGCCCCACCTAAGGGCTTACTACTCCAAAACAGGTTCACTGCCCTCAAAGTTAAAGAGGAACCAGATATGCCTTGAAGCAAAGGATGTGGCCCACCTGACCCTAAACCACGCACGGCCACCAGGAAGAAGCAGTGAGTGATCCTTGTGCGTGACTCTCTGCTGCAGGGGACAGAGGCACCGATCTGCCAACCTGGCCTATCATCTAGAGAGGTTTGCTGCCTGCCAGGGGCCTGGATCCCAGATGTTGTGGAGGGACTGCTAAAGCTCACTTTTCTCGCTGACTACTACCCCCCACAGTTATTCCTTATGGGCACAAATGACACTGCCAGGGGAAACCTGGACAATACCAAAAGTGATTACAGAGCTCTGCAGGAGGGTAGTCAAGGGCATGGGGCCCCAGGGGCTGTTGTCCTCAGCAGTGGTGGTGAGGGGAAAGGGTGTGAGGAGGAGGACACTGATAATGCAGGTCAACAATTGGCTGTGGAAGTGGAGCTGGCGACAGGGGTTTAGGTCCTACAACCATGGGACCATTTGCCAATCAGCGTCTGCTCAGGAGAGGTGGGATCCACCTCACCGGGTGGGGCAAAGTTACCTTTGCAGTAGTATGGCTGACCTGGTAAGGAGGGCTTCAAGCTCAGAATGACAGGGGAGGGAGAGAGTAACCTGCAGCCCTGTGAGGGAGTGATGGACACAGTTGATGAGCAAAGGGCCTGGGGTGATGTGCCAGGAAGGGATCACCAGAACAAGAAAACAGGGCTGAAGTGGGGTCACCTCTAGCAGTTGCGTGTAAGCAGGGAAGTGCCTACAAGGCCCCACTGTGGAGAAGTCCCCAAAACCCTTTCTAGGAAGTCAACACGCTGGGGTGCCTCAGTCAAGTGCCTGTACACTAATGCACGCAGTATGGGGAATAAAGACGAGGAGTTAGAGATCTGTGTGCAGTTGCAGGGCTACAGTCACGTTGGGGTCACGGAGACAGGGTGGGATGGCTCCCATGTCCGGAGTGTTGCAATGGAGGGATACAGGTCCTTTTTGAAGGACAGGCTGGGAAGACGAGGAGTGGGACTTCCCCTTCTGTGAGGGAGCAGTTGAATTGCATGGAGCTCTGCCTGGGGATGGGTGATGTGCCAACGGAGAGCCTTTGTGTAAGCATTACAGAGAAGAAAGGTAATGGTGACATTGTAGTGAGTGTCTGCTACAGGCCGCCTGGCCAGGAAGAACCCGTGGATGAGGCCCTCTAGAGGCAGATAGGAGCAGCCTCACATTCACAGGACTTGGTCCTCATGGGGAACATCAACCACCCCAATATCTGCTGGAGGGACAACACTGCAGGATGTAGGCAAGCCAGGAGGTTCCTGGAGTGCACGGATGACAACTTCATCACCCGAATGATAGAGGATCTGACGTGAACAGGTCTTCTGCTGGACCTCATATGCACCAAGCAGGAAGGGCTTGTTGGCGATGTGCAGATCAAAGGCAGCCTGGGCTGCAGTGACCACGAAATGGTGGAGTTCAGGATCCTGAGAAGAGCAAGGAGGCTAACTACAAGCTCACAACCCTGGACTGTAGGAGAGCACACTTTATTCTCTTTAAATGGCTGCTTGGAAGAGTGCCCTGAGATATGGCCCTAGAGGTCAGAGGGGCCCAGGAAAGCTGTTTAATATCCAAGGGCCACCTCCTCCAAGCTCAAGAGCAGTCCATCCCAATGAGCAGAAAGTCAGGCAAGCATGCTAGGAGGCCTGCATGGATGAACAAGGAGATCCTGGCAAAACCAAAACACAAGAAGGAAGCGTACAAGAGGTGGAAGCACGGACGGGTGAAGTGGAGTACAGAGACACTCTCTAAGCATGCAGGGATGAGGTTAGGAAAGCCAAAGCGCCACTGGAACTGAATCTGGCAATGGATGTCAAAGGCAACAAGAAGGGCTTCTGCAAGGACACAGGTAACAAAAGGAAGGCTGGGGGAAATGTGGTCCCACAGCTGAATGATTGGGCCTTCTCTGCTGCTGCACAGCCTGACAACACAGGACATGGAAAGGGTGAGGCACTGAATGCTGCCTTTGCCTCAGTCTAGAAGAGCAAGATCAATCTTTAGGAAACCCAGGTCCATGAAACCAGGGAGGAAGTCTAGAGCAAGGGAGATGTACTCTTGCAGGGAGAGGATCACGTTGGCAACACTTAAGCAAACTAGAGATCTCCCTCAAAATTTTTACATCTTGTAGGCAATGGTAACTCAGGTGTTTTGCAAGGCAAAAGTCTTCCCCTGATTATCTGTGTGCCATGCCAAGAAGTGATTTTTCTCTTCAGGCATCATGCTGTCCACCCCATAATTTCCCAGCGGTAGAAGAGGGCTGACATAACTTTGGTTTTCAGCAGTGTTGAAAAATGGGGGAAAATAGCCTTTGCAGTCCTCGATATCCAAAGTTTGGGGACGGTTGCTTAGTTTCATGAGTAAAAGATGAGGAGTCTATGAAACCCAGCAGTGCAGTCCACCTGCACTGTACAAGTAATCAATGGAGTGACTGTGTTGGTTAGGGAGGGAAAGAGAAAGACACGGCATGTCCTCAGAGAAAGAAACCTTTGGGTGACCATGCAAGGATTGCAGGGCCCCTTCCTGTCAACGTGTCCACAGGCAACCCCACCAGTTTGCCCCAGGTCAACACCCCTTGCCTGTTCTACACCCATCCGGCACTTGAGCTGAGGCTTCTGTGGGTACTGACGCATTCCTGCCCCAGAAATCCTGGGGCCTCTCAATCCCAGCACTCAGAAGAAGCCTCCATGAAGGAATGGGTATGGCATAAGCCAGGAAATGAAAAGGTGGCATCGGGAAAACAACCACTCAGCACATGTCATTAGCTGGGATGTTTTCCGTTCATCATGAGCACCTTAGAAAATTGCCACTTCCATAGAAGCTACCTCTGGGCCTGGGGTGGGTCAGGGCCATCATAAAAGCCAGCCCAACTCCTCACTGCCTCATTCACTTCCCTCACCTCCTCCTTGGGAACCAGGTGAGTATGAAGCCCTCTCCCCATGCCCTTTTTCTGCTTTTGTGTGTTCCTCCATCCTATGCTGGGTCGTGGTAGTGCTTGAGAGGGGGAAGAAGGGTGAAAACCTGACTCAGAGAGTGTCCGGAACTTGGCTGAGGGGGCTTTCTTTAAAGAGGTAATCAGCAGCCTCGTTGAGCCTGGCAACACTTTGCAGTAGTGTGTCAGGATGAGGCCAAGAAACCCTTTTGCTTTTCTGCCCAGGTTCTACCTCCTGGCTCAGCAGGTGCCTTTCTAACACTCATGGCCAGGTTACAGACTTGTGGTGGGCTGCTCCTCACATGTCCCTGTGCTCTGATTCCTCCCAACACTCTCTCCCAGGTGCACCTCCAGCCTCAAGACATGTCCTGCTACGACCAGTGCCTGCCATGCCTGCCATGCCGGCCCTGTGGCCCGACCCCACTGGCCAACAGCTGCAATGAGCCCTGTGTCAGGCAGTGCCAGAACTCCACTGTCGTCATTGAACCCCCTCCCGTGGTTGTGGCCCTGCCTGGCCCCATCCTCAGCTCCTTCCCGCAGAACACCATTGTAGGATCCTCCACCTCCGCTGCTGTTGGCAGCATCCTCAGCTGTGATGGAGTGCCCATCACCTCTGGCTGCTGTGACCTCTCTGGCATTTCCAGCCGCTACTGCGGCAGAAGGTGTCCCCCCTGCTAAAGCCACTGGTGGCAGCCCAGACAAGGATCCCCAGGAATCTAGAAGCTAATACTGGACTGAGGACAGAGCTGCTGGCCATTGATTTCAGAGAAGCTGAGCATTCAGTGCTGCCCTTTCAAAGGAGGGCTGCTGAGGCTCTCTGAAAACATGGCCAAAGTCTAACTACCTTGCCTTCCACTTTATCCCATCTCTTTCTTGCCCTAAGAACCCCAGAGCCAACCTGAGGCATCTGCTGGCCCCCTCCCTCCATGGGGCAGGCAGCTGGATGCCCAGTGGGATCTGCACCATGGGTGATGGGCAGACTTTCTGCAGCTGCTGGTGCTCTCCCTGCACTGGCCGCCTCCTCTACAGGTGAACTCGTTTCCCACCTCAGAGTCATTAAAGTTTTCTGCATCACAGCTTTTGCCTCCACATAATCCTTTTCTTGGTGGACATTGTCTCATATTGTCAACAAAGAAAGGCATTGCCATGGGTGGTGGGGCGTAAGGTGGGGGTGCAGGTGAACCTTTCATCATTCCCAGAGGAAGGGGAGGATGGGACACAGAGCAGTGGGTCCCTTCCAGTTACTGTCCCTTGGAGCTGAGGAAGACATACTCAGCTCCTCCAAAGCCAGTGGGCATCAGGTTCTCTATTCTGGCATATCTGCTCAGATACAGCCCCTGGGCCTCAGAGCATGTCCTGCAGAAGGGAAGCGTGACCACTGCTGTCCCCTAGAGAGGAGCCAAGTGATGTTGGAGGCTCTGAGAGGTCAGCAGCTCACAAGCTTGTGCTGAAGGGACTTCCTCGTGCTTTGGACAGCCCTGTTCTGGGAAAAGAGGCTCCATCAGAAGTTGGATGGAATGGTGTTGCGTGGGAAGGAGCTGAGCATGGGGCCAGGAAGGGTCACCACCATGGGAGGGAGCTCGATGCCAACAGTGGAATTATGGCATTGCCTGGCACAGGGCTCATTGCAGCTGTTAGCCAGCGGGGTCAGGCCACAGGGCTGGCATGGCAGGCATGGCAGGCACTGGTCGTAGCAGGACATGTCTTGAGGCTGGAGGTGCACCTGGGAGAGAGGGTTGGGAGGAATCAGAGCACAGGGACATGTGAAGAGCAGCCAGCCATGAGTCTGTCACCTGGCCATGAGTGTTAGAAAGGCACCTGCTGAGCCAGGAGGTAGAAACTGGGCAGAGGCAAAAGGGTTTCTTGGCCTCGTCCTGACACAGTACTCCACAGGATGCCCAGGTGGGAGTGATGTGAGGAAAAGCCTTCAAAACAGCCCCAGACCTTCTCCCCCTCATCCTCCTACTCATCCCCAGAATGCGGGGGCATGGCCTGCACCCAACGGCAAGGGTAGCAAGGGCAGGTCACCTGTACAACCTCCACCCCCCAAAACAGTTCCCTGCACAGCCCAGCAGTTACACAGCTGTGCAGGGCTACAGCGACTCACAGGCTGATGTTGAAATCAGCCTGGCCAGACCACGCACCAGGGCCCTCACACACTCCCAGTTCCCATCAGACAGGACACCCAAAGGACAGCGGCCAGTGCCGATGCCCCAACGGCTGCTCTGTGGTGCCTGGCCTTCCCCCAGGCATGAAGCAGCTTTCCCCAAGGCCAGCTCTTCTCCTGGCAGGGCCTGTTGCCCACCTCTGCCTCGTGGTCTGCTCCCCCATTAAGATCTTGGATAGACTTGTACAGCCTGGTCCCACTGCAGAGGAAATGAGGCAGGGTCGAGAAAAGTCCATGAGGTAGGACATGAGGAGGGCTCCAAGGACCAGCAGAGTGCACTGAGGAGGACAGGTCCTCCAGATCTCGGCACATGGCCATGCACCCACTGGAGGGGTCACAGAGTAGTTCTGAGTATTTTCCAAAATTGCTGTCATCATGTGATTCCAGGAAGGAGTATTGCCAGATGGCATGTTAATTATGTTTCTCATCTTACTTTGAACTGTGACCTCTGAGGGACTCATCCTGGAGCAGGTACTCGAAGAGACAGGCCTGCAGGAAACCCTGAAGAAGCAATGTGCAGCAGGAAAAACCAGAAAGCAAAGAGCAGCAGCAAGGAACCATTGCACAAATGGCACCAACCTACTGCATTGCCTATTGCCACACCAGAGCCATTGGGCAGAATAACCACAAAACCCAGGGAAGAGCTGAGGGCCTCTTCCCCAAGATCAGCCTTGCACAGAGATGCCCTCCCTACCCTGGGCTGTTGCACAGCCCAGGAAGGTCCCTGCACCAGGCTGTCTGGCACAGCACAGAGGTACAAGGCACTGTCAGAGACCTCGACTTCCTCCAGTGCAGGAAGCTGTATTTCCCTGTGGTGTTCAGCAATGTGGTGAGACGGCCACTCCGCTCAGACTCAGATGCTGCGTGATATGAAACCAGCTGTGGGGCCTGTCTTTACTTCTGCTGATACTACAAGACGGCATGAAACCTGGAGGTCTGGTATGTGCAGGTTGTTTGGAAGGTGTCTTTCTCCTCTACCGTGACTTGGCCTTCTTGCTGGGTGATGGTGGTCTGCCCCATGGTGCCTGGAAGAAAGCAAAAGTCAGTGACTGAGCAGGGAAAGGCTCTGAGATGCAAAACAAGAGGGGATGAAAAGTGTTGGAGGAGAAGGCTCCCTGTACCTCGCTCTGCCACAAGAGCCCCATGAATAGGCCTGCCCCTGGTGACCAATCTCTCTGACACGTCCTCCTGTGCATCATCTTGGGAGTCTCTCCTTCCTTGATACCTGTGTCTTCTCTCTCTCCATCCTCAAGCCCTTAGCTGGGTTGGCCTCTCCTGTCCCCTGCATGCTTTCTAGCCCCGAGCTCCTATCAGCACATCCCAAGGCTGCAGCTCTCACAAATACAATGGTCAAGAGCAGGTCTCATGAGATCAGGCTTGTCAGAGCTGTGCCCATCGAGTCTTGAAAATTTCCAAGGCCAGCGCCTGCACAACATATGGGGACAGTGCATTCCAGTACTTGTGAAGTTTCAGGGTCAAAAAAAAGTGAAAAGTAAAAAGAGATTCTTATACCTAAATAGAATTTCCCAGGTTCCACATTGTCTATGTTGGTTTCATCCTACTACGGTGCACTTTGTGAAGTGCCTGTATCCATCTTTTCCACATCCTTGGAGCACGCAGTTGTAGACACCCATAAGGTCTCCCTTGAGCTTTTTTTTCCTAAGGGCATGTTTCCTCAGGCTCTGAGTGTGTCATGTCCTCAAGCCCCCTGAATGCCTTGGGGGTGTCCGCTAGACTCACTCCCACATGTCAGTACCTTTCCTACATACCAAGGAGCCCCAAACTGAACACAGGACCCCAGGCATGCTCTCAGGAGTGCCAAAGAGAGAAGGAGCACTTCCCTGGGCATGCTGGCTATACTTTTTCTAAGACATCTCAGAGGGCAGTAGGTCTGCCACAAGGCCACGCTGCTGACTCACCTTCAGCCATTGGTCACCAGGCATCGCCTGCCTTCCCAGGTGCCTACAGCATGGTCCAAGCTACATCAAGAAGCTGAAAGGTGCCTGTCTTCAGAGGAACCATTTGCTCTTGACTCAGACCTTTGGAGAAAAATCCTCTTTTGTTGTGCCCTACCCGGATGGACACTTCTGCTGGGAACTGCAGCACAAACTCCTTCTGCACGTGATCTGTAAAACCAGAAAGGTATTTCAATTTTGCCTGCCTCCATATCCATCTATCACATCATCAGCATTCTCACTGGGCTCATTCTCCATCTCACTTGCTATCAGCTCCCAAAGGCTGATCCATTTATCTGCACAGTCTGCTATTGCAGGCTCAAGGTTCAGCCAATTGCTAGGTGCAAGGCAAGAAAGGCATTTTCCCTCCTTGGGCTAATTTGACCAGGAAATAAATCACAGGAGCATCATGTCTCCTGCCAAGAGCCATTCTCTTCAACAGTGACCATCAGTGGATGCTGAGGGAAGCACAGGATCAAGACAAGCAGGTCGGCTACTTCGGCTGAGTATTCTTTCCTGGGTGCCAAGTCCCTGGGCCTGGACTTGGCTGAAAAAGTCACACCCATACATGTCTCAACAGCTTTCCTCACTGGCACACAGGCTGGGGACACACAGACCCAGCCTAAGCATAGCCCACAGCATGATGTTGCCTTCTGCTTTACAGACAGGTTTCTTCCATCCCTTCAGGTACCCACATGGAGAAGCCTTGGCTGCTTGTGCTGCCCTGGGAGCAAGGAGGACACCACCACTGAGGCAAACATGCTGCCTGGCCAGTTGGAAGCCCATCCAAGGAATGCCTGGAGAAGGGATCCTTTGCCAGTTCAAAGACAAGGGCCTCTGCTCTTGCAGAATCCACGTTTCCCTCTCTGCTTCTGAAGGCTGAGAATATGGACTTTGAACAGCTGAGTGAGCTACTAAAGCCATCCAGGCTTCCCTGGAGACCAGCTGGACAGAAAACTCTCCTGTCAGGGGACGGCTTTCAGCTTCAGCAAACCTCAGACCTTCAAGCCCTTTCAGGTAACATAGAAATTCTCTTTCTGACTACCTATGGATAAAGTTGGAAGGTTTCAGTCATGTCTACATCATTGTCTCATGTGTGTGTTGAGCTCAAACTCCTGACTCTGCAGGATGGCTTCCAAGTACTGGAAGAGATGCTCTGGGAGGAAATGATGGAGAAGCTTGGAAGAATCCTGATGCAGATTCCGATGCCAGTGCTTGATGTCGATGCCAGTGCTGATACTGATTACAATGCCTGACAGCAGGGGAACTGCCCCAGGGCCCGTTTGCAGATGACACCAAGCTGAGAGGCACAGCTGGTACTCTTGAGGGAAGGGATGCCCTCCAGAGGGACCTTGACAGGCTGGGGGAGTGGACCCATATGAACCTCAGGAAGTCCAACAAGACCAAGTGCAAGCTCCTGCACCTGGGTTGGGGCAATCTCCAGTATCAATACAGCTTGAGGGATGAATTGATTGAGAACAGCCCTGCAGAGAAGGACTTGGGGATACTGGTGGTTGAAAAATGGGACATGAGCCAGAAATGCGTGCTTGCAGCCCGGAAAGCCAACTGAGCCCTGAGCTGCATCAAAAGAAGTGTAGCCAGTGGGTCTACTCTGCTCTGGGGACACCTCACCTGGAGTACTGCATCCAGCTCAGGGGTCCCCAGTAAAGAAAGAGATGGACCTCTCAGAGCAGGACCTCCAGGGGAGGGCCATGAAAATGATCCGAGGCCTGGAACACCTGTCTTATGAAGAAAGGCTGAGAGAGTTGGGGATGTTCAGCCAGAGAGGCTGAAGAGAAGGCTCCAGGGAGACCTCATTGTGGTCTTTCAATATATTAAAGGGGCTTATGACAAAGATGGAGAAAGACGTTTTATCAGGGCCTGTAGTGACAGGACAAGGAGTAATGGGCCATCAGAGCAGTAACTGCCAAGCTCACCAGCCAATGATGGAAAATCCTGACACAAGCACGCTTTTTAAATGCATGGAACACATGTATTATGGCTGCCCTGTGAATAACAATGGCAGCAGCTGGTTTAGCCTAAGCAGTGCTGCAGCTGCTTTCTGAGAAGATTTCTAACAAACCCATCTGGCTGGCACCTTGCTTCCTGATGCTGCACTTGCAGAGCACAGCTAGGAGCTGGACTCTTTCCAAGGGAGGCAGGTCACAGTTGGGGGGACCTGAATAGCAGCCTGCCAGGCCAGGTGAGGACCCTTGGAATATGCCAATTCTGCGGGGATGCTCTGAGGACAGAAAGTCTGTCCTCCTGGTGCCTGTGCAGTGCTGGGCACTCCCTCCTGCCAAAACTCCTGTAGTTCTGGATACAACTCGAGTGGGAAAAGCAGATGAGGAGATGTTAGAGCTTGGCTCAGGAAGTTTGAAATCTCCTCCCAATGCCACCTGCTAATTAACATTAGTTTGCCTTTTGAAGAGAGGGTATTCATCTGAAGGCAACTTCATCAGACCACCTTCCTGACCAGCATCAGCATTTGCAGCTGCAGGCCATCTGGCTCACCCCAGACACACAGCCCTTTGCTGTTATGTGAGCATGTGAGGACAGCACCTCTCTCTCCCTGCAATGAAGCTGAAACTGGTCCCAGACCTCCACAAACACCCTATGGCGATCACCAGGGATGGGCTTGATCTTATCAGACTTCGGGATTATTTTGACTTCTAAAGTGGGGAACCCCTGGAGCTGCAGCAATAGGGATTGTCTCTAGCTTTGACTTTGTCTCTCATATGCACCCTTTGCACGAGAACAGGCTGAATGTGCAAACAAGACCCTGTGGCTTGGACCCCAATACACTTTCTGCCTTTCCTGTAATGAGAACAGAGTTGATTGAACTACTTCTGTCCAACCCACAAAAGCCCCAAAGCCCTCTGCTGTCATTCAATCCAACAGGGATGGCTGGTGCCTGATTGACCTTCTTAGCAGTGGGCTTTCAAGGACTTGCCTCAAGTTGTCAGGGGCACAGAGGCAGAGAGCTGGCTGGTGGAGTCCTGGTTCTCAGAGTGTGTGGAGAGAGGCTGTGTTTCCTCATGTGCATATGCATCTGTCTGTGCCTGTGGGCGTATTTGTTGCTGTGTGTTTGCATTTGTATGTTCATTTGCAAATGCACATGTGAGGGTGTGTGTCTGCCAGAGTATGTGTGTGAACAAGTGCATTTCTGTGTGTGTCTGTGCATGTGTTTGTGTACACACACGTGTTTTGCAGCTGAGCAAGTAAGTGTGTGTGATGTCAGTGTGCATGTGTGTGTATGTGTGTGAGCATATGTGTGTGCAGATGTGCATGTATATGTCTGTGTGCGTGTACATGACCATGCATATATATATACACACACACATCTACACGCAAGTGTGCATGTGCCAGTGCATATGAGTACATATGTGAACATTTATGTGATGACATGTCCTGGGTGGTTCATGTGTGTGCATCCATAGGGCTTCTTGTGTAACTGGGTGTGCATGCATGTGTGTTTTCATATGTGCTCACATGTGAGGAAACGTTTGTGTTTGTGCAGGCACACATGTGTGTTTCCGCTGCCATATGTGCACGAGGGCTCATGTGCATTTGTGTACATGCACGCTTGTGACCGCACGCACCTGTGTGTCCACAGGTGTGGACATGTGTGTGCACCCTGTGTGTGGATGTGAGCACTTTTTCATGTGCATCTGTGTGTATGTGGCTGTGCAATTCCTTCCACTCACTTGTGATGTCAATGGGAGAGATCAAAATGAGGAGTCTAACTGAAACCTGCAGTGAAAGTCTGGGCTGGCTCAGCCGTCCCACAGGGGCAAGTTGCGGTGAATGTCCATGTTTGCCCGGGACTGCTGCACCATCCCTACTGGAAGTTATCTGGGAGGCAGCCCCTGTGCCTGCAGTCGTGTTTGCTAAGAAGTAGGAGTGCTGACACTTGGGCATTGGACCCTGCCCTTCCTCCAGCCCAGCCCAGGAGAGAGAAGCAAAAGAAGGAGAGGTGGGAAAAGGCTACAACCCCTCTGTCAGCAGAGGAGGAGAAAGTGGAAGCCCGCCTGGAGAATTCCCGACAAGTATAAGTCTGCACAGCCACATCCCTAGCCTGGGACAGCTGAGCAGCCATGGCATCTGGAGGTGGCAGGCGTGGCAGTCGCAGAGCTCAGGGGCTGGGTAGAGCATCCCCTGACTTCCTGGGGATGGGAAAGAACAGGATGAGAGCCTCCCTCCTGGTGCCTCTCTGCAGCCCAAAGCCAGTGCCTGAGACCTTTGCAGAGGTAAATGGCGTGTGGGGACAAATGGACTCGTGGGTGTGTGGGGCCCAGGGACGGAAGAGGTAAAAGAGGGGGCTCAGGGCTCACCTGCAGACAGGGAAGGAAATTCTCTCTGCTGTTGCAGCCCCATTTCCCACCAGCAGGCCCTAATGAGCAATGACCATGGACACGGAAAGCCTGGCTGGAATAAGAGGAAGAAGGTCATAGACAGGAAGAAGCCAGAAGTCACCTAGAGGTGGAATTCCTCAGGGAAACAGCTCCCAAGACAGACAGTGTTTCCACCTCTCCCACAGTGCCCTTCCTTCCACCACCAGCAGCCCCTGGGGGAAAGAGGGTCTTTCCCTCACCCACTCAGCGAAGAGCAGCAGGCATTGGGGTGTCTGACCTCAAATGCCTTCCCCCCAGGGCCAGTTGCTGGTCACTCAGACTCAGATTTCAGTGTGGGACATGAAGGTCCTTGGGGCTGGAGACCAAAAGACTCATCAGCTCTTTGGCTTTCCTGGGCCCAGCACAGTGACATCAAGACCCTGGTCCCTTCAGTTCAATACCTGCTCAGTCCAAGGTCTCAGTCCTTGCCCAGTTTGGCACCACTTCAATAAGCGGTTGGCTGGGCACAACTTTGTGCACACACATGCTTTCGCAGAGCTCCACATGCACAAATGTCAACAAAGGCAAGCACATGTGCATCCACACAAGCAACCATGGGCTCACGAGAGGCAATACTGGGGGACACCCCAGCAGGAAAGGGCTGGAGCACCTTGGGTTAGAATAGGCCCCAAACACATCCATAGTGTACGCTGAGGACCCCCACAGACTTTGCAGACAGGGCAGGAGGCCAAACAGAGCAGCAACTTTCTCCTGAGGGCAGCATTAGGAGGAAGAGAGCCAAATCCCAGCAGCACAACCCACCCACCTGAAGAAGTGACGACCACATACAGCTGGAGTGAGCTGGGAAGGAAGGAGGCAGAGAAGGAGGGAGGGAGAGAGAAGGGTGTGACCTGTCCTCATGGACAAGAGCCTGGGGGTGTGGGGCTGAGGACTGCAGGGCTGGAAGCAGCCAAGCCTCCCCCTGCAAATGGGGGCACAAACCACCCTACTAGCGTGCCACAGCCTTACGTTAACTGCTTGCATGGGACCCCTCTGGCTCTTGGGTTGCATCTGCTGCTGGCACTGATGTGTTTCAGCTCTGGAAATCCTTGGGCTCATCATCCCGGCACTCCATGAATGAATGGGCATGGTAGAAATGAGAAAATGTAAAGGTAGCGCTGCAGGAAATCAAAACACAACCTATGTCATTAGCTGGGACATTTTGATGAAGGGATGAGCATGTCAGAAGATTATTACCTCCACAAAGGGTGCCTGTGAACCTCGGCAAGGTCAGAACCCTTATGAAAGCAAGTACAACTCCTCACTCCCTCATCCACTTCTCTTGCCTCCTTCTGCATTGAGAACCAAGAGAGGGAAGCTCTTTCCCCTCCTCCTGATCGAGGATGAGGTCTGACCTCAATGGCAAATCTCAACTGACACCCGCTCTCCCTTGTGAGGTCCTTCTTGTGGGACATTGAAAAGGGAAGAGTGTTTGGCTTGGAGAGACGTGAGGGACTGGCTGAGGTGGCTCCGGTGCAACAGGCCTGGCAGAACCCTCTCTAGGCATGGCTGCTCTTTTAAGAGTGCTTGGGTCCAAGCAGAAAAAGCCCTGGTGTCTCCCTGCACGGCCTCTACCTGGTCACGCTACAGGTAGTTTCTCTTCTTCGTGGTGGAGAGCAGGACCTTGGCCTGCAGATCCGTGGGTGCACAGAGAAAGCAATGATGCAAGGGAAGAGCTGAGGGCCCCTTCCCCAAGAACAGCCTTGCAAGACAAATGCCCTCCCTACCCTGGGTTGTTGCACAGTCAAAGAAGATCTCTGCACCAGGGTGTTTTGCACAGCACAGAGGTACAAGGCACTGTCAGAGACCTCAACTTCCTCCAGCTGCAGGAGGCTGTGATTCCCTGTGGTGTTCAGCAATGTGGTGAGACAGCCACTGCGCTTGGAGCCAGAGGCTGTGTGATATGAAACCAGCTGTGGGGCTTCTCTTTTCCTCTGCTAATACCACAAGAAGGCATCAAACCTGGAGCTCTGGTATGTGCAGGTTGTTTGGAAGGTGTCTCTCTGCTGGTGACTTGCTGGTTGATGGTGGTCTGCCCCATGGTGCCTGGAAGAAAGGAAGAGACAGCAACTGTGCAGGGAATGGCTCCGGGAATCAAACCAGGAGTGCATGCAAAACCTTCCTGGAGAAGGCTCCTTCACCCTTGCATGCAGGAAAATCCTGAGGCCTGGGGACAGCCAGGTGGAGAGTAGTTTTGGGCAAGAGCTCGGAACTCTCAGTCCAGTGTGGACCCTGAGGAGAGCTGTGCTGCGCCCCTGCTCCTTCTCCTATTGCCCAGAGCACCAAGGAACAACCTGTCATGCCTGACCTTTGTGTGCTGGGACCTGCACCCTTCCAGCAGGTTGAGGGGCACATGGAGCTACAGTCAAATGATTTGTCCTGTGTCCTCATCCCTGCAATCTCCAAGGACTCCAAGCTCCCTGAGTACAAGCAATGCTGAGGTTGAAACGAGGGAGCCCAGGCTGTGTTGCCAACCAGGAGACAACTGGAAGCCATGGCTTGTATGTGCCAGCCAGGAGGCAGAATGGGACACCCTATTAATGTCAGTGGGATGGGAGCTTTAAAGTCCCTGGGGCTGCTTCGCCAAGGTCTGCTAATTTGCATTGCAAAGGGAGAAATAGGGGACTCCAGAGACAGCTGAGATCTCCCATGGAGACCGCAGGTGGATCAGAAGAGAGAGACAGAGAGAGATGAATGGAACGGGAGCAAAAAGCAGGACAAGGGGTCTGAGGTATCTCTCCTCTTTCTTCTATTTTTGTTTCCAAAGGTAAGAGTGTCTTGACAGAACTGCTGCAAAACCACAAACGTGAGCCGATATTTCCCAGCATTGTTCTGCTATTCAAGAGTAGTTCTCTGCATGATCCTGATAAGGCTGGCAAGGGTTTCTTTGGGAGGAGAAGTATGCAGTGATGACAAGCCAGGACTTAGCCAGTAGTTGCCCTAGGAAGGCCATGAGGATGAGATATTCGAAGTGCATGCTGAGTCCGACCTGCCTGTTTGCCGAGTGAGAGAGAGTCAGAAAACCACCTCCCAGCCCCGAGGTATCAGAGCTGCCAGAAATGACTCTGTTGGGGGAGCAAAGGAAGAAGCGGGGAAGGAGAAACAACCTGTTCTTCCTGTGCCTGAAATGCTCCTTCTGGGTTTCTCCATGCCCCAGCAGCAACACCTGTGGCTCCCCCAGCCAAAGGCATTCTCCACGTATCCAGAACAAGGGGCCCTGGTGGCTTTGGGGGCCCCAGTCATGGGAAGAGGCTGTTCCCAGTCACCTCACAGTAGAGTCCTCACCTCCCCAGCTAGAATTGCCTGCTCTTCTGCACACCCACTGCTGGACCATTTGGGAGGTCAGGGGTTTCTTCCCCACTGAGGTTTCACATCTTCCCCTGGGGTCCTCAGGTCTCTGGGGATGTTGCTATTTCTTCTGGGAACAGAAGACTTTTCTGTTTCTCTCACATCTCCCCTTTCTTTCCTCAGCTGCCTGGGAACAACATCTCTCCCTCAAATCCCCCAAAACAGGAGACGAACCCTGCTGTGCAGCAGCCCAGGTTCTCTGGCTGTGTCCTCTTCTGGTGGGATAACCCAGAGTATGAGAGAGAAACCTGTCTCCAGTGGGGCTGCTGGATGCCACAAACACAGAGGTGGCAAGGACAACTTATTGCGTAAGGGAAAGGGGTAAGTGGTCAGCAGGGAACAGGATGAGGGATCAGTGGGTCACGCCCTACTCCCAGGGAGCACACAGGGCACCCATGGGAGTGATGCACTGCGAGGGGTGTGGATAGGGCAACCCTGCACCCCGGACATGAAAAGGCATGGGAAGGGGTTGGGTGTGGACAAGTGGGGACCCCAACTGCCACACCCTTTCCACTTTAACTGCAGAGTGATCCCATGCACCACTCAAGGCAGAGATAACAAACTGTTCCTTATCATTAAGTTAACCTGACCTTGGTAGGTACAGACCTCTGCTGTGCTGACCTGTATCTATCACTTGGCAAACTAGGCAAAGTTGCCATGAGCGTGTCCTTGTCTTGATCAAGGGTGAAGCACCGTGCTTTCCTATAAATGCCCTTTTGCTCAACAGTAGAAATGAGGAGTGGTTCATTTCCCAGACTATGCCATGAAAACTTAAAAGATGACAATGCCAGACAATCTCAGCATGGGCAGGATTTGCACTATGTGTTAAACCCCAACTCAAGCTTCACCTCAGGCTCCATAACTCAGGGTTCCCAGCATCTGAAAGGGCATAACATCACCCGTGCTATCCCCGTTTATCTTCTTGTCTTATCTCCAACCAATGGTATTTTACTCAACACCCTGTGGAGCCAGAGTCTATCTACACCAATGCTTCACCCTCATCGTTAAAAAACGACAATTCCAAATTTCTAACAGGAATTTCCCCTGTTCGAGAACATGTCCATTGACTTTCGCTGTATCACTGTGCTCAAGAAGAGTTTGGCTCCACCTGGCCCTTCATCCTCCACTCAAGTGCTAGAAGCATCAAAAAGCTCTCTCTCAAGCTTCTCTTTTGCAGGTTGAAGAAGGCCAGTTCTCTCAGCCTCTCCTCATGTCTCGTCTTACAGAAACACAAAATTGGTAAATTTGGAAGGGACCTCTGGAGGTCATTGGGTCCAAATGCAGCCTCAGGAAGGGTGACCTAGAGCTGGTTACAAAGCACCATGTGCAGACGGATTTTGAGCACCTCCCAGGATGGAGACTCCACAACCTCTCTGGGCATCCTGTGCCAGTGCTCCCTCACCCTCACAGTGAACAAGGGCTTCCTGGTGTTCAGAGAGAGCCTCCTTTGTTCCAGTTTGTGCCAAATGCCTCTTGTCACAAGGACACTGCTTATACACCAGTCCCTCCAGCTGCTGGCACAAGAGAGAAAGGCCTTGTAACCACCAGCCCCTTCTCCAGTTGCTGGCACCAAGCCCTAAAATCCCTCTGGGCATTGGTTGTTTGCCCAGTTACTGGCACCCAGGTCTCTCTTTCACACCAGTCTCTCCAGTTACTGGCACTCAGACCTTGCAGCACTCACACATGGGAAAGGGAGTGAAGATACATGAAAGGATGGTTAAGAAAGGATTTAATAAGAAGGCACAGGGAGCTGTAGTGATCAGGCGCAGGGCTCATACCAACAAGTGCACTGACCAGCCCCTGCTTACATGCGGCTGGCTCCTGTTTTCCTTCCTCTACTCTGTTGGCTCCCCTTGCTCCTCCCCAGTCCCCTCTTGCCCTCACCTTTGAGCCTTCCCTTAAGCATGCCTTAATAAGTGCTGCCTAGTCCCACAGCACCCCCCTCAAACATCCCAAATCCTCATGTTCCTCTTGTCACTTACAAAGTTCAGCCTCACCCACTGCCAAGCTACACCTGCAGTTTCCTAATGGCCCATCAATTAGAGGCTGCAGAGCTCTGGGCTCCCTCCTTGTCTCCCTTATCACTTCCTTAGAGATTGGTGGCATTGTGTGCTTTGGTTATCACTTTCCCTTTTACTTGTTCTTCCCTTGGAAAGGCAAAGGGACTTGATCTGACAGCCTTAGTGGACCAGCTGCTCTCACCTTCCACATTCCTTTACAGTGGCTTCTGCTGAACTTGCTCATATGTGCGAGTCCCTCAAGACACTGCAAGGCTCCTGTCCCCAGAGAAAGCTGGGTCTTTTTAGTCTAGGCCCTGGGGGGAATCCCCGAGGTGCTCTCAGTCATTGAAGTGTCTCCCAGCAACACCTGCAGCAACACTAAACCATGGTATTTGCTTTCCAGGGCGTCCAAGATGTTACAAACATGAAGGAAAAGGGAAAGATTGGCCAAAAGCCTAACCAGTTTCAGATGGGTATAAGGCAGGTATGAAAAAGCACTCAGGTCATGTGAAATGCCCCCATGTTCCAACATATTTCCTGTTTGCCCTCCCAGATGTCCTGCATTTCCTGCAAGATGCTGAAGCCCCTCTCACAGGTGTTTGTGTACAGCTGAGGATGAGGACAGACCTGAATTCCACCTCCAGGTGGGATCCAAACCATAGCTTTCTTAGCCATCCAGGTGGGAATGGGCCTTCTCAGCCACCTTCCAGTACCTCACAGAGACATTTTTCTCCAGGGGCAGACACTCAGCTTACTTTGTCACCACAGAAGGCCTCAATGCAAACACCTGATGCCATGGCCTACTGAGGTGACATCACGCCATTCATTAGACCATGTTGGCCTGCCACCATGGCTGCTTTTGCCAGCTTCCCCCGCAGGTGCTTTCCAGGGCCAGCTCTTTGATTTTCCAAACAGACTTAGTAGAACAAGAGACGGGGACACAGAGGGTTAAATTAGATCCCAGAAACACACAACCCAGCAATACAGCCACCAGCAGATTTCTGCTGGGCAGAGACCCCACAGCACCTCAGGGACATGGGGACTCCTCCCAGCCCAGCACTGCTGTGTCCCCAGAGCTGGAGGAAAGACATGAAATGCAGGGGGACAGCTCAAGCGCTTGAACAGAGAATCTTGTCCAGTGCCTGGCTGATGGGTCTTGCTCACATCTTGAGGCTTTTGCTGATCCCCAGATGCAGGGCTAGGAGGACATTTTCCTTCCTTGGTCTTCTTTGGCTAGGAGGTTAAACCACAGGAAGGAGGGCCCTGGGAAAGGCCCCCAGGCACCCTCAAGATGGTACCAGACTGGGGATGGAGCACCAGCTTCTTCCTTCCAGAGGGGCTGAGCAACCCCAGCATCCCTTGCAAAATGATGGGGCCAGCCTGGGCTCTCCAAAAGCACGGCCCGTGCCTGCCTTTCCCCTCTCCCGCTCTTTCCTTTCCCTCGTGCATCCTTGATGTCTTGTGCTCCTTTGGGCTGTGAGCCCCACAAAGCCAGCCAAGAGAGGACGTGCTAGCCCTGCTCCCTCTGTGGGTCAGGCAGATGGACACCTGACAGGATCTCTGCCTCATCTGTGGGGCATGGACTCCTGTCTGCCCCTGGTGCTCCCTGCTCTGGGGCCTCCACTCGGATCAACTTCATTTCCCTCTTTTGACCCATTAAAGTTCTGCTGCATCCCAGCCTGCTCTTCTGTCTCATCCTTTCCCCTGCAGACCCTCTCCCAAGATGCCCAGGGAGAAAGATGTTGCTCAGGGGTGGTTCTGGGAGGGGGTTGTTGGGGATGGCTGTGCAGTGACCATTAACGCAGGCTTGCTTTGAGTCCATTAGTCATGCATTGGGTGGGTGATCCTTTGCTTTCTGAATTTCTCTGCCCATCTGGTGCTGGATAGTATGACCCAACGCAGTTTAGTGACCATAGCTACTCCATAGATGATTTTGGGTCTCCCACCAAAGCATTCTCTTCTCCGCACTCAGCAAGCCCTGTGCCCTCAGCCTTCCCCCCGCAGGGAAGTGCTCCAGCCTCCTCAACATCCTGGCCACCCTCTGCTGAACGCACACCACTTGGTCCAGGCATGTCTTGCAGTACAGACCAAAACTCGACACAGCATTCTAGATGCAGTCAGGTGAATTCTGAGCAGAGTGGGATCATCTCTCCAGCTGATGTTCTGGCTACCCTCCTGCTCTGATAGCCCAGGTTCTTGATGACAGTCCTTGGTGTCCGGGAACAGTCCTGGGAGTCACACCTCTTTTGATGGGGTTACTGCAAAAGCACCTATCCCTGGCTCTGCTTTTGGGCTGCGGCTTGCCAGGGGTGGAAGCAAGTGTGGAGAGGCAGGGCTGGTTGCTACCAAGACAGCTGCTGATCAGGGGTCTGGGTGGACATGCGTCATGTTGCCCAGCTGTGTCCTGCAGCAGTTCAGCAGCTCCTCTTCCTCAGCTGCAAGCTTCTCTGCAGCCTTTGCTGCTGGTCACCACACCGCTTTGGAAGGATCCTGGACAGCCCTTTGGGACATTCAGCCTGCACCTGCTGCCCCTCTTCCTGCCCTGAGTCTCTCCCTGCCTCCCTCTCTTCAGAAACATTCCCAGGAAGCCCTGGGCACAGACAGGGAAGGAACAAGATGAGGAGGACATGCAATGCCTGCGGGCCTGCGTGGTGCGTTGACCCCGACCAGCACTAAGCACCCACCAGCTGTTTTCTCGATCCGCTGTCCGAGTGGGATGGGGCACAAATTGGAAGAGAAAGAGTCCAAAAAAACCTGTGGGTCAAGATCAGGACAGTTGTATTGGGTCTGGCTGAGATGGACTTAATTTTCCCCATAGCAGCTCTCATAGTGCTGTGCTTTATGTTTGTGGTTGGGAATGTGTTACTAACACACCAGTGTTTTGGCTATTGCTGAGCAGTACTCCACAACACCAAGGTTGTCTCTCCCACTTTCCCCCCTGACCAGTAGGCTGGGGGTGGACAAGAGCTTGGGAGGGGACATAGGCAGGACAGCTGACCCCAACTGACCAAAGGCATATTCCAAACCATATGACATCTGCTCAGCAATAAAAGCTAAGAGAAAGGAGGAGGAGAGGGGCCATTTGCTACTTACGACGTTTGACTTCCAGAGCAACTGCTACACCTACTGAAGCCCTGCTTCCCAGGAAGTGGCTGGACATTGCCTGCTCATGTGAAGTAGAGAATATATCTTTTCTTTTCCTTTGTTTCCACGTGTGGCTTTTGCTTCTGCTTTAATAAATTGCCTTTATGTTGACCCACGAGTTTTTCCCATCTTATTTTCTCCCCTCCCTGTGCGGCTGAGGAGGGGAGTGATAGAGCGGCTTGGTGGGCACCTGGTGTCCAGCCAAGGTCAACCCACCACATGAGCCCAGGCATGGACTCCAAGGGGGACCTGGTAGTGGTGATGCCAGTCTTGATGCCGAAGCTGGTGCCAGTGCTCGGCAGGCTGGGGAACCAGCCCGGGGCCAGGCGGGGCCAGGCGGTCTCGGCGGGCGGAGCGGCAGCGCCCCCTAGCGGGCCCGGCCGGGGCTGTCCCCCTGCCCCTGACACACACGCCCGGCCCCGCCCGCGGCGGTTCCTGCCCGGCCGCAGCCCCGGCTCCTCTCCCCGGCTCTCCCAGGGCGCAGTAATACACCGCCGCTTCCCAGCGCCACCCCGGCGAGTCCCGCAGCTCTTTGGACCCTTTATGACCCCTCACAACGAGTTCGGAGCCTCGGCCTGGGAGCTGACGGTAGGAGCAGAAAACGAGTATAAAAAACTGTAACTGCATCTCATCCCAGGAACTACATCTGTATGCAGTTCCTGGGCTGAGAGACCTAGTCTGCATCTGGGAAGCCAGGTCACAAGGTGTGACGATGCCACAGGGCTCAGGCAGAACGAAACCGCTACGGCTGCACAGTCCAAGGCTCCCAGTGGCTCACTGCTGTTTGGTGGCAGTATCTATGGGTGACATTTTGCACGAGGCAGTTCTCACCTCTCACTACGTGCTCATGCCTCCAAACTACCCACCCAGTTAAATGAAGGTTACTTTTAATTTCAGCTGGTTTTCAGACCCAATTCCCCAGGCAATTCTGCTTGTCTCTGGGCAAAACTTCCATCAGTTTTGATTCAACAGCATAACAAAATTGAACAAAACCAACCCAAACTGAACAGCGAGCTTATGTCTCTGCTACAGGTAAGGGCACTTCAAGCTGCGACCGTGAACTGCAGCAGCTGAGGATTACCAACATACTCCCATTTGCCATCTCCGTTGCAGGTGGAAACAAGCAGCAGTGGTTTTGGGGAGGGCAGCTGAGAGCGTTAACCAAAAAAACGTCACTCTGTGGGGACAGACAATACTGAGCTGTTGGAGCTTTTAGACAATTACAGATCAGGGATAATCCTCCTGTGCTGTACCACGCTTGAGAGTAAGGGGCTTGATGAGATGAGTTCAGGGGACATTAAGTTTTTTCCTGTAGGATCACTTTTCCTTCCAGAAACCAGGACCCTCCACCTGGGTCTGCATTGTGACAGGTTGGCCTATATATTTTCAAGCGTATTACTCAGTCTCATACTATATCATCAAGAGAAACCCCCCACTTCCTCCAGTGATGCCAAATAGTGAATTTCAGAGCCTGGTGAGCACTTATCAGGAGCCCATAAAGGGATTCGATATGTTTACATACATATGATTCTAACACAGAAGCTAATCTGTAGGTAATCTGTACATTTAAGACATCCTCTGCTCTTTTACACCTTCCCTCATTACTTTTTCCATAAGAAGTGAAATGTTATTATAGAATTATGGGACAAAAATTTCTGAGACAGGAGTTAACTTCCAAGCTCTGAAAACCCTTCTGAAACTTTGAGGGGGAAAAAAACCCCACCATCTTTAGGATAAAAAGACGTGTAGACGTGACACTTCGGGACATGGTTTAGGGGCCATGGTGGTGTTAGGTTGATGGTTGGACTTGATGATCTTAAAGGTCTTTTCCAACCTTAATGTTTCTGTGATTCTGTGATTCTGTGAGTAGATGAACTCATTTGACTGTATGTTGGTGTGTGAGCAGTTGATGCTGATGCCGGTGCCCTCGGTAGTCTCTGCCAACGGCTCCTGCTGCACCTGGGCTCTGCCCACAGCCACTGCAGAGAAAGTAGAAGGAAAGGACAAAGTTCACCAAAGGTCACCCAGCTCTGATTTTCCCAAAGAAATGGTTAGGAAGAGTGGCAGTGAGACAGAGCCGGACTGGAATGAATGGCAAGGTGTGCCCATGAAGAGGGGTGGAGACTGATAGTGGTGTGGATGTGTAGAGTGAGAGGAGAAGGCTGGGGGATTTTGGAGTTGATGCATGCCAAAATGAGATGAAAGTCAGAATAATGGATGGATGGATGGATGGATGGATGAAGAGGGGATGAGAAGACAGGAGAATGGGTGTGTTAGAGTGAAGTACGGAGGGCTAAATTGAGAACAAATATAAATGCTGAATGCACAGAGGGATGAGTGGATGTATGGAATAATGGAGAGGTGCAGGAAAGCAAACTGCTGCCTACAGATAGGAAGGAAGCAGGGGGAGAGATGAGAGAGGGGTCTCAGAGAGTAGGAAGAGGCATTAGAGCTGGTAGGGGCCTGGAGAGATGGGTAAAAAGAGGGGTGGATGGACGGATGAAGGCAGGACAAGCAGAGAGCAAGAGTGGGTGTTACAGTGAAAGAGGGCTGCAATGAGGGCAATACTAACTGCTGAATTCACAGAGAAGAATGGGTGCATGGAAAAGCAGGCGTACATGCAAGCAAACTTGTAATGGTAGAGATGATGGGAATGAAGGAGACTACCTGGAGGGGACTCAAGAGAGCTGGGAAAGGGGGACGAGAGATGGTAGAAAGAAAAAAGAGAGGGAAGAGTTTGTGGCAGGCCCACTGGAGAACACCCCGGGCACAGCCCGCCAGCGCCATGCAACCAGGAGCAGCGCAGCCAGCCCCGCCAGCCCTGCACCCTGGCACTGCTGCATCCCACTGCTCCGCCGCCCCGGCCTCACTGCCCCCCCACCAGCGTCTGCTCCCTGTTCTGGCCGCCGGTGCCTCTGCTCCGCTGCCTCCTCTCCCCTCTGCTGCTGCCAGCTCCACCCCGAGGCTGAGCCCTGCACTGGCGCCACTCAGGATCTCACCCGGGCTGAGAGGCTCTGCACGGGCAGAAGATTGTCTCCTGGCAAGTGGACTCTCCCCATCCTCCAGCAAGAATAAGCCTGCACAGCGCCAGCTGCAGCCGGGATAGCTGCAGGGCCTCCACCCAGGAGATGGACCAGCTTCCCTGAGCTCTCTCTGAGCTCAGGGCCTAGAAACAGCAGCCACTGATTTCCTGTGGATGGGAGGGAGGAGGCTGAGAGCCTCCCTTCAGCTGCCTCTCTGCAGTCTGAGCACAATGCCTAAAAGTTGTGTTGAGGCAGAGGGGGTGTGAGGACAAATGTGCCCATGGGCGTGCAGGGGTCAGGGAGGGCAGGGGTGGTGGGGAATCACAGGGTGAGAATGCAGGTCAGAAGGGACCTCCACAAGTCATCTAGCTCAAGCCCCTGCTCAGAACAGATCCCACTAGATTAGGCCGCTCCAGGATGGAGGTTGCACAAACTCCCAGGGAAATCCATTCCAGTTCTCACTCTTTCTTTTAGCCTGTTGCTTAACTAGAACTCCCCACATTCCAGCAGCTGTTCATTGCCTCTACTCCTGCCGCAGAGCACTTCCACAGTCTAGTCCACCTTCTCTGTTTCCTTTGAACAAGTAGTTCCTGGACCTGCTGGGAACAATTTGGCTGACAGAGATCAGCATAGGCATATTCCCTGCGGTTGGGTGTCACCCCCAAACTTGCAGGACGTGCTGTCCTTCCCATTACTCGCGGCCTTCATGAAAACATTAAAGAGTATTGGTCCTACTGCTGAACCCTGAGAGACCCCACTATTGTCTGCCAGCTGGGCTTTGCACCACTGGTCACAACTCTTTGAGCCTGGTAGTCCAGCCAATTTTCCACTCACCTTATCATCGTCTTACGGAACCCATTTGTCACCGGTTTGGTCAGAAAGGAAGTATGAGAGAGGATGCCAGTCCAGGTGTGGCCCACCAGTGCTGAATAAAGGGGAGCAATCACCCCTTTTGACCTCTTGGCAACACTTTGTCTAAGGCAGCCCAGGATACCATTGGACCTCTTTTACGCAAGGGCACATCGCTGGCTTATGGCCAACTTGGTGTCTACCAGAACCCCTAGGCTTTTTTCTCCAAAGCTGCTTTCTAGCCGGGTGACCCCAAGCTGCCCTGGTGCATGGACTTGTTCTTCCCCAGGGGCAGGAATTTGCATTTCCCCTTGTCGAACTTCATGAGGTTCCTAGAAGCCCATTTCTCCAGCTTGGCAGGGTCCCTCTGGATGCTGGCCTGACCCTCCTGTGTATCAGCCACTCCTCCCAGTTTGCTGTTGTCTACAAACCTGCTGAGGGTATACTCTGTCCCATCATCCAGAACACTAATGAAGATGTTGAACAGGAGCCAGTATTGATCTATGGAGTGCACCATTAGTCACTGGCTTCCAACTAGGCTTTACACCACTGATCACCACCCTCTGGGCCTGGCCATTCAGACAGTTTTCAATCCACCTCACCGTCTGCTCATCCAGCCCTTACATCAACAGCTTCTCTATGAGAAACCTATGAGCGACAGCGTCAAAGGCCTTACTGAAGTTGAGCTAGACAAGATCCACTGCTCTCCCCTCATCTCCCAAGCCAGTCACTTCATCATCAAAGTTTATCGAGTTGATCAGGCCTGACTTCCCCTTGGTGAAGCCATACTGACTACTCCTGTTGCCTTTCTCATCCTTAACATGCCTGGATTAGGCAGGCTTTCCAGGATTAGCTGCTCCACCACCCTCCCAAGGTGAGGCTGAAAAGCTTGTACTTCCCTGGGTTCTCTTTCTTGCCCTGCTCAGGCACCTCTCCCAGTCACCCTGATCAGTTGAAGATAATCATGAGTGACCTGGCAATGACAGGAGCCAGCTCCCTCAGCCCTTGTGGGTGCATCCCATCAGGGCCCATGCACTTACAGATGTGCCGTTTGCTTAAGTATTCCCTGACCTGAACTCCTTCCACCAAAGGTAGGTCTCCCTTGTTCCAGACTTTCCCCCTGGTCTGCAGTTGGGATTCCTGAAGGCCAGTCTTGCTAGTAAGGATGGAGGCAAAGAAGGCCTTCAGCACCTCTTCCATATCCTGTGTCACCAGGGCCTCCATCTCATTCAGCAGTGGTCCTACATTTTCCGTATTCTTCCTTTTGTCACCTGTGTCCTTATAGAAGCCCTTCTTACTGCCTTTGACACCCCTCACTAGACTTACTTCCAGCTGGGTTTTACCTTTCCTAACCTCTTTGGACATTGCCTCTGTATTCCTCCCAGGTTATTCGTTTCCACCTTCCGTATGCTTCCTTTTTGTGTTTGAGTTTGACCAGGAGCTCCTTGTTTATTCACGTAGGCCTCCTGGCATGCTTTCTGGACTTCCTCCTCGTTGGCATGGGCTGCTCTTGAGCTTGGAGGAGGTGATCTTTGGCTATTAACCAGCTTTCCTGGGCCTCTGTTCCCTCTAGGGCCTTATCCCAGGGCACTCTTCCAAGCAGATCTTTGAAGAAGCCAAAGTGTGCTCTCCTGAATTCCAGGGTTGTGAGCTTGATATTCACCTTCCTCGCTGCCCTCAGGATCCTGAACTCCACCATCTCATGGTCACTGCAGACAAGGCTGCTCTTGCTCTTCACACCCGCAATGAGCTCTTCCTTCTTGGTGAGTATGAGGTCCAGCAGAGCACTTGTCCTCATGGGCTCCATGTTCCTTTTATTCAGTACATATTCGGTCCAAGGTCTCAGCCCCTGCCTGACACAGCACCATGTACCCATGAGTACATTTGGCATTGGCTTGCACACAAGGCGGGTGTGTGTCCCACCCTAGACACCACTGACACTGCATTGGAAACAGATCCACTCAGGGATGGCCAGCACATGGTCGGCAGGATTCCTCAGCCTTTCTCTCTGCCTATCCTTTTGAACTCCGTAACACTGGGGAGAGCAGCTCTGTCCTGGCCTGGAGAGGCAGGAAGGGGCACTTCCAGCCATGCTGAGGCACTCCCAATGTTGTTACACTGCATTAAACTAAGGATCCCAACTGGTGTGAAACCATCCTTGTTGTGGCCTGAAGTCAGCAGTAAAACAGTGTGAGCTTTTCATCCGCAGGAAAAGGAAGGCTGAAGATACACACAAGGTTGCATTTCAGTGCCTGTGCTGTGGGCAGTTCTCTGCCAGGTTTGTTCTGTTGTTGTTCAACTGCACTCAGGCTCCGTCTGGCCCTGGCTGCTGTGTGGAGCTCATGGACAGAGCAGTGGAGTGTGCTCCTGCCGTGAGCTGCACATGCCCTCGTGATGAGGGACACACAAACACACACATGGAAGCATGCAAAACTCTGCACCCAAAAACACTTGCAGAAATCCAGCATGCAGACAAGTGCAGACAAGAGGACACACGCAGAAACATGACCGACTTTGCACTCAACTGGGGATATCCTGGGGACAGCTCTGGCAGGGATTCTGAGGAGCATTCAGGGGAAGGACAAGGCCCTGTATGTGCTAATGGTGGTGTTTGGGTACCCAGGGAGACTGCACAGAGGGGAGGTGTACTGGGAGCTTTGAAGAAAACATTGTATTCAAGGAGTCAGTGATCTTGCGCAAGACATATCTGCTCTATTGGGCCTTGCACTAAAGGCTTGAGAGGCCTGTACATAAGCATGAGTAGCTGCTGCAAGGGAATCTGCTGGAGTGCCCTGTGTCAGCCTGTGCTGCACGTTGGTGGGTGTTATGGCAGAAATAACCTTCGAGTGTTCGAGAAGACGTACTTTTCTTTTTTTGTGTAACACAAAATAAAAGGCACCATGGCATGGGAGGGAAGCAGAAGCTCTCCCTGGACAGGATCTGCACAGTGTGTCTTGGGAAAATTTACCTGGGTCCATCTGATGCTGCACAAGCACAGGTTTCCCAGCATCTGAGGGGATGGAAGGTTTACTCACTAACTATATTCGTCTTTTTATTCTATCTTACTAAAACAGACATTTTATTCTGTCGTTTGCTGTCAGGTCTTTCTTTCTGAGATCTGAAAAGGATCCTGCACCACATCTTGCCCCATGCTGCCTCCCTGGTGTAGAACAGGAGCAGGCAAAACCAGCCAGCAGAATTTTCCTGGAAGCAGATTTAGGTGGGATACGGTCAAACCCAGGAGCCAGGCCGCTTCTTGGCAACAGGGTGATAAAGAGCCCCAAAGGAGTCACCCAGGCTGACATCATTTGCCTTTACAGGACTCCTCCAGCATGTGAGATGAGTCCTCTGCCCACGCTGACATGTTTTGCTCCAGAAATGCTTGGGCCTCTCATCCTGTCACGGAAAGGCTGCCTTCAGCGGGGAATGTGCCTGGCATAAAGCAGGAAATGAGAAGACAGCAATTCAGGAAGCCAAAACACAGCCCATAGCATTAGCTGGGATGTTTTCCATTCAAGGTGAGCTTGTCAGAAAATAATCACCTCCACAAGGAATGCCTCTGGCAGCCTGGGGCAGTAAAGGGCCATGATAAAAGCCAGCCCAGCTCCTTGCTCTCTCATCCACTTCTCTTGCCTCCTTCTCCTTGGGAGTCAGGTGAGTCTGAAGCCCCGTCTCCTTCTGTGCTGTCTCTAAAAGGAGGTCTCACTTCAGTGGACCTCTCAGCTGATTCCAGATTTGTTCTATGCCAGATCTTGGGGCTGCTTGTCATGGGAGAGGGAAGTGGGGAGAAGGTTAGACATGGAGGGAAGCTGGGACTGTACTGAGGTGGCTTCTGGACTCAGGGGCTAGGCAGTAGCTACATAGGAGCTAGTAGACCTTTTGGGGCCCTGGTATGACAAGGCCAAGAAGCCCTCATATGTCTCTGCACAGCCTCCACCTCCCAGCCTGCACATTCTTTGGTTCCCTCATGGTGTGGTGACAGGCTGCTCCTCACGCATGCCCATGTTTTCCTCCCTCCCTGCCCTCTCTCCCAGGTGCACCTCAGGCCCCAAGACATGTCCTGCTATGACCAGTGCCGGCCCTGCCAGCCCTGCGGCCCAACCCCGCTGGCCAACAGCTGCAATGAGCCCTGTGTCAGGCAGTGCCAGAACTCCACCGTCGTCATCCAGCCCTCTCCCGTGGTGGTGACCCTGCCTGGTCCCATCCTCAGCTCCTTCCCGCAGAACACTGTTGTGGGATCCTCCACCTCCGCTGCTGTTGGCAGCATCCTCAGCTGTGACGGAGTGCCCATCACCTCTGGCTGCTGTGACCTCTCCTGCATCACTAGCCGCTACTGCGGCAGGAGGTGCCCCCCCTGCTAAAGATGCTGGCAACGGCCTCAGATAAGGACCCCCAGGAACTCAGAAAATGCTGCTTGACACAGGATCAAACTCTGTGCCATTGTTTTAGGAGCAGCTGACCACCTCTGGCTTGTCCTGCAAGGGCAGACTGGAAGGGGCCAGCCTGGGCCTTCTGAAAACATGGCCAATGTCTAACGTTCCTGTCTTCCAATCACCCTTTTTCTCTCTTTTCTTTGTATTCTTGTGCTCCCCTCAGAGCTTGCTGTGAGGACCCCAGAAACAAGCCTGGAGCCACCTGCTAGCCTGTCTGCTTCTGTGAGGCAGGTCGATAGATGCCCTGTGGCAACTCTGCCACAGGAAAAGGGGAACAGAGTCTTGACTGCTCCTGCTCCTCACTCAGGGCCTCCACTTGGGCTGACCTCATTTCCCTCTTTCGACGCATTAAAAAGTTTTTGCAACCCTGCCTGTGTTCCTTAGGTGGTCTTTCCATCTGCACACTGACTGCTGAGGGAGAAAGACCTTGCTTTGGAGGGGCATTAGTTGGGGGCACAGGAGGACCCTTCATCACTCCTAGAGGCATTGGAGGGTGGGACAAACTGCAGTGAGTCCTCTTTCAGGGACTGCCTCTTGAAGCTGAGGAAGACATCCCCAGTTACTCTACTGCCCATGGCAATCAGTCCTTGCCTTGCTGCGTCTCTGCTCAGAAATATCCCCCTGGCCCCAGAGCACATCATATGAACAGGAATCCTGACAACTGCTGTCTTCCAGAGAGGAACTGTGAGCATGTGGGAGGCCCCAGGGAGGTCAGCAGTCCCACAAGCCCTTGGGGAAGAGTGGTGCTCCTGCTTTGGCTGGAGCTGTGCTGGGCAAGGAGGCTCAGAAAACTATGTTGCCGAAAGATGGCTGGATTTGAGAATGGGTAAATAGCCTTGGGCATGGCCCACAGTCCCTACTCCACCTGCCCCTCCCCTCCATCACCCGATTTTGGGGCTATGGCCTGTATGCCTGGGCATGGGCAGCAGGGACAGCTTCCCCATGCAGCCCTACCACCCTTCAGCACAGCATCTGGCATTGCCACCTATTGACTACCTGTGTAAGGCTGAGGTGTTCACAAGTTAGTATTGGTATCAGCTACAGCAGGCCACACGCTGGAGTCCCCTGTCCCTTTGAACGCAACACCCCCTTGGGTGAAGGCATCCCTGGGACTGTGACTGGTGCCCAAACACACAACCCTGCTCTGTGCTGCCTTGTCTTCCCCAGACACAGCTTTGCTGAGGCCCAGGACCTCTACAGCCCCATAAGTGCCACAACCCAGCTCCGGTCCAGAAGAGTGCTGTGTGAAAGGAGATACCCCCAGCTCTGTGGAGACATTGCAGTGACACTGCACTCAGCAGGATCCATGAGCTGTCCCTGAATGGCACAGGGCACGCACCAGCCCAACCAGAGTGCACACGTTGGGGTGCCTTCCCCCAGGCACCAAGCTCCTTCAGAGCCCTGAGGCTGAAGAGGCCCTTGTGCTCCACACAGCACCATTGCTTCCCACAGACACGCCAGGGCCTTCCCACATCTGCAGACTCTGGGACCCTGTGGTGTGGGAGTTTTCACTCACACTGACCCAACATGCGGTCAGCACTACAGGACCAGCATGGAGGACAGGGTCATTCCTGCATGGGGCGAGGATGGGGGTGCACTGCTCCCCAGGCCAGGTTCTGTGGGCGTCGATGCTGAGTCAGGTGGTAACACAGCAGCAATGAGCATTAGGACCAAGCCCACGTAGACCCAGTGCAACCATGGGTCCCAGCTCTGGCTTGCCGCCTGGCTCAGCGTCTCTATGAGAGCTCAGGCCTAGTGTAGGCCTGCCCCAGCTCTGCCCTATCTGTGCCTGTGTCTGGCCTGGGCTACTGTTGTCTTCCTGGCCTGGCCAGGCTCCTAGATAGTCCTGGTAGTCACTGGGTGGAGCCTTCACCTCATCCTCTCTTGAGTCCGGCCTTGGTCTGCACCACAGCCCCAGCTCTGACCCTGGCACTGACACCTCCCATCTGTTGCCTAGATTATGGCAATAATCAATAGATGCTTCTGGGGTGGAATTGTCTGCTCTCTAAGATAGAAGTCTGAGATGGACCAGCTCTCTTGTTTTTTCTAACCACAGCCTTACACCAGGGAAACATTTCTAGGCACTTACCCGGGCAACTAGGCTCCCTAGGGCCTATGTTTCCCCAAGACCGGTGAGCGTGGTGGTGAATACGCATCCACATCACCAGCCTGGAGAGCAACGGCTTGCAAGTTTCTTGGCACATCAGAACCACACAGAGTTTTTTGACTCCTGTGGATACCCTCCAAACAGTGCTCTCTTTCCTGAAGGCATCATGGCCCATTTAAAACACAATGCTATGGTTCTTGCTTTCCAGAGGAAGCAACAGCAGTATCCCCCCTCCATGGCCTGAGGATACCATGGTGTCTTTGTCATACATCACCATAACAAGGGATTAACTTTTGAACAGGTTTCAAAACTGTAGTCTAACAATCCAGTACAAAATGATCAGATGCAGATGCATTTTGTGAAATATGAAGATGGAGTTTTCCCCATGACCACAGCTACTCAAAATACATTTCAAAAGACCCAGACAGGCATCTCTTGCAGCAATTTTCATAAACGTATTCTGTAAATAACGCTTACAGCTCAACTGTAAGGCTGACTGTGTGCTCTTCATGCTCAGTCCACCCCAACCCAACCAAACATGTTTTTTAAATGGACACTACACACAGTAAAGTTTAAAGATTGTATGAGTATAAATCCCCATGGCAGAGGGGGTTGGACTGGATGATCTTTTAAAGGTCCCTTCCAACCTAAACCATCCTATGATTCCATGATTCTATGAATATTTTCATTTCAACAGTAAACTTCACAGGAGTTTTATGGATCTTCCTCTTCCTAGCTGCTGTCTATGCTGTCTCGGCCCTCCTCAGGCACTTCGAGCTGTTTCCAGAGACCCTGATTGTTGTATGACCTGTGACAGAAGACAGGACATTCATCACAGACGTGGCTTTCAGAAAAATATTCCAGCCTTCAGGTCTTGTCAGGTGGGCCACAAGTCTGAAGGACACATTGGACTAAATCAAGAAAGCTGGACCCCTTTATGCCATCTCCTTTGTACACAAAACTTCCCTGGTTTTCCCAGCAAGAAATATGCTTGGGCTGCCCTAGTTTACCTAGGAGCATTTGTGCATTCTCCCAGTACCATGGATGCACATTATCTGGAGCTTTCTGATCAACAGAGTCCTCAGGAGTCTGCAGCGGCTTTTCCACCTCTGTCTTGTTTTCTGCTGGAAAAGAGGAGTTATTTTCCCCCGTTCCTGATCACGCTGCTTCTTGTGTACCAAGAATTTCTGAAGAGCAGCCGTACACCCCTTAGCTTTCTTGTAGGCCATCAAACCTGCTTTGTGGAGAATGTCCCTCATTTCAGCATCCAAAGAGTGGACCATATCAGCCCTCATGACTGCCCTGGGTAATGGCAGCACCTGTAGCAGCTTGAACTAATTTGTAGGCACCAGATACATCTTTTCCACATAGTCCATCCCTTCTTTAGCAAAAGCCCCATGCTGAGCAGAGGATCATGCTGCCATCCAGAGGGACCTCAAGAGGCTGCAGAAATGAGCTGACAGGACCTTCCTGCAACTCAACAAGGGGAAGGGCAAAGTCCTACTCCTGGGGATGAACAACCCCATGCATCAGTACATGGTGGGGACCGCCCAGCTGTAAAGCAACTTTGCAGGAAATGACCTGGGTTGTCCTGCTGGACACCAAGTTGACAATGAGCCAGCAATGTGCCCTTGCCTCAAAGAAAGCCAACAGTGTTCTGGGCTGCACTGGGAGGAGTGCTGCCAGAAGGTTGAGGAAGATGGTCGTTCCCCTCAACTCAGCACTGGTGAGGCCACTCCTGGAGTACTGGTTCCAGATCTAGACTCCCCAGTTCAAGGGAGCTATGAAAGTACTGGAGAGAATCCAATGAAGGGGCACTAAGATGATGAATGAACTGAAGCATCTCTCCTATGAGGAAAGGCTGAGAGATCTGGGACTCTTCAGCACAGAGAAGGGAGGGGGCGGGGCGAGGGTGGTGGGAGGAATCTTATCAGCATATATAAATACCTGAAGGGAGGGTGTGGTGGGTTGACTCTGGCTGGATGCCAAGTGCCCACCAAAGCTGCTCTATCACTCCCCCTCCTCAGCTGGACCCAGGAGAGAAAATATAATGAAAGGCTTGTGGGTCGAGATAAGTGACAGGGAGAGATCACTCACCCATTACCATCACGGGCAAACCAGACTCGACTTGGGGAAATCAGTTAAAATTTATTACCAATCATATCAGAGTAGGCTAATGAGAAATAAACCAAATCTTAAAACACCTTCCCCTCACCCCTCCCTTCCTCTGGGGCTCAACTTCATTCCCCATTTTCACTACCTCCTCCCCTCTAGTGGCACAGGGGTACAGGGAATGGGGGGTGCGGTCCGTGCATCACACGTTGTTTCTGCTGCTCCTTCCTCCTCATGCTCTTCCCCTGCTCCAGGGGTGGGGTCTCTCCCACTGGAGACAGTTCTCCACAAACTTCTCCAACATGAGTCCTTCCCATGGGCTGCAGTTCTTCATGAAATGCTCCAGCATGGGTCCTTTCCACGGAGTGCAGTCCTTCAGGAACAGAATGCTCCAGCATGGGTCCCCCATGGGGTCACAAGTCCTACCAGAAAACCTGCTCCAGTGTGGGCTCCAGTCCATGGGGTCACAGGTGCTACCAGGAGCCTGCTCCAGTGCGGGATCTCCACAGGATCACAGCCTCCTTTGGGACCATCCACCTGCTCTGGCGTGGGGTCCTCCATGGGCTGCAGGTGGATATCTGCTCCACCGTTATCCTGCATGGGCTGCAGGGGGACAGCCTGCCTCACCATGGTCTTCACCATGGGCTGCAGGGGAATCTCTGCTTGAGTGCCTGGAGCACCTTCTCCCCCTCTTTCTTCACTGACCTTGGTGGCTGCATAATTGTTTCGCTCACATATTCTCACTCCTCTCCTCTGGCTGTTTCTGTTCCCCTTTCTTAAATACCCCAGAGGCGTTACCACTGTCGCTGATTGGCTCAGCCTTGGCCAGTGGTGGGTCCATCTTGGAGCTGTCCGACATTGGCTCTATCGGACACAGGCTGAAACACAGCAGGCTCTGTCTGAAACATCAGGAAACACTTGTTTACTGGCTAGGGAGACCGCGCACTGACACGCTTTGCCCAGAGAGGTTGTGGCTTCTCCCTCCTTGGAGAGGTCCAAAAGGCATATGGACAGCTTTAGGAGGAAGAGAATTGAAACCCAGCAGTGCAGCCCACCTGACTGGGAAGCTGGCCACAATTGAACACTGGAGCAGGTTGGGAGGGATGGAGGGACACTTTCACACAGGGAAGCCCTTGCAAAGGGATCTGGACAGGCTGGATGGATGGGCCCAGGCCAATTGGACGAATTTCAACAAGGCCAAGTGCCGCGTTCTGCATTTTGGCCACAACAACCCCAGGCAACACTACAGGTGGCCAAGAAGGCCAACGGCATCCTGGCCTGTATCAGAAATAGTGTGGCCAGCAGGAGTAGGGAGGTGATCATTCCTCTGGTGAGGCCGCACCTCGAATCCTGTGTTCAGTTTTGGGCCCCTCACTACAAGAAAGATATAGAGGTGCTGGAGCGCGTCCAGAGAAGGGCAACGAAGCTGGTGAGGGGTCTGGAGCACAAGTCTTATGAGGAGCAGCAGAGGGAACTGGGGTTGTTTAGCCTGGAGAAGAGGAGGCTGAGGGGAGACCTCATCGCTTTCTACAACTACCTGAAAGGGGGTTGCAGAGAGGTGGGTGTTGACCTCTTCTCCCAAGTGATGAGTGACAGGACAAGAGGAAATGGCCTCAAGTTGCGCCAGGGGAGATTCAGACTCGATATTAGGAAAAATTTCTTTACTGAGGGAGTGGTAACACACTGGAATAGACTGCCCTGGGTGGTGGTGAAGTCACCCTCCCTGGAGGTATTCAAGGAGCATGTGGATGTGGCATTGTGGGACGTGTCTTGATGGGCATGGTGGTGTGTGGTGTGGTTTTTTGTTTTGGTTTGGGACTTTTTTTTTCTTTCTTTTTGTAATGGTTGGACTTGATGGTCTTAGAGGTCTTTTCCAACCTTAGTTATTCTGTGATTCTGTGATTCTGTGACCAGCCAAGGATTGCAGGGCTGGGAGCGGCTGGGCCCCTTCCTGTCAATGCAGCCACAGGCAACCCCACCAATTTGCCTCAGGCCAACATCCCTTGCTTGCACTGCACCCATCCGGCACTTGAGCTGAGGCTTCTGCTGCCACTGATGCATTCCTGCCCCAGAAATCCTGGGGTCTCTCAATCCCAGCACTCAGAAGAAGCCTCCATGAGGGAATGGGTATGGCATTAGCCAGGAAATGAAAAGGTAGCGTCGAGGAAAACAGCCACCCATATCATGTCATTAGCTGGGATGTTTTCTGTTCATCATGAGCACCGTAGAAAATTGTCACTTCAGTCGAAGCTGCCTCTGGGCCTGGGGTAGGTCAGGGCCACCAAAAAAGCCAGCTCAATGCCTCACTCTCTCGTCCACATCTCTTGCCTCCTTCTCCTTGGAAACCACGTGAGTCTGAAGCTCTTTCCCCATGTCCTGTTCTGGTCATTCAGATGTGTGGTCTTCCATCCTATGCTAGGTCATGGTTCTGCTTGTCATGAGCGGTTGAAGGCAGGTGAGGGTCTGACTCAGAGAGTGAGTTGGCTGAGCGAGCTCTTAATTGAAGAAATAGCCAGCAGCCTCATTGGGCCTGGTGACACTTTGCAGTAGCATGTCTGAATGAGGGCAAGAAACCCTTTTGCCTCACTGCCCAGTTTCTACCTCCTAGCTGAGCAGGTGCCTTTGAAACCCTCGTGGTGGGGTGATGGACTCATGGGAGATTGCTCCTCACATGTCCCTGTGCTCGGCTTCTCCTTTGCCCTCTCTCCCAAGTGCATGTCCAGCCTCAAGGCATGTCCTGCAATGACCAGTGCCTGCCATGTCAGACCTGCAGTCTGACCCCACTGGCCAACAGCTGCAATGAGCCCTGTGTCAGGCAGTGCCAGAACTCCACTCTTGTCATTGAGCCCCCTCCCGTGGTGGTGGCACTGTCTGGCCCCATCTTCAGCTTCTTCCCACGGAACACCATTGTGGGATCCTCCACCTCTGCTGCTGTTGGCAGCATCCTCAGCTGTGACAGGGTGCCCATCTCCTCTGGGTGCTGTGACCTCTCCTGCATTACCAGCTGCTACTGCGACAGCAGATGTCCCCCCTGCTAAAGCCACTGGTGACAGACAAGACCAGGATCCCCAGGAATCCAGACCTAGATTCTGGACTGAGGACAGAGCTCCTAGCCATCGATTTCAGCAGGCTGAGCATCCAGTGCTGCCCTTCCAAAAGAGGTGCAGCTGGGGCTCTCTGAAAACGGCCAAAGTTTAACTTCCTTGCCTCTACTCCCTCCCATCTCTTCCCTGTCTTCTGTTCTTCTGGCTCACTAGACCCTCAAAGACAACCTGGGGTATCTACTGATCCCTATCCCTCCATGGGACAGCCAGATGGATGCCCTGTGGGATCTCCACCATGGGCAATGGGCACAGACTTTGGGCAGCTGCCAGCGATCTCCCACCACCAGCAGCCTCCTCTAGGAGTGAACTCATTTCTCTCTTCAGAGTCATTAAAGTTTTCTGCTTCCCAGCCTCCGCCTCCGTATACCCCTTTTATTGGTGGACATTGTCTTGTATTGCCAAGGAAGAAAGGCAGCACCTTGGCTGGGGGAGAATGAGGTGGGGGAACAAGCAAACCTTTCACCATTCCCAGAGGAAGGGGAGGGTGGGACATAGGGCAGTGGGTCCCTTCCAGTCACCGTCTCTTGGAGCTGAGGAAAACATACTCAGCACCTCCACAGCCAGTGGGGATCAGGCCCTGTATTCCGGCATCTCTGCTCAGATACGCCCCCTTGGCCTCAGAGCACATCCTGCAGATGGGGAGCCCAACCACTGCTATCCCTCAGTGAGGAGCCCGGTGCTGCTGCTGGAGGCTCTGAGAGGTCAGCGGCTCACAAGCCTGTGAAGAAGGGAATTCCTTCTGCTTTGCATAGCTCTGTGCTGGGAAAAGAAGCTCAGTCAGAAGGTGGCCCCAAAGGATGCAGGAGTAGGGATAGAGTGAGAAAAAGCATTTACAACAGCCCAAGACCTTCTCCTCCTCATCTTCCCAACTGTTCCCAGCATGAAGGGGCATGGCCTGCACCCGAGGGCAAGCATAGCAGAGGCAGGTCCCCGATATACCATCTACCCCCCAACACAGTTCCCTGCACAGCACAGCAGTTACACACACGTGCAGAGCTAAGGCAACTCCCTGGTTGATGTTGAAATCAGCTTGGCCAGGCCACACACGAGGGCATCCAGTGGCCAAGCCCATGAGTTCTGTGAAAATAGTCACTTCAAATGTCTCAGCATTCCTCAACAGGCCAGACTTGAGCCTCAAGGAGGAGATGGTTTTAGCCCAGGTCCCAGATGCCATCGCCAGCTCGGCGTGCTCCTCCAAAATGTCACAAACTGGAGAGTTCCCTTTGAGAGGTGTCCCACACAGAGGGAGGTGATGGTTACAGCCCGCTGCAGTCCAGGAGAGCTCAAAGGGAGTACTCCAGGGCTGTTAGGGAATGATGGATCATCCCATTCTTCTTGCTCGCATTAACCGTCTCGGTCAGGTAACAGGAGGGCCTGGTACAGTCAGTGCCATTCCCTACCCTCATGATATAAGAGTTCTTGGAATGGTCAAGGGATGCTTAATCGCCCAACTCATTACACAAAGGTCTGTGCCTAGCTGGAGTTTCTGAGGTCATAGAGTGGCCCAAGAGAGAGGGGAAAGGAATGCAGCACCACAAAGAGACAGGCCTGCAGGCACTGTCAGAGACCTCGACTTCCTCCACCTCCACAAGGACAAGGACAAGCTACTCCTACTGTACGAGAAAGGTTGGGGGGGTCATCAGGGAACAGGATGAGGGATCATTGGGTCACCCCCTACTCCCAGGGAGCACATGGGGCACCCATTGGACTGCTGCACTGGGAGAGGTGGGGAAAGGGCAGCTCTGCACCCCCGAGCTGAAAGAGTGTGTGAAGGGGCAAGGGATTTGCAGGTGGGGACCCCTATTCCCACTCCCTTTCTGCATTAAGACCAGTGTGATCCCATGCACCACTCATGGCAGACATAACAAACTGTTCATTATCATTAAGTTAATCTGACCTGAGCAGGCACAGACCTACAGCTGCAGGAGGCTGTATTTCCCTGTGGTGTTCAGCAACGTGGTGAAGACGGACGCTCCACCTGGGGCCGGCTACTGCCTGATATGAGATATGCTGTGGGGCTTGGCCTTTCTTCTACTGGTACCAGAACAAGCCATAAAATTAGAGCTCTCATAGGCACAGGTGGTCTCGAAGGTGTCTCTCTCCTCTACTGTGACTTGTCCTTCTTGGTGGGTGATGGCGGTCTGCCCCATGGTGCCTGGAAGAAAGCAAGGGTCAGCAACTATTCAGGGAAAGGCTCCAAGATGCAAAACAAGAGGGAATGCAAAGTGTCAGAGGAGAAGGCTCCCTCTGCCTTTCTCTGCAGCCAGAGCCCCATGGATGGGAACAGCAAGGTGGTGGGTGTCTTTGGGCGGGAGGTCTGAGACCTCAGCTCAGCATGGATCTCACAGCACAATTGTGCCAATTACCTCCCACAAGGTTAACACCAGAGGAGAGCTATGCTTTCACCCAGGTCTTCCATCTCCACTCTCGTGCTGCCCAGTCTCTCAGGGGAAGAGCCTGTAGTGCCTGGCCCTCCTGTGACTGGTCCAGGACACCTCCTGCAGGGTGAGGGACCGTGGGAACGCCTGTGACATGTTTCACCCTGCGCCCCATTCCCTGTCATCTAGCATGACTCCAAGGCCATGGAAGGGAGGGAAGAGGAAGCCCTGGCAGTGCAGAAATGCACTGGAGGAATGGAAAGCCAGGGCATGTTGCATGACATGTGCCAGCCAGACGAGGGACTGGGACACCCTAAGAATGTGCGTGTGATGAGAGAGCTTTCATGTCCCTGCATCAACTTTCAAAAGCCCTGTGTATTTGGGTTGCCAGGTCAGAAAATGTGTCCTGCCGAGATAGAAAAGAGCTTCTGCAATGATTTGTCTGTGGAACACTGGGCCCAGACTGACCAGCGAAGAGAAGCAGAGAGAGGTGGATGGTTGGCAAGAGAAAAGGGAGGCAAGGGGTCTAAGATGATGAGGAGAGGAGGTGTTTCTTCTCAGTCTCATCTTCTCTTTCCCATCAGTAACAGCGCCTTGAGAAAACAGATGCAAAACGACCCCTGTGATCTGATGTTTCCCAACATTTGTCCATAATTCAAGGCAGCTGCCTGCAGAGATCTGTTGAGTGGATGAGGATCTCATGGGGAGAAGAGGAATCATGCTTCCAGACAAAGCCAATCCTTACCCAGTGGCTGCCTCCGGAAAACAGCAATGACGAGAAACCCAAGGTGCATGCTGAGACCGATCCTCCTGCATGTGTGAGAGAGACTCAAAAAACCCACGCGTCCCCACCAAGAGCCCTGAGAGAGCAGAGCTGCTGGAAATGACTCTGCAAGGGGAACAAAGACTGAAATGGGGAGGACAAAATGCTCGATCCTAGCACACCTGAAACACCCGTGATGTGGTCCTCCCTCCTCCAGCAGTGACACATACTGCTCCTGCAGCTACAGCTTCTGCTTTTCCAAGGTGAAGGGTACAAGGGGGATAGGCCTGCACCTGGGGACCAACACCTCTGACACATCCTCCTGTGCAACATCTTGGGAGTCTCTCTTTCCTTGATGCCTGTGCCTCCTCTCTCACCAACATCCATCCTATGGTGGAGTTGGCCTGGCCTAGCTCCTGCGCAGTGTCTAGTCCCAAACTCCTGTCAGCACGCCCCCAAGCCCTGCAGACGCTAACTGTACCACTCAGCCCCCTCAGGCACTGTGGTCTTTCTTCCCCTAGCCAAAAGAAGGTATCTTACGAATCAACAAATGAAGCTACCTGCCACACTGCCCATCCTATTTTATAAATCAGCTTCCGAAAGGCTCATTGGCAAAAAAACCCAAACAACAAAAAACAACAAAGAGCCTTTCCACTTGACCATACCCCTTCCATTTTCATTTTCCTCACAACCAGTTGGATATGCACTTGTCCTGTCCTTACTTCTACGTTCAACTAACAAACCAACCAAACTATTTTTACTCTTACTGTAGCATAATTTAGGTTGGACAGGCTGGTCAGGGTTGTGTCCAGTCAAGGCTGGAAAACTTCCGAGGCCAGAGCCCACACAACATCTCTGGAAGCTGTATTCCACTACTCGAGAATATTCTGCGTCCAAAAAAGGTGTAAAGTATAAAGAGTTTTTTATATCTAAATAGACTTTCCCAGGTTCAAAATTGTGTCCTTTGCCTCTTCTCCTACCACTGTGCACCTTAAAAAGAGCCTGGATCCATCTTTTCCACATCCTCAGAGCACGTAGTTGTAGACACCCATAAGGTCTCCCTTGAGCCTTCTTTTCCTAAGGCCCCATTCCCTCAGGCTCTCAGTGCATCATGTCCCCAAGCCCCCTGAGTGCCTCGGGGGCTTCTCCTGGACTTGCTTCCACATGTCAGTACCTTTCCTACATACCAAGGAGCCCCAAACTGAACACACCACCCCAGGCATGCTCTCAGGAGTGCCAAATAGAGGAGAAGGAGCATTTTCCTGGTGTAGAATCATAGAATTGTAGAATCGTTTAGTTTGAAAATGACCTTTAAGATCACCAAGTCCAACCGTTAACCTAACACTGCCAAGTCCACCACTAAACCATGTCCCAAAGCACCTCACCCACAGGTCTTTTAAATACCTCCAGGGATGGTGACTCCACCACCTCCCTGGGCAGCCCGTTCCGAAGCTTGACAACCCTTTCAGAGAAGAAATTTTTCCTAATACCCAATCTAAACATCCCCTGGCACAACTTGAGGCCATGTCCTCTTGTCCTATCACTTGTCACTTGGAAGAAGAGACCAACACCCACCTTTCAGGTAGTGGTAGAGAGTGATAAAGTCTCCCCTGAGCCTCCTCTTCTCCAGGCTAAACAACCTCAGTATTCGAGGTGCGGCCTCACCAGTGCCAAGTACAAAGGGACAATCACTTCCCTAGTCCTGCTGGCCACACTGTTTCTGATAGAAGCCAGGATGCCACTGGCCTTCTTGGCCACCTGGGCACACTGCTGGCTCGTATTCATCCAGCTGTTGACCAACACCCCCCAGGTCCTTTTCTGCCAGGCAGCTTTCCAGCCACTCTTCCCCAAGCCTGCAGCATTGCATGGGGTTGTTGTGACCCAAGTGTAGGACTCAGCACTTGGCCTTGTTAAACGTCATACAATTGGCCTCAGCCCATCCATCCAGCCTGTCCAGATCCCTCTGGAGAGCCTTTCTAGCTCAATCAGATCAACACTCCCACCCTGCTTGGTGTCGCATGCAAACTTATAGAGGGTGCACTTGATCCCCTCCTCCAGATGAAGACATCTTTGATAAAGACATTAAACAAAACTGGTCTAGCATAAAAGTCTGCAAGCTACACTTTTGCTAAGACATCTCAGAGGGCAGTAGGTCTGCTTTGCCACAAGCGCGCACCGCTGACTCACCTTCAGCCATTGGCCACCAGGCATCCCCTGCCTTCCCAGGTGTCTGACCTATAAACTCTGCCTCCAGCACGGTCCGAGCTACATCAAGAAGCTGAAAGGTGCCTGTCTCCAGAGGAACTGGTTGCTCTTGACTCAGGCCTTTGGAGAAAAATCCTCTTTTGTTGTGCCCTACCTGGATGGTCACTTCTGGTGGGAACTGCAACACAAACTCCTTCCGCACGTGATCTGTAAAGCCAGAAAGGTATTTCAATTTTGTCTGCCTCCATATCCATCTATCTATCACGTCATCAGCTTTCTCACTGGGCTCATTCTCCATCTCACTTTCTATCAGCTACCAAATGCTCTTCCATGTATCTGAACAGTCTGCTATTGCAGGTTCAGCCAATTGCTAGGTGCAAGGCAAGAAAGGTATTTTCCCTCCTTGGGCTAATTTGACCAGGAAATAAATCACAAGAGCAATCATGTCTCCTGCCAACTATGTTGGTCAGTGGATGCTGAGGGAAGCACAGGAGCAAGACAAGCAGGTAGGCTACTTTGGCTGAGTATGCACTTCTGGGTCCCAAGTCCCTGGGCCTGGACTTGGCTGAAAAAGTCACACCCATACATGTCTCAACAGCTTTCCTCACTGGCACACAGGCTGTGGAAGCACAGAAGGCAGCCCAGATGATGTTGCCCTCTGCGTTACAGTCAGCCTTCCTCCATGCCTTCAGGTACCCACATGGAGAAGCCCTGGCGGCCTCTACTGCCCTGGGCTCTAGGGCACCACCAATGAGGCAAGCATGCTGCCTGGCTAGTTGGAAGCCCATCCAAGGAATGCCTGGAGAAGGGATCCTTTGCCAGTTCAAGACAGGGGCCTCTGCCATTGCAGAAACCAGGTTTCCCTCTCTGCTTCTGAAGCCAAACAACTCGGACTTTGAACAGCTGAGTGAGCTACTAGAGCCATCCAGGCTTCCCCGGGGTGCAGGTGGACAGAGGACTCTCCTCTCAGGGCCCTAAATGGGCCTTTACAAAGGGGGTCCAAGCTTTCATCCTATGTCTAGTACTTCGCTTGCACACCAAAGGCTCTGCATTTGGTGCGGAGGGAAATCCCCTACAAAAGCCTCATGATCTGGAACCTATGGAGAAAGCCTGAAGGTTTTAGTCCCCTCTACATCTTTTCCTCATGTCTGTGTTGAGCTCAAACTCCTGACATTGTGGGATGACCTTCTAGAACCCGAACAGCCCCCCTGAGGGCTAATGATGGAGGAGCTTGGGAGAAGTCTGATGCCTATGCTGATGCCGATGCAGGTGCCTAGATGCTGATGCCGATGCTTATGACAGGCAGTGGGGAAAGCCCCCCGGGGATGGTGGTCAGGTGGGGCTGGGCAGGGCGAGGTGGCTCCGGCAGGCAGAGCGGCATCGCCCCCTGTTGGGCCTGGTCAGGGCTGTCATAGAGTCATGGAATCACAGAATCATAGAATCATAAAATGGTTTGGTTTGGAAGGGACTTAAAGATCATCCAGTCCAACCCCCCGGCCATGGGCAGGGACATCTCTCACTACATTAGCTTGCTCAAAGCCCCGTCCAACCTGACCTTGAACACTTCCAATGCTGGGGCATCCACAACTTTTTTGGACAATTTCTTCCAGTGTCCTGACAACCTAATCATAAAGCCTTTCTTACTTATGAACAATCTACATCTACTCTTTTTCAGTTTAAACCATTACCCCTTGTCCTGTCACTACAGGCCCCGGTAAAATGTCTCTCTCCATCTTTCTTTTAAGCTCCCTTGAAATAATATTTCTTTGCCTTTTGAAGAGAGGGTATTTATCTGAAGGCAACTTCATCAGGCCAGCTTCCTGAATAGAGATGTCCCAGCCTCAGCATTTGCAGCTGCAGGCCATCTGGCTCACCCCAGACACACAGCCCTTTGATGCCGTGTGAGCATGTCAGGGCAGCACCTCTCTCTCCCTGCAATGAAGCTGGAACTGGTCACCAGACATCTGCAAACATCCTATGGCAATCAACAGATCAGATCTTGTAAAATTCTGGGACTATTTTGACTTCTAAAGTGGGGAACCCCTGGAGCTGCAGCAATAGGGATTGTCTCTAGCTTTGACTTTGTCTCTCATGTACACCCTTTGCACGACAACAGGCTGAATGTTCAAACAAGACTGTGGCTTGGACCCCAATACACTTTCTCCCTTTTCTGTAATGAGAACAGAGTTGATTGAACTACTTCTGTTCAACCCACAAAAGCCCCAAAGCCCTCTGCTGTCATTCAATCCAACAGGGATGGCTGGTGCCTGATTGACCTTCTTAGCAGTGGGCTTTCAAGGACTTGCCTCAAGTTGTCAGGGGCACAAAGGCAGAGAGCTGGCTGGTGGAGTCCTGGTTCTCAGAGTGTGTGGAGAGAGGCTGTGTTTCCTCATGTGCATATGCATCTGCCTGTGCCTGTGGGCGTATTTGTTGCTGTGTGTTTGCATTTGTATGTTCTTTTGCAAATGCACATGTGAGGGTGTCTGCCAATGTGTGTGTGAACAAGTACATTTCTGTGTGTCTCTGTGCATGTGTTTGTGTACACACACGATTTTGCAGATGTGTGGTGTGAGTGTATGTGTGTGGGCATATGCGTGTGCAGATGGCCACATACATAGCTGTGTGTGTACACGAGCCTGCATATATATCTATATGCAAGCATGAGTGTGCAAGTGCATATTAGCACATGCCAACACTTACCTGATGAGAATTCTGGGGAGTGACTGTGTGTGAGCACACGCAGGGGTTCCTGTGGAACTGGGTGTGCATGCTCGTGTGTTTTTATGTGTGCTGACGTGTGAGTGAAGGGAGGACGGAGCTCCTGGCCATTTTCTTTCAGAGAGATTGAGCATCTCTGGTTCTTTGCAATGTAAGGCTGGAAGGGATCAGCGTGAAAGCATGGCCCATGTCGGCCTTTCTCTCCTTCTGCTCTCTCCTTGCCCTCTCCTCTCCTTGTTGGCTTCTGATCCCCTTTGGTCTACCCAGACCAGTCTAGGGAAGACCTGCAGGACACCTCCCTCCTCAGTGCAAGCCGAGGAACACCCTGCAGGAGCTCTGCTACAGCCAAAGGGCACCAAATCTCAACTGTCCCTGGTGCTCTCTTCACAGTGGCACTCCACTTGCAGTAACTTCGTTTTCGTCTGTTGTGGCATGAAAGGTCTGCTGCATGCCAGCCTCTTTCTCAGTATCTTCCTTCCCTGTGTGGACACCCTCCCAAGTGCTCAGTGAGCAAGGTGTTAGTCTGGGGTGATGAGAGTGGAGGCAAAAGGGGACTCTTCACTGATCCAGGAGGAAGGGGAGTGTGGGACAGCCACAGAGGGGTTGGAGAGCATCTTCCCACTGTGGAAGGGGCCCTACTGAACTGCTGCAGCAAAGTGCTGGACTTGCTGAAACACCTCTGCCCAAGGGTTGGTTTGGAAGCACAGACTCAACCCACTCTCCGACCCAGCATTTCTTCAAACTCCTCACAAGCAAAGCCCAAGAGGGGAGGGAGGAAAAGCTACCGAGAGGGGAGGCAACTAGTTCAACACCGACATGTGAACTGAAATGCAGATATGCTCATACAAAATCTCCTCTTGCTGTCAGCTGCTATTCAGGGGTGGGGTTTTTGGCTTTTGAAGAGAATGCATTTACCTGCAGATAAACCTGGGAGCAACTTCATTACTTCAACCCCATTTCTGTGTGCAGACCTCTACATTGGCAGCCTGCAGGAAGCTGGGCTCGTAGCAGACACACAGTCCTCTGCTGAGGCATTCCTTCTTACATAGGTTTTCCTATAAATGTCCTTTTGCTCAACAGTAGAAATAAGGAGTGGTTCATTTCCCAGACTATGCCATGAAAACTTAAAAGATGACAATGCCAGACAATCTCAGCATGGGCAGGATTTTGCACTGTGTCTTAAACCCCAACTCAAGCTCCACCTCAGGCTCCATAACTCAGGGTTCCCAGCATCTGAAAGGGCATAACATCACCCGTGCTATCCCCGTTTATCTTCTTGTCTTATCTCCAACCAATGGTATTTTACTCAACACCCTGTGGAGCCAGAGTCTATCTACACCCATGCTTCACCCTCATCGTTAAAAAACGACAATTCCAAATTTCCCCTGTTCGAGAACATGTCCATTGACTTTCGCTGTATCACTGTGCTCAAGAAGAGTTTGGCTCCACCTGGCCCTTCATCCTCCAGTCAAGTGCTAGAAGCATCAAAAAGCTCTCTCTTAAGCTTCTCTTTTGCAGGTTGAAGAAGGCCAGTTCTCTCAGCCTCTCCTCATGTCTCGTCTTACAGAAACACAAAATTGGTAAATTTGGAAGGGACCTCTGGAGGTCATTGGGTCCAAATCCAGCCTCATGGCTGGGTTGGAAGGGTGACCTAGAGTGCATTGCTAAGGACCATGTGCAGACGGATTTTGAGTACCTCCCAGGATGGAGACTCCACAACCTCTCTGAGCATCCTGTGCCAGTGCTCCCTCACCCTCACAGTGAACAAGGGTTTCCTGGTGTTCAGAGAGAGCCTCCTTTGTTCCAGTTTGTGCCAAATGCCTCTTGTCACAAGCACACTGCTTATACACCAGTCCCTCCAGCTGCTGGCACAAGAGAGAAAGGCCTTGTAACCACCAGCCCCTTCTCCAGTTGCTGGCACCAAGCCCTAAAATCCCTCTGGGCATTGGTTGTTTGCCCAGTTACTGGCACCCAGGTCTCTCTTTCACACCAGTCTCTCCAGTTACTGGCACTCAGACCTTGCAGCACTCACACATGGGAAAGGGAGTGAAGATACATGAAAGGATGGTTAAGAAAGGGTTTAGTAAGAAGGCACAGGGAGCTGTAGTGATCAGGTGCAGGGCTCATACCAACAAGTGCACTGACCAGCCCCTGCTTACATGCGGCTGGCTCCTGTTTTCCTTCCTCTACTCTGTTGCCTCCCCTTGCTCCTCCCCAGTCCCCTCTTGCCCTCACCTTTGAGCCTTCCCTTAAGCATGCCTTAATAAGTGCTGCCTAGTCCCACAGCACCCCCCTCAAACATCCCAAATCCTCATGTTCCTCTTGTCACTTCTTGTCACTTGCAAAGCTCAGCCTCACCCACTGCCAAGCTACATCTGCAGTTTCCTAATGGCCCATCAATTGGAGGCTGCAGAGCTCTGGGCTCCCTCCTTGTCTCCCTTATCACTTCCTTAGAGATTGGTGGCATTGTGTGCTTTGGTTATCACTTTCCCTTTTACTTGTTCTTCCCTTGGAAAGGCAAAGGGACTTGATCTGACAGCCTTAGTGGACCAGCTGCTCTCACCTTCCACATTCCTTTACAGTGGCTTCTGCTGAACTTGCTCATGTGTGCGAGTCCCTCAAGACACTGCAAGGCTCCTGTCCCCAGAGAAAGCTGGGTCTTTTTAGTCTAGGCCCTGGGGGGGAATCCCCGAGGTGCTCTCAGTCATTGAAGTGTCTCCCAGCAACACCTGCAGCAACACTAAACCATGGTATTCAATTTCCAGGGCGTCCAAGATGTTACCTATGTGAAGGAAAAGGGAAAGATTGGCCAAAATCCCAGCCAGTTTCAGAGAAAAACAAAAGCAGTCAGATCACATAAAATGTCATTCTGGAATGAACTGGTTTGCATCCTCAGTTTCCAACATATTTACTGTTTGTTTTCCCAGCTATCCTTTGTTTCTTGCAAGATGTTGATTCCACCCTCACAGATATTTATGTAGAGCTGAGGAGGAGGAGGACAGACCTGAATTCCACCTCCAGGTGGGATTCAAACCATAGCTTTCTTAGCCATCCAGGTAGCAATGGGCCTTCTCAGCCACCTTCCAGTACCTCACAGAGACATTTTTCTCCAGGGGCAGACACTCAGCTTTATTAGTCACCTCAGAAGGCCTCAGTGCAAACACCTGATGCCATGGCCTACTGACATGATGTCACCTCATTAATTAGAGCATGCTGGTCTGCAACCATGACTGCTTTTGTCAGCTTCCACCACAGGTGCTCTTGAGGGCCAGCTCTTTGCTTTCCAAAATATAACAAGACTTGCTGTGTTGGGTTGACTCTCGCCAGATGCCAGGTGCACACCAAAGCCACTCTATCACTCCCCCTCCTCAGCTTGACCCAGGAGAGAAAATATAACAAAAGGCTTGTGGGTTGAGATAAGGATTGGGAGACCTTTCACCAATTACTGTCACAGGCAAAACAGACTCGACTTGGGGAAATTAGTTTAATTTAGTACCAATCAAATCAGAGGAAGCTAATGAGAAATAAAACCAAATCTTAAAACACCTTCGCCCCACCCCTCCCTTCTTCACGGGCTCAACTTCACTCCCCATTTTCTCTACCTCCTCCGCCCGAGTGGCACAGGGGAAGGGGGAGTGGGGGAATGGGGGTTGTGGTCAGTTCATCACACTTTGTCTCTGCTGCTCCTTTCTCTTCAGGGGGAGGACTCCTCCTGCTCTTCCCCTTCTCCAGTGTGGGGTCCCTCCCATGGGAGACAGTTCTCCATGAACTTCTCCAACATGAGTCCTTCCCACGGGCTGCAGGTCTTCATGAAATGCTCCAGCATGGGTCCTTTCCATGGAGTGCAGTCCTTCAGGAACAGACTGTGCCAGGGTGGGTTCCCCACGGGGTCACAATCCTACCCAGAAAACCTGCTCCAGCTTGGGCTCCTCTCTCTAGCATGGGGTCCTCCACGGGCTGCAGGTGGATATCTGCTCCACCATTAACCTCCATGGGCTGCAGGGGGACAGCCTGCCTCACCATGGTCTCCACCCAGGGTTGCAGGGGCATCTCTGCTTGGGCGCCTGGAGCACCTCCTCCCCCTCCTTCTTCACTGACATTGGTGTCTCAGAGTGGTTTCACTCACATATTGCAGAATCATGAATCACTAGGGTTGGAAAAGACCTGCAAGATCGTCAAGTCCAGCCATCAACCCAACACCAGCATGCCCACTAAAGCATGGCTTGCAATGCCACGTCCACACATTCCTTAAACACCTCCAGGGATGGTGACTCCACCACTTCCCTGGGCAGCCTGTTCCAGTGCTTCACCACTCTCTCCGTAAAGAAATTTTTCCCAATGTTCAGCTTAAACCTCCCCTGGTGCAACTTGAGGCCATTTCCTCTTGTCCTGTCGCTAGTCACTTGGGAGAAGAGACCAACACCCACCTCTCTGCAACCCCCTTTCAGGTAATTGTAGAGAGCGGTATGATCTCCCCTCAGCCTCCTCTTCTCCAGACTGAACAACCCCTGTTCCCTCAACCGCTCCTCATAAGACTTGTGCTCCAGACCCCTCACCAGCTTTGTTGCCCTTCTCTGGACACACTCCAGCACCTCAATGTCCTTCTTGTAGTGAGGGGCCCAAAACTGAACACAGTATTCAAGGTGCGGCCTCACCAGCGCCAAGTACAGGGGCACGATCACTTCCCTAGTCCTGCTGGCCGCACTGTTTCTGATACAGGCCAGGAGTTTCTGATACAGGCCATATTCTCACTCCTCTCCTCTGGCTGCCATTGCACAGGGCTTTTTTTCCCCTTCTTAAATACGTTATCACAGAGTTGCTACCACCGTCGCTGATGAGCTCAACCTTGGCCAGTGGTGGGTCAATCTTGGAGCATTGGCTCTATCAGACATGGGGGAAGCTTCTAACAGCTTCTCACAGAAGCCACCCCTGTAGCCCCTCAGCTACCAAAACCTTGCTGTGCAAACCCAATACACCTGTGCACAGAAGGAAAAATTAAATCCCAGAAACGCAGCCACCAGCAGTTTTCTGTTGGGCATAGAAATCACAGGGACTCAGGGACACAGGAACTCCCCCCATCCAAGCACTCGTCAGTCCCCAGAGCTGGAGGAGAGACGTGAAATGCACGGGGACAGCTCAAGAGCTTGAACAGAGACTCTTGTCCAGTGCCTGGCTGATGCGTCTTGCTCATGTGTTGTGGCTTTCACCGATCCCCTGATGTAGGGCTGGGAGGACATTCTCCTGCCTTGGTCTTCTTTGGCTAGGAGGTTAAACCACAGGAGCAGACATGTCTCCTACCAAAAGCCCCCTTCTCCAACAGTGGTCATTGGTGGATGCTGAGGGAAGAGGAAGAGCTGGACAAGCCGCTGGCATACTTCTCCTGAATACTCACTGTTGTGTCCCATTCAGTTTCAGTGGCTCGGGGTGTTCCTAAGTCTGCTGTGTCAATGCACCTCGTGGCAAGGAAGGGCAACAGCATCCTGGTTGCAGTAGGAAGAGCATTAAAGTTGCTCAGCCAAAGGAAAGACACCAAACTGTGACCCTTACTGCGTGCCAGATTTGCAAGGGCCTAGCAGAGGTTTTTCAGCACTGGGAGGTTCTTGTTTGGGCAGTAACGTCACAGTTGGGCTTTTCCTGGCCCTCCAAGTCAGAAGGTGCTTGAGCATCCTCTCAGGCAGGCATAACCTGGTGTAGAAGCGCTGCCTCTCAGCTCCAGGTCACATTGCCAAAGGGGCCTGGGGCACCTCATAATTCCTGTAGGAGCCTGAAGGAAGAGATCAAGCAGTCTGCTGTCAGGCAGTGGAAGGCTGCAGGCTGCTTTCCTGCTTTTTGCTCCTCCTGGAGATCACAACCAGCCCAACCAGCCCCCAGCAAGGGAGGAGTGTCCCTGGTGAACTTCTCCTGCCATCCAGTGCCCAGCCAGAGACAGGGGCCTGCACCCACCTCTCACGGGGCTGGAGACAGGCCCCTTTGCAGCCACTCATGTGCTCCTTGCCCCTCGGTAGTGTCTGAAAGGAGGCAGAAGCAGGAGCAGCCAAAGGCACCAGCAAAGAGGTTTCTGACTCCCTATCCCCACAGGGGCTTTCTCTCCCTTCTCCCCAGGCCACGGATGAGGCCCTTCAAGGGAAACTTCTCTGGGAACAGCACCTGCTGTAATCAGCCCACCCAGAGTCAGGCACACCACCTCACTCTGGCAGGAGGATATCCAGCCCAATCCTGTTCATCGCAGACATCTACTGCCCACCCATTCAGGCATCCTGGTCAGCCCCTTTGTCTGGGGATGACACCCTTCATAAGCATGAGAAGAGAGGATTGTCTTATAAACTCAGGGGTGTTTCTACCTACAGTGGCATCAGAACTCCTTCTGGGATGCAGTGGAAAAAGTATTTTAGGATGGTGCCAGACATGGGATGCTTAGGAGAAGCAGCAGAGACAGGGAAAGGGAAGGATGAAGGCAGTTTGGCCTGGAGCAAGCATGGGAAGACAGATGGAGGCAGGGATGAGAGCAGCCAATCCCCTGTGAACATGGGACTGATCCATGTGATCTCCTGGCCATGCCTGTTGCCCTGCCTTGTTTGTCCACCTGCCAGTAGTTCCCTGGAAACACAGTTATGGAGTCCAGCTGTGAGAGGGAGCAGGGCTGATCCTTCACTCTGTGCCTCTGAAGCCTCTGACCATGGGCTTTGAACAGCTGTGTCAGCTACTCAGGCCACACAGAGTTCCCTGGGGACTGGCTGGAGCCCACAGTCCCTTCCCAGAGGCCTCCTTCCAGCTCTCACTCACCTCAGACCTCCAGCCCCTTGGGGCAACTTAGCAAATCTGTTTCTGACTCACTCATCCAGTAGGAACCTGGCATCCCTTGAGGCTGCAGTCAGCATGTCCAGTCCAGGCTTTTACACTGTCTCCTGGGCCTCAACTCCAAAGGGTCTGAGTCCTGTAAAAGAATCTCATTATCTCAACACTAAGCCACTGTGGGGAGTGCTTGAAAGTGCCCATGACCTCGACCCACCAACCTCCTGCCAGTGTGGAGCTTGAACTCCTCACTCCGTAGCATGACTTTGTAACACTAGCAAGATTATTTTGAAAGCTCCATGAAATTCTGTAGCTGGAGGAGGCAGATTTTAATTGCATCTCTGAGCTTTAACAAAGTAACAAACTGTGAAACCCGTTCTGGTTTTTCTTTTCTAAGGCAAGTTTTGCATTAGCAACTTTCAATTGGAGTCCCTGTGTGGAGGAAAGCACCTGCTCAGGGTTCCCTTGGCTATCCTAGGGGGGAAAGTCAGAAGCCTGAGAAGAGGCCCTGTATGTTCCATGCCAGCAGTGGCCAGTCCCTGAGGCAGGACTGAGGGCTGTCCAGCTGCCGGTGGGCAGGAGGATCTCTGCCGCCCGGCTCCCTGCGCAGAGCAGAAAGTTGCTGCTCCTCACGGGGAGCCAGCGGGGCCAGCGGCTGCAATCGCTCCTTCCTGGGCAACGCCAGACACCACCACCACTCTCGCCATGATTGCTCCCCTGCTGCCGCTGCCACCAGTGTCACGGGGGATTTCTGTCTGCGTCCCGGTGGGAGTGCAGGGGTGAATCAGGGGGTGAGGGGAGAGACAAGGTTTCTGCCCAGTGGGAGGCTCTGGAGCTGCATCATGGAGACCTCCAGAGGCGGCGGTACACAGGAGCTGTGGGGCCCTCCATGCCAATGCCAATGCCAAAGCCAAAGGTGGTGCCGGTGCGGATGCCAGTACTGGGCAAGCAGGGCCTGAAATTGACAGCAGTGGAGCGTGAGCTTTGGAGCTGCAGGAAAAGAGGGTTCAGGAGGCAGGGGCTGATTTTCAGTGCTTCTTCCCGGAAAGATCTCTAGCAGTTTTGGGCCACCACCACTCAGCTGCACTCAGGTTCCTTCTGACGCTGGGAATGTGCTGCTCTGTGGTGCTCATGAACAGAGCAGTGGAGAGTGTCCCTGCCACGAGCAGCACATGCCCTCATGATGAGGGACACACAAGGACACACACACAGAGGCTCATTCATATCAGTGTGGAATTACACCCAAATTTGTGCTCCCAGGTGAATTCACAAGAACCAGGCTACACACAGGAGCACACAGGACAGGAGCACATATAGGAACACAACCAACCATGGACTCAGCTGAAGACAACTGGGGACAACTGCGGCAGGCCTAGACCATTCTGGGGAAGGAGAAGCACCCAGGAAAGCAGTGGCATTTTTTGTATACTCACAGACTGCACATAGTGGGGACAAATCAAAACCGGCCACAATTTTTTTCTGAGGGCAATGATAGGCAGGGTGGGATCAAAATCAGCAGCATAACCCACAAACGTGGGGAGACAACAACAAGTGACCACTGAGGTGAGCTGTGGAAGGAGAAGGATCCAGTCTGTCCTCATGAACGGGAGCCTTTGGGCATCCAGCTGAGGATGGCTGGAGCTTCTTCCTGAGAACGACTCTCCCAATAACCCCACCAAAGTGACCCAGGCTGATGTCACTTGCCTGCTCTGGACCCGTCCAGCACTTGAGCAGAGTCTTCTGCCAGCACTGCTGCATTCCTGCCCTAGAAATCCTGGGGCCTTTCATCCCAGAGCTCAGAAGAAGCCTTCACTGGGGATGGGCATGGCACAAATGTGGAAATGAAAAGGCAGCAGTGTTGGAAACCAAAGCACAGCCCATATCATTAGCCGTGATGGTTTGCATTCAAGATGAGCTTGTCAGAAAATTGTTACCTCTGCAAAGGGTGCCTCTGGTCCTGCGGCAATGAAGGGCAGGTATAAAAGCCAGCCCGAGTCCCTGCTCTCTCATCCCCTTCTCTTGCCTCCTTCTCCTTGGGAATAGGTGAGTCTGAAGCCCCTTCTCCTCCTCTGCCAAAGTGAGATCTCTGCTCGACGGACATCTCAGCTGATGGTGGCTCTGTAGTATGTTGGGACATGGAGGCCCTTGTCATGACAGAGGGAAGTGGGGAGAAGGTTTGCTTAGAGAGAGGCTGGGATGTGGCTGTGGTGGCTTTTGCTTTTTGAACTAGGAAAGAGTCTCCCCGGGCCAAGCTACTCTTTGTAGGACCCTGGCAGGATGAGCCGATGAAGACCATGTGTCTCCTGGCACAGCCTCTGGCTCCCCACTCAATAGCGGCCTTGGCTCCTTTGTGACGGGATAACCAGGCTGCTCCTCACCTATGCTTGTGCTCTGCTTTCTCCCTGTCCTCTCTCTCAGGCGCACGTCTGACTTTGAGACATGTCCTGCTACGACCAGAGCCTGCCATGCCGACCCTGCGGCCCGACCCCGCTGGCCAACAGCTGCAACGAGCCCTGTGTCAGGCAGTGCCAGAACTCCACTGTTGCCATCCAGCCCTCCCCCGTGGTGGTGACCCTGCCTGGACCCATCCTCAGCTCCTTCCCGCAGAACACCGTTGTGGGATCCTCCACCTCCGCTGCTGTTGGCAGCATCCTCAGCTGTGATGGAGTGCCCATCACCTCTGGCTGCTGTGATCTCTCTGGCATTTCCAGACGCTACGGTGGCAGAAGGTGCCTCCTCTGATACATATCCTGCGAAAGACCCAGGGAGACACCTCGAGGAACTCAGAACATGCTATTGGGCAGAAGATTGACATTTTGGATGTGTTTGCAGTATAGCTGAACAGCTTTGCCGTTCTTTCTCCCTTGTTTCCTTTGGTTCTCCTTGACAACAAGGTTCTCTGAAGGCCAGCCTGGTGGGGACCATCTGTCTCCTCTCTCTCTATGGGGCAGGCAGGCAGGCAGACATCATGCAGGAACTTCTCCACAGCCAAGGACAGCAGACTCTTGCTTCCCCCAGGGCTCCCTGCATTGCTCTCCTCCACTCGGAGTCATTTTCTTCCCCTCTTTTGACTCATTAAAGTTCTGCTGCATTCTAGCCTGGCCTCCGTGTGGTCCTTCCCTGTGTGGACACTTCCCAAGCTGACAAAGGAGAAAGCTGCTGCTCAGGGTTGGAAAGGGGTGCGGGCACAAGGAGACCCTTCTCCATTTACAGAGGAATGGGAGGTTGGGACACTCTGCAGCGGCTCCTCCTTTAAGCAAGATCCTTGGGAGCTAGGGAAGACATCCTTGGCTGCTCTGCTGCCAGGGACCATCAGGCCTTGTCTTACTGTGGCTCTGCCCACAAATGACCAGAAAGGCAGGAGGCCCTATGGGTTCATCAGCCTTGTGATCTCTTGAGGAAGGGCATTGCTCTGGCTAGAGCTTTGCTCAGGTGGCAGGGCATGGGTGTGAGGCTCTGGAAGGTGATTTCCTTTGCAGAATGGCAAGAGTGGTAAAGCAGGGAACGGCCTTTGGGATGGTCCGTAGCTGCTACTTCACCTTCTTGTTCCCTCCACCATCCCATCTGGGGGCCACAGCCAGCAGACATGGGCCAGAGTAGCAGGGAAAAGCAACCTATGCTGCTGAATGCGTTGAGGCTGGAAATTGGAGCTGAGCATGTGGGAGCTGAGGGCAGTCAGCACAGACATGGGGACAGTGAAACAGTGTATTTCAGAGGGAGAGCAAATTGCTCTGATACAGAGCATGCAGGAGAACATGAAGATCAGCAAGGATGAAGGTACTGGATGTACGTCCCAAGAGAGCTGCAGGAGGGTGCAGAGCTCTTGACTGCTTCATTGGTCCCCCCAGAGAGTTTGTGCTCAGGAATTGGCTGCTGTTCTGGGGGAAGAGGATTGTTTTTCAGAGGATTTTTCTCATCCCTTCTCATGGGTGGAAATGTCTCTTGGCAGCTACTACAGTCTCATAGCCTATTTCCTGCATGAAAATCCAGATGTCTTGACAAAAGTGTACAAGTGGAAGGATGGAAATCGCCACACCCATGTCCTCCATCAAGAGGGAATTAGGGCTCATGAAGCATATCTCAGAATGACTGAAGGCCAAAAGCTTTATAAGGGCGTTTCACTTGCATGTCTCTTTTCCCTAGTCATTCTGTTAATAACCCTCAACAAGAGCAGCACAGTTGGACTTCTTAACCCTACTGCACTAAACTTTGTAATAAGCAGAAGGTACTCAGGTCCTTCTCAATGGTAATACCATCTGTAGTTTCCTTGTAGAAGAGGGAGGGATGGCATTTCTTCTGACAGATGAGTAGCCCTTTGGCCAAAGCACTGGTTCTTGGCATGACCTCTAGTTTGGCTGCCCAGCTGAAGAGATCTTGGAAAGCTAGGAAAAGGGCACGGGCTCTATGCCAATTTTACACTTCAAACTAAAGGGCATTGTTGCTAGAACATGTTTGTTTTTCATGGTGATTTAAATCCGCTGTGCAGAAGGCAGGCACTGAGCTGTCTCAACCCATGCTTCCCATTTCACTGCTGTGGCCGGTTTCCATGGCACAGGTGTCTTCACCTGCATGGCAGCCCCCTCAAAAGGGTCGCTAAGCAGAGCAGTGGCTGTTCTTTAAATCATTGTTACTCCCCTGCTCAGCCCCTTGATTTACATCCTAAGAAACAAGGATGCAAAAGCTGCTCTGAGCAGGTTCAAGAGCTGGTATTTGTTCACATGAAGGAAACTACTGGCAGGGTGCCATGATCCTAACCCAAAGATGACAATACATCAAAGAGTTAGTGATCCATGTGACAGATAACCTGAAGAGGCCCTGGCCTCTGCTGTGCTGTGCTACATGCAGAGCTTGGCCTTCAGGCCTGTGTTGTGCTGCACAAACCCCTTGGCCAGAGGCCAAACTCAGAGGGCCGATTGTAACCAATGAGGCTGTAGGCAGCTCCTGCTCGGTGCCAGTGATTACACTACCTGGGTGTCCCTGCCTGTGTCTAAAGTGCACTAAGAAGATCTCATGTGAACATCATTTCTGCTTGACAGGAGAAATGATGAATAGAGCTGCTTTATTTTATGAAAATCCTCTGAAAGCTTGGCTGACCAAAACGGGGCAACCCTTTCATGGGCAGGATCTACGTGGCATGCTGTGCCCTGATTGGAGCAGCCTTCCCCAAAGCCTTCCCTTCCCCTGGGCTCAGCTTCACTCCCAACTTCTCTACCTCCTCCCTGCCGAGCGAGCGGCACAAGGGGAAAGGGTACCTCAGGTCCTTCTCAATGGTAATACCATCTGCAATTTCCTTGTAGAAGAGGAGCGAGCGGGACAAGGGGAAAGCACGTGGGGATTGCGGTCAGTTCATTGCACGTTTTCTCTGCTCCTCCTTCCTCCTCAGGCTCTTCCCTTGCTTCAGCGTGGGGTTCATCCCACAGGCTGCAGTTCTTCACAAACTGCTCCAGCATGGGTCCTTTCCATGGGCTGCAGTCCTTCAAGAGCGCACTGCTCCAGCATGGGTGCCCCGTGGGGCCACAGGTCCTGCTAGAAAACCTGCTCCAGCGTCGGCTTCTCTCCATGGGCCACAGTTTCTGTCAGGAGATTGGTCCAGCTCGGCTTCTCCATGGGTTGCAGCTTCCTTCAGGGCATCTCCACCTGCTGCGGCATGAGGTCCTCCATGGGCTGCAGAGTGGATATCTTCTCCATCGTGGACGCTGCAAGACAAACTCAACCAGCTCATGGTGACAGAGTAGGCTGCAGGCAGCTCTCTCTCTCTGCAGGCAATTACACCAGCTGCACCTGCATGCAAAACACAGGAAGAAAAAGGGCCAGCCCATCAATTATAAACCAGGTGGAAAAAGAAACCAAAGGGTAGCCAACCCCTTTTTTCAGCTGCTCCCTAAATTAATGTTGTTTCTGCATTTCTCTGCCTTTGGAAGAGAGGGTGTTTACCTTAAAGTGAGTCTAGGGACAGGTTCACTACTACATCACTTCTGATGTCCCAGCCTCAGTGTCTGTAGCCTGAGGGGAGTCTGGCTTGTCCCAGACACACAACCTTCTGCTGCCACATGAGTGTGTCACTGTGGCACTGCTCCCTTTGCAAGGGCAGGGGCTGGTCCCAGACCCTTGAGGAGATCACTAAGACAGGCGGGATCTTCTAACACTGCAGGATTTTTTTTCTTTCACTTGGAATATGGGAATTCTTGGAGGGGCTTCAGCAATGGGGACGTTCTCTAGTTTTTATATTATCCTTCACAGACAGACTTGAGACGTGGAGAGGCTCAATGTCTGGAAAGGCCATGACAGCTCCAACTCTGCTGTGGTTTCTCTCTGTCTTACAGTGAGAAAACAGCTGTCTGAGCCACTACCAAACCCTTGAGTTCACTAAAGCTGATGGGTGTGGCCAGTGACTGATTCATTGCCTTAACTGCAGGGTCTGAAGGACTTGCCTAGAATCATGTAGAGGGGCTGAGAGCTGGTGTCGCAAGTCCTGGTTCTCTGTGGTGTGTGTGCATGAGCGTGCTCACGTACATGTTCATCTGGCTGTGCTCATGTGTGCATTTGCGTAGGCCTATGGTAATACCCGTGCAAACGTGAGTGTGCCCAAATGTTCTCTGTGTGTGTGTGTTTGGGAAATTGCATCCATGAGTGTGTATGTGTTTTAGCACATGCATGTGCCTTCATGCAGGAGGGCATGAGTATGTGTGACCGGTCTGCATATACGTAATTGTGTGGGCATAGGTGTGTGTAGATGTGTGCTTTTGTGTGTGTACTTCTGTGTAGAGGAGCATGCATGTATATCAGTATGCAAATGCATGTGTGCAGGAGCATGCATATGTGTAAGCAGGTCCGAATAACTGTGCGTACATGTTGGTATGGGGGGTGGCTGAGCATGTTGGTACGCACATGGGCTCCTTTGGAAATGTGTGTGCACACACCTCTTTACAAGTGCACACGTATGAGTTGCTCTTTGGGTGCGTGTAAGCTCACGTGTGTGGTTGTGCCCGTGTGTGTGTGACTCTGTGTGTGCACTGAAGGGGAAATTCAAATTGGAACTGCTCTGCAGTGGTCATTTGTGACCAAGGAATGATGTGCCACAGAGGGCAAGAAGGCCCAAATGCAGAAGGGGTTAAAGTGGCTGGCAGTAGGGATGCCAGAGACAGAAGGACTCCCTGTAAGGGAGTACAGTTTCCCTTGGTGAGGAGATAAGAAAGAGCTGCAGCATTGTCTTGCAGCAATCCTGCAATGTGAATGCTCAGTGGCCACCTTTGGGCAGCAGAGCTGGTGCTGGGGGATAGACTTAATGCCAGGCTGAGGTGCCCCATGCAACTGCTCACAGGACTGGTGCTGGTGCCAGTGTATATAAGGAATCAGCTCCTGACACATCTTCCAGACTTCCTGTAGAACTGCTTATGGTGGTAGGACTCTGTCCCATACATTGATCATTTAGTGTTTGGGTTCCTTGTTGTATCTAAGAAAAAGCATGTGTTTAATTTGCCTCAAGGGGTACAATAAAAATTCCCCCCCAGCACATATATCTGTGAGTGTGCATATCTCTGTGTGCGTATAGCTGTGCATATGTGTGCACCCATGAGGGTACGCCAAAGACCTTGCTAAAGCCAAGGTACATCACAGCCAGTGCCCCTCCCCTTCCCCACAGAGCCAGTCACCTCCTCATAGAAAGCAATGAGGTTGGTGAGGCATGATTTGCCCTCAGTAAGCCCAGGTGAGCTGCTCCCAATCCCCTTCTTGCCTTTCCTGAGTTTAGGAAAGGCTTTTGAGAGTATTTGTTCCGTCTTCTTTCCAGAGACTGAATGTCTAGTCAGCTCCTTGAACACTCTTGGATGCATCCCAAGTGATCCCATAAACTTGTGCCTGTCCAAATAGTAGTAAGAGCTCCTTGGTTCTTCTTCTTCTCCTTTTGCTGCTAATAGGCTCACAGATACCTTTCTTGATTCCCTTCACCTCCCTTGCTACTTTCCACTCCACCTGTGCTATTTTCTTCACATTGCAGAAGACCATCTTTGTGCTCTCCTGGGACTCTCTGCACTCCAGGGCATTTTCCCATGGCATCTTGCCAAGCAGGTAGGTCCCTGAAGAGACTAAGATCTGCTCTTCTGAAGTCCGGGGCAGTAGTCATCCTGTTTGTCTTGGCCAGTCCTCTGAGGATCTTAAGCTCTGCAGTCTCCTGGTCATGGCAGGCAAGGCTGCCCCTGAATTTTACATCATCCAATAGTTCTTCCTCATCTGTGTGTAGCAGGTCCAAGAGAGCCTCTCTCCTAGTCTGTTCATGGATTGCCTGCATCAAAAATTTGTCTTCCATATGCCCCAGGCATGTCCTGATTTGCTTGTGCCCAGCCATTTTGGTCCTGCAGCAGACACTGTGGTGGTCAAAGTCACCCACGAGTACCAGGGCCTGTGACTGTGAGGCTTTCCCCACCTGCCTGAAGAAGGCGTCATCTGCTTCCTGTTCTTGAGCAGGAGGTGCATAGCACACTTGTAACTACACCACCAGCTGTGCCACGGGGGAAGTGTGAGAGCCTCCCCTGCCATGCTGTCCCCTGGGCATACCTCTTCTACCCCTTGTGCCAAACCTCCTCTTCAGCCTATGGTAGACCTCCCCCTCCCTCCCTCCTTTAAACTCCTCCTCCCTAGTTAAGACACTCTTGCCTCCCCTTGACAAACACCTTCCACTCCTGAGCAGCAGTCCTCACTCTTCCAAGAGGGCACGCTGGGGACAGAAGCCAAAGCTGCCAGTGCTGCCGCACCCCCCTCCTGCCATGCATGCTGCCCAAGTGAGCTCTCGAAGGAGAGGGATTCTCTTCTGACTTCCATGCCATGCTTTGCATCTCAGTCTTAGTAAATATAGGTAATTAAGGGGTTGTGAGTGAAATGGATCAAGATCCCTTCAGCAGATAGGTCCTTCCAGCCCTGTGGGACCAACTCAGATTCCAAAGACATCCTTGTGTAGAGGTTCTTTCAGCCCAAACTCACTGTGCTGGAGGGATGGACCTCACAGAGCCATCTTTGTTCTCAGCAAAATACACATAATCGTAGAATCATAGAATCACATAGAATTGTTTGGGTTGGAAGGGTCCTTGAAAGACCATCTAGTCTAATCCCCCTGCTGTGGGCAGGGACATCTCTCACAACCAGATCAGGTTTCTCAAAGCCCCATCTAACCTGACCTTGAACACTTCCCACGATGGGGTATCCACAATGTCTATGGGCAACCTCTTCCAGTGTCTCACCACCCTCGTAGGAAAAAAATTCTTCCATATGACCACCCTAAATCTTGCCCCTTGTCCTGCCACTACAGGCCCTGGTAAAACGTCTTTCTCTGCCTTTCTTATAAGCCCCCTTGAAGTTCTGAAAGGCCTCAAGAAGGCCTCCTCAGAGCCTTCTCCTCTCCAGGCTGAACAACCCCACCTCTCTCAGCCTTTCTTCATAGGAGAGGTGTTCCAGCCCTCTGAGCATTTTCCTGGCCTTCCTCTGGACCAGCTCTGACAGACTCTACAGGCTCCTCCCACAGTCAGTGAAGGGACATCAGCTCACACATGGGACTTAGCCCATCCTAAAGCAGACGTGCACGGCAAATGGGACGAATCATCTTTCTGGAGACACAACCCTGCAAATGACCAATGGTGGCCTCTGAACTCCCCAGCTAGCATAAGCTCACCGCAGGGCCTGCATACCTGGTCACGTGTGCATGGCTTCCTTCATCATGTGATCAGAAGTGAACCCACAGGCTGTGCTACCAGAGCCTACCAACACCTCTATCCCATGGCTAAGGCCCATATCCATGTCCACGGTACTCAGGGATGGACAGAAAGCAGGGAAAGGGCTTTTGTGGGGGTGAATGGGCTCAAGCTGGGCATGTCATCAGCTGCATCTCCCACTCTCTCCGAGCGCAGATAAGTCTTCCCTCAGCCATGCTGAACCCTTGGACAAAGGACATGCAGAAGATAACTCCGTCAAGTCCAACACCTGTGCAGTGTCCCTGGACAGTGCAGACAGACTCTCTTTCGGTGTCTTGAGGCTTCTCAATTAACTCTAGGTGACTAGAGGTCTAGATTTTTGTGTGTGTGTGTGTATGTGAGTCATCTACGCCAGATATTTAGTCTATCTTGAATGTCCTTTACTCGACTCCTCCAGCATGTGAGACAAGACCTGTGCCCACGCTGACATGTTTTGCTCCAGAAATGCTTGGGCCTCTCATCCTGTCACGGAAAAGCTGCCTTCAGCAGGGAATGTGCCTGGCATAAAGCAGGAAATGAGAAGACAGCAATTCAGGAAGCCAAAACACAGCCCATAGCATTAGCTGGGATGTTTTGCATTCAAGATGAGCTTGTCAGAAAATAATCACCTCCACAAGGAATGCCTCTGGCAGCCTGGGGCAGTAAAGGGCCATGATAAAAGCCAGCCCAGCTCCTTGCTCTCTCATCCACTTCTCTTGCCTCCTTCTCCTTGGGAGTCAGGTGAGTCTGAAGCCCCGTCTCCTTCTGTGCTGTCTCTAAAAGGAGGTCTCACTTCAGTGGACCTCTCAGCTGATTCCAGATTTGTTCTATGCCAGATCTTGGGGCTGCTTGTCATGGGAGAGGGAAGTGGGGAGAAGGTTAGACATGGAAGGAAGCTGGGACTGTACTGAGGTGGCTTCTGGACTCAGGGGCTAGGCAGTAGCTGCATAGGAGCTAGTAGACCTTTTGGGGCCCTGGTATGACAAGGCCAAGAAGCCCTCATACGTCTCTGCACAGCCTCCACCTCCCAGCCTGCACGTTCTTTGGTTCCCTCATGGTGTGGTGACAGGCTGCTCCTCATGCATGTCCATTTTTTCCTTCCTCCCTGCCCTCTCTCCCAGGTGCACCTCAGGCCCCAAGACATGTCCTGCTACGACCAGTGCCAGCCCTGCCAGCCCTGCCAGCCCTGCGGCCCAACCCCGCTGGCCAACAGCTGCAATGAGCCCTGTGTCAGGCAGTGCCAGAACTCCACCGTCGTCATCCAGCCCTCTCCCGTGGTGGTGACCCTGCCTGGTCCCATCCTCAGCTCCTTCCCGCAGAACACCGTTGTGGGATCCTCCACCTCCGCTGCTGTTGGCAGCATCCTCAGCTGTGATGGAGTGCCCATCACCTCTGGCTGCTGTGACCTCTCCTGCATCACTAGCCGCTACTGTGGCAGGAGGTGCCCCCCCTGCTAAAGATGCTGGCAACGGCCTCAGATAAGGACCCCCAGGAACTCAGAAAATGCTGCTTGACACAGGATCAAACTCTGTGCCATTGTTTTAGGAGCAGCTGACCCTCTCTGGCTTGTCCTGCAAGGGCAGACTGGAAGGGGCCAGCCTGGGCCTTCTGAAAACATGGCCAATGTCTAACGTTCCTGTCTTCCAATCACCCTTTTTCTCTCTTTTCTTTGTATTCTTGTGCTCCCCTCAGAGCTTGCTGTGAGGACCCCAGAAACCAGCCTGGAGTCACCTGCTAGCCTGTCTCCTCCTGTGAGGCAGGTCAACAGGAAAAGGGGAACAGAGTCTTGGCTGCTCCTCCTCCTGCTGCACTGGGGACCTTCACTTTTGGTGACTTCATTTCCCTCTTTCGACTCATTAAAAAATTGCTGCAACCCTGCCTGTGTCCTTTAGGTGGTCTTTCCATCTGCACACTGACTGCTGAGGGAGAAAGACCTTGCTTTGGAGGGGCATTAGTTGGGGGCACAGGAGGACCCTTCATCACTCCTAGAGGCATTGGAGGGTGGGACAAACTGCAGTGAGTCCTCTTTCAGGGACTGCCTCTTGAAGCTGAGGAAGACATCCCCAGTTACTCTACCGCCCATGGCCATCAGTCCTTGCCTTGCTGCGTCTCTGCTCAGAAATAGCCCCCTGGCCCTGGAGCACATCATATGAACAGGAATCCTGACAACTGCTGTCTTCCAGAGAGGAACTGTGAGCATGTGGGAGGCCCCAGGGAGGTCAGCAGTCCCACAAGCCCTTGGGGAAGAGTGGTGCTCTTGCTTTGGCTGGAGCTGTGAATATGATGTGAGAATACGTGACACTACGTTGCCAAAGGATGGCTGGATTTGAGAATGGGTAAATAGCCTTGGGCATGGCCGACAGTCCCTACTCCACCTGCCCCTCCCCTCCATCACCCTATTTCGGGGCCATGGTCTGCATGCCTGGGCATAGGCAGCAGGGACCCTTTCCCCATGCAGCCCTATCACCCTTCAGCACAGCATCTGTACCCGCTCCAGATGATTTGCAGGCACCAGGTACATTTTTTTCACATAGTCCACCTCTGCTTTACCAAAAGCCAAGCAGAAGAGCAAAACTTAAGTCCTCCACAAATTTGCTAAACGGGTATTTCCAGAACACTTCCTGATACAGCGGTTGCCAGCAACTGTAACACCACAGAATATTCTCAGGCATAACAGACAGCAAGCAGCTGGCATTTGTCAGTCAGCAAGCAGTTGCAAGTGAGCCCACTGCACAGCATCAGAGCAGGTGAAAGGGAGGTAGGATTTTCCCTGAGACACAGCAGCTTGATGAGCCCCAGACCCCAAATGCAGTGGAGAAGCAGGCAGTGTCTCCCCATAACATTAAGGTAAGTGCAACCTCTGGGCAAGGGGAAGGGAAGGAAGAGAAAAGAATATTTCAGTTGCAAGGGACCTACAATGGTCATCTAGCCCAACCGCCTGACCACTTCAGGGCTGACCAAAAGTTAAAGCATGTTATTAAGGGCTTTGTCCAAATGCCTCTTAAACACTGACAGCCATGGGACAATGACCACCTCTCTAGGAAGCCTGTTCTAGCGTTTGACCACTCTCTTGGTAAAGAAGTGCTTCCCAATGTCAAATTTGAACCTCCCATGATGCAGCTTTGAACCATTCCCATGTGTCCGGTCACTGGATACCAGGGAGTAGTGATCGGCACCTCCCACTCCGCTTCCCCTCCTTAGGAAGCTGTAGAGAGCAATGAGGTTGTACCTGCTCATCCAACAGTTGGACAAATTGTCCAGAAGAATGCTGTGAGGGACACTATCAAAAGCCTCACTAAAATCCAGAAAACCTACATCCACCACCTTCCCTTCATCCACTAGGTGGGTGACCTTATCATAGAAGGCTATCAAATTAGTTCAACAGCACTTTCCCTTTCTGAGCTCATGTTGTCTGTGCCTGACGATTGCATTGTTCTTTAAACGCCTTTCCGTAGCACCCAGTATGATCTTCTCCATAATTTTTGCAGGAACTGAGGTGAGACTAACTGGTCTGTAGCTTCCTGGGTCTTCCCTCATGCCCTTCTTGTAAACTGGAATAACGCTGGCTAGCTTCCAGCCAGCAGGGACCTCCCAGACTCCATAGACCCTTGGCAGATAATCGAGAGGGGTCCTGCTGTAACATCCACCAGCTGATGCAGTACTCGGGCATGAACCCCATCTGGCCCCATGGACTTATGAACATTCAGCTGATACAACTGATACTGGGCAGCCCAAGGTCTGCCAGTATTATTAAAGAATGAGGCAAAAAAAGCACTGAATGCCTCCGCTATTTCTCCATCCCTGTTAGTCAGGTGACCATCTTCGTCAAGTATCAGTCCAATGTTTTCTTTAGACCTCCTCTTGCTATTAACACTCTTCAAAAAGCCTTTCTTGTTGTCTGACACAATACTGGCCGATTTCAACTCTAATTGAGCTTTGGCCTTTCCTGTCATCTCCCTGCATATGCAAATGACAGCTCTGTAATCTTCCTGCGAAGCCTGACCTTCCTTCCAGAGACCGTACAATTTCTTTTTCCTCTTGAGTTCCAAGAGGAGTTTCCTGTTCAGCCGCACTGGTCATCTGCCCCACTTGCTGAACTTGAGACACAATGGAATGCCTGCTCCTGTGCTTTTAGAAGGTGGTTCTTCAAAACTGAACACCACTCGTGGATTCCCAAGCCCTCCAAAGCAGATTCCCAGGGACAACCCCAGGATGGAAGCTGGTGACTACTGGCACCAAGCGGAAGGCTCCTGCCCCACCTAAGGGCTTACTACTCCAAAACAGGTTCACTGCCCTCAAAGTTAAAGAGAAACCAGATATGCCTTGAAGCAAAGGATGTGGCCCACCTGACCCTAAACCACGCACGGCCACCAGGAAGAAGCAGTGAGTGATCCTTGTACGTGACTCTCTGCTGCAGGGGACAGAGGCACCGATCTGCCAGCCTGGCCTATCATCTAGAGAGGTTTGCTGCCTGCCAGGGGCCTGGATCCCAGATGTTGTGGAGGGACTGCTAAAGCTCACTTTTCTCTCTGACTACTACCCCCCACAGTTATTCCTTGTGGGCACAAATGATACTGCCAGAGGAAACCTGGACAATACCAAAAGTGATTACAGAGCTCTGCAGGAGGGTAGTCAAGGGCATGGGGCCCCAGGGGCTGTTGTCCTCAGCAGTGGTGGTGAGGGGAAAGGGTGTGAGGAGGAGGACACTGATAATGCAGGTCAACAATTGGCTGTGGAAGTGGAGCTGGTGACAGGGGTTTAGGTCCTACAACCATGGGACCGTTTGCCAATCAGCGTCTGCTCAGGAGAGGTGGGATCCACCTCACCGGGTGGGGCAAAGTTACCTTTGCAGTAGTATGGCTGACCTGGTAAGGAGGGCTTCAAGCTCAGAATGACAGGGGAGGGAGAGAGTAACCTGCAGCCCTGTGAGGGAGTGATGGACACAGTTGATGAGCAAAGGGGCCTGGGGTGATGTGCCAGGAAGGGATCACCAGAACAAGAAAACAGGGCTGAAGTGGGGTCACCTCTAGCAGTTGCGTGTAAGCAGGGAAGTGCCTACAAGGCCCCACTGTGGAGAAGTCCCCAAAACCCTTTCTAGGAAGTCAACAGGCTGGGGTGCCTCAGTCAAGTGCCTGTACACTAATGCACGCAGTATGGGGAATAAAGACGAGGAGTTAGAGATCTGTGTGCAGTTGCAGGGCTACAGTCACGTTGGGGTCACGGAGACAGGGTGGGATGGCTCCCGTGTCCGGAGTGTTGCAATGGAGGGATACAGGCCCTTTTTGAAGGACAGGCTGGGAAGACAAGGAGTGGGACTTCCCCTTCTGTGAGGGAGCAGTTGAATTGCATGGAGCTCTGCCTGGGGATGGGTGATGTGCCAACGGAGAGCCTTTGTGTAAGCATTACAGAGAAGAAAGGTAATGGTGACATTGTAGTGGGTGTCTGCTACAGGCCGCCTGGCCAGGAAGAACCCGTGGATGAGGCCCTCTAGAGGCAGATAGGAGCAGCCTCACATTCACAGGACTTGGTCCTCATGGGGAACATCAACCACCCCAATATCTGCTGGAGGGACAACACTGCAGGATGTAGGCAAGCCAGGAGGTTCCTGGAGTGCACGGATGACAACTTCATCACCCGAATGATAGAGGATCTGACGTGAACAGGTCTTCTGCTGGACCTCATATGCACCAAGCAGGAAGGGCTTGTTGGCGATGTGCAGATCAAAGGCAGCCTGGGCTGCAGTGACCACGAAATGGTGGAGTTCAGGATCCTGAGAAGAGCAAGGAGGCTAACTACAAGCTCACAACCCTGGACTGTAGGAGAGCACACTTTATTCTCTTTAAATGGCTGCTTGGAAGAGTGCCCTGAGATATGGCCCTAGAGGCCAGAGGGGCCCAGGAAAGCTGTTTAATATCCAAGGGCCACCTCCTCCAAGCTCAAGAGCAGTCCATCCCAATGAGCAGAAAGTCAGGCAAGCATGCTAGGAGGCCTGCATGGAGATCCTGGCAAAACCAAAACACAAGAAGGAAGCGTACAAGAGGTGGAAGCACGGACGGGTGAAGTGGAGTACAGAGACACTCTCTAAGCATGCAGGGATGAGGTTAGGAAAGCCAAAGCCCCACTGGAACTGAATCTGGCAATGGATGTCAAAGGCAACAAGAAGGGCTTCTGCAAGGACACAGGTAACAAAAGGAAGGCTGGGGGAAATGTGGTCCCACAGCTGAATGATTGGGCCTTCTCTGCTGCTGCACAGCCTGACAACACAGGACATGGAAAGGGTGAGGCACTGAATGCTGCCTTTGCCTCAGTCTAGAAGAGCAAGATCAATCTTTAGGAAACCCAGGTCCTTGAAACCAGGGAGGAAGTCTAGAACAAGGGAGATGTACTCTTGCAGGGAGAGGATCACGTTGGTAACACTTAAGCAAACTAGATACCTCCCTCAAATTTTTTACGTCTTGTAGGCAATGGTAACTGAGGTGTTTTGCAAGGCAAAAGTCTTCCCCTGATTATCTGTGTGCCATGCCAAGAAGTGATTTTTCTCTTCAGGCATCATGCTGTCCACCCCATAATTTCCCAGCGGTAGAAGAGGGCTGACACAACTTTGGTTTTCAGCAGTGTTGAAAAATGGGGGAAAATAGCCTTTGCAGTCCTCGATATCCAAAGTTTGGGGACGGTTGCTTAGTTTCATGAGTAAAAGATGAGGAGTCTATGAAACCCAGCAGTGCAGTCCACCTGCACTGTACAAGTAATCAATGGAGTGACTGTGTTGGTTAGGGAGGGAAAGAGAAAGACACGGCATGTCCTCAGAGAAAGAAGCCTTTGGGTGACCATGCAAGGACTGCAGGGCCCCTTCCTGTCAACGTGTCCACAGGCAACCCCACCAGTTTGCCCCAGGTCAACACCCCTTGCCTGTACTGCACCCATCCGGCACTTGAGCTGAGGCTTCTGTGGGTACTGACGCATTCCTGCCCCTGAAATCCTATGGCCTCTCAATCCCAGCACTCAGAAGAAGCCTCCATGAAGGAATGGGTATGGCATAAGCCAGGAAATGAAAAGGTGGCATCAGGAAAACAACCACTCAGCACATGTCATTAGCTGGGATGTTTTCCGTTCATCATGAGCACCTTAGAAAATTACCACTTCCATAGAAGCTACCTCTGGGCCTGGGGCGGGTCGGGACCATCATAAAAGCCAGCCCAACTCCTCACTGCCTCATTCACTTCTCTCACCTCCTCCTTGGGAACCAGGTGAGTATGAAGCCCTTTCCCCATGCCCTTTTTCTGCTTTTGTGTGTTCCTCCATCCTATGCTGGGTCGTGGTAGTGCTTGAGAGGGGGAAGAAGGGTGAAAACCTGACTCAGAGAGTGTCCGGAACTTGGCTGAGGGGGCTTTCTTTAAAGAGGTAATCAGCAGCCTCGTTGAGCCTGGCAACACTTTGCAGTAGTGTGTCAGGATGAGGCCAAGAAACCCTTTTGCTTTTCTGCCCAGGTTCTACCTCCTGGCTCAGCAGCTGCCTTTCTAACACTCATGGCCAGGTTACAGACTTGTGGTGGGCTGCTCCTCACATGTCCCTGTGCTGTGATTCCTCCCAACCCTCTCTCCCAGGTGCACCTCCAGCCTCAAGACATGTCCTGCTACGACCAGTGCCTGCCATGCCTGCCATGCCGGCCCTGTGGCCCGACCCCACTGGCCAACAGCTGCAATGAGCCCTGTGTCAGGCAGTGCCAGAACTCCACTGTCGTCATTGAACCCCCTCCCGTGGTGGTGGCCCTGCCTGGCCCCATCCTCAGCTCCTTTCCACAGAACACCATTGTAGGATCCTCCACCTCCGCTGCTGTTGGCAGCATCCTCAGCTGTGACGGAGTGCCCATCACCTCTGGCTGCTGTGACCTCTCTGGCATTTCCAGCCGCTACTGCGGCAGAAGGTGTCCCCCCTGCTAAAGCCACTGGTGGCAGCCCAGACAAGGATCCCCAGGAATCTAGAAGCTAATACTGGACTGAGGACAGAGCTGCTGGCCATTGATTTCAGAGAAGCTGAGCATTCAGTGCTGCCCTTTCAAAGGAGGGCTGCTGAGGCTCTCTGAAAACATGGCCAAAGTCTAACTACCTTGCCTTCCACTTTATCCCATCTCTTTCTTGCCCTAAGAACCCCAGAGCCAACCTGAGGCATCTGCTGGCCCCCTCCCTCCATGGGGCAGGCAGCTGGATGCCCAGTGGGATCTGCACCATGGGTGATGGGCAGACTTTCTGCAGCTGCTGGTGCTCTCCCTGCACTGGCCGCCTCCTCTACAGGTGAACTCGTTTCCCACCTCAGAGTCATTAAAGTTTTCTGCATCACAGCTTCTGCCTCCACATAATCCTTTCCTTGGTGGACATTGTCTCATATTGTCAACAAAGAAAGGCATTGCCATGGGTGGTGGGGCGTAAGGTGGGGGTGCAGGTGAACCTTTCATCATTCCCAGAGGAAGGGGAGGATGGGACACAGAGCAGTGGGTCCCTTCCAGTTACTGTCCCTTGGAGCTGAGGAAGACATACTCAGCTCCTCCAAAGCCAGTGGGCATCAGGTTCTCTATTCTGGCATATCTGCTCAGATACAGCCCCTGGGCCTCAGAGCATGTCCTGCAGAAGGGAAGCGTGACCACTGCTGTCCCCTAGAGAGGAGCCAAGTGATGTTGGAGGCCCTGAGAGGTCAGCAGCTCACAAGCTTGTGCTGAAGGGACTTCCTCGTGCTTTGGACAGCCCTGTTCTGGGAAAAGAGGCTCCATCAGAAGTTGGATGGAATGGTGTTGCGTGGGAAGGAGCTGAGCATGGGGCCAGGAAGGGTCACCACCATGGGAGGGAGCTCGATGCCAACAGTGGAATTATGGCATTGCCTGGCACAGGGCTCATTGCAGCTGTTGGCCAGCGGGGTCAGGCCACAGGGCTGGCATGGCAGGCATGGCAGGCACTGGTCGTAGCAGGACATGTCTTGAGGCTGGAGGTGCACCTGGGAGAGAGGGTTGGGAGGAATCAGAGCACAGGGACATGTGAGGAGCAGCCAGCCATGAGTCTGTCACCTGGCCACGAGTGTTTCAAAGGCACCTGCTGAGCCAGGAGGTAGAAACTGGGCAGAGGCAAAAGGGTTTCTTGGCCTTGTCCTGACACAGTACTCCACAGGATGCCCAGGTGGGAGTGATGTGAGGAAAAGCCTTCAAAACAGCCCCAGACCTTCTCCCCCTCATCCTCCTACTCATCCCCAGAATGAGGGGGCATGGCCTGCACCCAACGGCAAGGGTAGCAAGGGCAGGTCACCTGTACAACCTCCACCCCCCAAAACAGTTCCCTGCACAGCCCAGCAGTTACACGGCTGTGCAGGGCTAAGGCGACTCACAGGCTGATGTTGAATTCAGCCTGGCCAGGCCACGCACCAAGGCCCTCACACATTCCCAGTTCCCATCAGACAGGACACCCAAAGGACAGCAGCCAGTGCCGATGCCCCAACGGCTGCTCTGTGGTGCCTGGCCTTCCCCCAGGCATGAAGCAGCTTTCCCCAAGGCCAGCTCTTCTCCTGGCAGGGCCTGTTGCCCACCTCTGCCTCGTGGTCTGCTCCCCCATTAAGATCTTGGATAGACTTGTACAGCCTGGTCCCACTGCAGAGGAAATGAGGCAGGGTCGAGAAAAGTCCATGAGGTAGGACATGAGGAGGGCTCCAAGGACCAGCAGAGTGCACTGAGGAGGACAGGTCCTCCAGATCTCAGCACATGGCCATGCACCCACTGGAGGGGTCACAGAGTAGTTCTGAGTATTTTCCAAAATTGCTGTCATCATGTGATTCCAGGAAGGAGTATTGCCAGATGGCATGTTAGTTATGTTTCTCATCTTACTTTGAACTGTGACCTCTGAGGGACGCATCCTGGAGCAGGTACTCGAAGAGACAGGCCTGCAGGAAACCCTGAAGAAGCAATGTGCAGCAGGAAAAACCAGAAAGCAAAGAGCAGCAGCAAGGAACCATTGCACAAATGGCACCAACCTACTGCATTGCCTATTGCCACACCAGAGCCATTGGGCAGAATAACCACAAAACCCAGGGAAGAGCTGAGGGCCTCTTCCCCAAGATCAGCCTTGCACAGAGATGCCCTCCCTACCCTGGGCTGTTGCACAGCCCAGGAAGGTCCCTGCACCAGGCTGTCTGGCACAGCACAGAGGTACAAGGCACTGTCAGAGACCTCGACTTCCTCCAGTGCAGGAAGCTGTGATTCCCTGTGGTGTTCAGCAATGTGGTGAGACGGCCACTCCGCTCAGATGCTGCGTGATATGATACCAGCTGTGGGGCCTGTCTTTACTTCTGCTGATACTACAAGACGGCATGAAACCTGGAGGTCTGGTATGTGCAGGTTGTTTGGAAGGTGTCTTTCTCCTCTACCGTGACTTGGCCTTCTTGCTGGGTGATGGTGGTCTGCCCCATGGTGCCTGGAAGAAAGCAAAAGTCAGCGACTGAGCAGGGAAAGGCTCTGAGATGCAAAACAAGAGGGGATGAAAAGTGTTGGAGGAGAAGGCTCCCTGTACCTTGCTCTGCCACAAGAGCCCCATGAATAGGCCTGCCCCTGGTGACCAATCTCTCTGACACGTCCTGCTGCGCATCATCTTGGGAGTCTCTCCTTCCTTGATACCTGTGTCTTCTCTCTCTCCATCCTCAAGCCCTTAGCTGGGTTGGCCTCTCCTGGCTCCTGCATGCTTTCTAGCCCCAAGCTCCTGTCAGCACATCCCAAGGCTGCAGCTCTCACAAATACAATGGTCAAGAGCAGGTCTCATGAGATCAGGCTTGTCAGAGCTGTGCCTATCGAGTCTTGAAAATTTCCAAGGCCAGCGCCTGCACAACATATGGGGACAGTGCATTCCAGTACTTGTGAAGTTTCAGGGTCAAAAAAAAGTGAAAAGTAAAAAGAGATTCTTATACCTAAATAGAATTTCCCAGGTTCCAAATTGTCTATGTTGGTTTCATCCTACTACGGTGCACTTTGTGAAGAGCCTGTATCCATCTTTTCCACATCCTTGGAGCACGCAGTTGTAGACACCCGTAATGTCTCCCTTGAGCTTTTTTTTCCTAAGGGCATGTTTCCTCAGGCTCTGAGTGTGTCATGTCCTCAAGCCCCCTGAATGCCTTGGGGGTGTCCGCTAGACTCACTCCCACATGTCAGTACCTTTCCTACATACCAAGGAGCCCCAAACTGAACACAGGACCCCAGGCATGCTCTCAGGAGTGCCAAAGAGAGGAGAAGGAGCACTTCCCTGGGCATGCTGGCTATACTTTTTCTAAGACATCTCAGAGGGCAGTAGGTCTGCTTTGCCACAAGGCCACGCTGCTGACTCACCTTCAGCCATTGGTCACCAGGCATCGCCTGCCTTCCCAGGTGCCTACAGCATGGTCCAAGCTACATCAAGAAGCTGAAAGGTGCCTGTCTTCAGAGGAACCATTTGCTCTTGACTCAGACCTTTGGAGAAAAATCCTCTTTTGTTGTGCCCTACCTGGATGGACACTTCTGCTGGGAACTGCAGCACAAACTCCTTCTGCACGTGCTCTGTAAAGCCAGAAAGGTATTTCAGTTTTGCCTGCCTCCATATCCATCTATCACATCATCAGCTTTCTCACTGGGCTCATTCTCCATCTCACTTGCTATCAGCTACCAAAGGCTGATCCATTTATCTGCACAGTCTGCTATTGCAGGCTCAAGGTTCAGCCAATTGCTAGGTGCAAGGCAAGAAAGGCATTTTCCCTCCTTGGGCTAATTTGACCAGGAAATAAATCACAGGAGCATCATGTCTCCTGCCAAGAGCCATTCTCTCCAACAGTGACCATCAGTGGATGCTGAGGGAAGCACAGGAGCAAGACAAGCAGGTCGGCTACTTCGGCTGAGTATTCTTTCCTGGGTCCCAAGTCCCTGGGCCTGGACTTGGCTGAAAAAGTCACACCCATACATGTCTCAACAGCTTTCCTCACTGGCACACAGGCTGGGGACACACAGACCCAGCCTAAGCACAGCCCACAGCATGATGTTGCCTTCTGCTTTACAGACAGGTTTCTTCCATCCCTTCAGGTACCCACATGGAGAAGCCCTGGCTGCTTGTGCTGCCCTGGGAGCAAGGAGGACACCACCACTGAGGCAAACGTGCTGCCTGGCCAGTTGGAAGCCCATCCAAGGAATGCCTGGAGAAGGGATCCTTTGCCAGTTCAAAGACAAGGGCCGCTGCAGTTGCAGAATCCACGTTTCCCTCTCTGCTTCTGAAGGCTGAGAATATGGACTTTGAACAGCTGAGTGAGCTACTAAAGCCATTCAGGCTTCCCTGGAGACCAGCTGGACAGAAAACTCTCCTGTCAGGGGACAGCTTTCAGCTTCAGCAAACCTCAGACCTTCAAGCCCTTTCAGGTAACATAGAAATTCTCTTTCTGACTACCTATGGATAAAGTTGGAAGGTTTCAGTCGTGTCTACATCATTGTCTCATGCGTGTGTTGAGCTCAAACTCCTGACTCTGCAGGATGGCTTCCAAGTACTGGAAGAGATGCTCTGGGAGGAAATGATGGAGAAGCTTGGAAGAATCCTGATGCAGATTCCGATGCCAGTGCTTGATGTCGATGCTGATACTGATTACAATGCCTGACAGCAGGGGAACTGTCCCGGGGCCCGTTTGCAGATGACACCAAGCTGAGAGGCACAGCTGGTACTCTTGAGGGAAGGGATGCCCTCCAGAGGGACCTTGACAGGCTTGGGGATTGGACCCACATGAACCTCAGGAAGTCCAACAAGACCAAGTGCAAGGTCCTGCACCTGGGTTGGAGCAATCTCCAGTATCAATACAGCTTGGGGCATGAATTGATTGAGAACAGCCCTGCAGAGAAGGACTTGGGGATACTGGTGGTTGAAAAATGGGGCATGAGCCAGAAATGTGTGCTTGCAGCCCGGAAAGCCAATTGAGCCCTGAGCTGCATCAAAAGAAGTGTAGCCAGTGGGTCTACTCTGCTCTGGGGACACCTCACCTGGAGTACTGCATCCAGCTCAGGGGTCCCCAATAAAGAAAGAGATGGACCTCTCAGAGCAGGACCTCCAGGGGAAGGCCATGAAAATGATCCGAGGCCTGGAACACCTGTCATGAAGAAAGGCTGAGAGAGTTGGGGATGTTCAGCCAGAGAGGCTGAAGAGAAGGCTCCAGGGAGACCTCATTGTGGTCTTTCAATATATTAAAGGGGCTTATGACAAAGATGGAGAAAGACATTTTATCAGGGCCTGTAGTGACAGGAGTAATGGGCCATCAGAGCAGCAACTGCCAAGCTCACCAGCCAATGATGGAAAATCCTGGCACAAGCACGCTTTTTAAATGCATGGAACACATGTATTATGGCTGCCCTGTGAATAACAATGGCAGCAGCTGGTTTAGCCTAAGCAGTGCTGCAGCTGCTTTCTGAGAAGATTTCTAACAAACCCATCTGGCTGGCACCTTGCTTCCTGATGCTGCACTTGCAGAGCACAGCTAGGAGCTGGACTCTTTCCAAGGGAGGCAGGTCACAGTTGGGGGGACCTGAATAGCAGCCTGCCAGGCCAGGTGAGGACCCTTGGAATATGCCAATTCTGCGGGGATGCTCTGAGGACAGAAAGTCTGTCCTCCTGGTGCCTGTGCAGTGCTGGGCACTCCCTCCTGCCAAAACTCCTGTAGTTCTGGATACAACTCGAGTGGGAAAAGCAGATGAGGAGATGTTAGAGCTTGGCTCAGGAAGTTTGAAATCTCCTCCCAATGCCACCTGCTAATTAACATTAGTTTGCCTTTTGAAGAGAGGGTATTCATCTGAAGGCAACTTCATCAGACCACCTTCCTGACCAGCATCAGCATTTGCAGCTGCAGGCCATCTGGCTCACCCCAGACACACAGCCCTTTGCTGTTATGTGAGCATGTCAGGGCAGAACTTCTCCCTGCAATGAAGCTGAAACTGGTCCCAGACCTCCACAAACACCCTATGGCGATCACCAGGGATGGGCTTGATTTTATCAGACTTCGGGATTATTTTGACTTCTAAAGTGGGGAACCCCTGGAGCTGCAGCAATAGGGATTGTCTCTAGCTTTGACTTTGTCTCTCATATGCACCCTTTGCATGACAACATGCTTAATGTCCAAACAAGACTGTGGCTTGGACCCAAAAACACTTTCTGCCTTTCCTGTAATGAGAACAGAGTTGATTGAACTACTTCTGTCCAACCCACAAAAGCCCAAAAGCCCTCTGCTGTCATTCAATCCAACAGGGATGGCTGGTGCCTGATTGACCTTCTTAGCAGTGGGCTTTCAAGGACTTGCCTCAAGTTGTCAGGGGCACAGAGGCAGAGAGCTGGCTGGTGGAGTCCTGGTTCTCAGAGTGTGTGGAGAGAGGCTGTGTTTCCTCATGTGCATATGCATCTGTCTGTGCCTGTGGGCGTATTTGTTGCTGTGTGTTTGCATTTGTATGTTCATTTGCAAATGCACATGTGAGGGTGTGTGTCTGCCAGAGTATGTGTGTGAACAAGTGCATTTCTGTGTGTGTCTGTGCATGTGTTTGTGTACACACACGTGTTTTGCAGCTGAGCAAGTAAGTGTGTGTGGTGTCAGTGTGCATGTGTGTGTATGTGTGTGAGCATATGTGTGTGCAGATGTGCATGTATATGTCTGTGTGCGTGTACATGACCATGCATATATATATACACACACACATCTACACGCAAGTGTGCATGTGCCAGTGCATATGAGTACATATGTGAACATTTATGTGATGACATGTCCTGGGTGGTTAATGTGTGTGCATCCATAGGGCTTCCTGTGTAACTGGGTGTGCATGCATGTGTGTTTTCATTTGTGCTCACATGTGAGGAAATGTTTGTGTTTGTGCAGGCACACATGTGTGTTTCCGCTGCCATATGTGCAAGAGGGCTCATGTGCATTTGTGTACATGCACGCTTGTGACCGCACGCACCTGTGTGTCCACAGGTGTGGACATGTGTGTGCACCCTGTGTGTGGATGTGAGCACTTTTTCATGTGCATCTGTGTGTATGTGGCTGTGCAATTCCTTCCACTCACTTGTGATGTCAATGGGAGAGATCAAAATGAGGAGTCTAACTGAAACCTGAAGTGAAAGTCTGGGCTGGCTCAGCCGTCCCACAGGGGCAAGTTGCGGTGAATGTCCATGTTTGCCTGGGACTGCTGCACCATCCCTACTGGAAGTTATCTGGGAGGCAGCCCCTGTGCCTGCAGTCGTGTTTGCTAAGAAGTAGGAGTGCTGACACTTGGGCATTGGACCCTGCCCTTCCTCCAGCCCAGCCCAGGAGAGAGAAGCAAAAGAAGGAGAGGTGGGAAAAGGCTACAACCCCTCTGTCAGCAGAGGAGGAGAAAGTGGGAGCCCACCTGGAGAATTCCTGACAAGTGTAAGTCTGCACAGCCACATCCCTAGCCTGGGACAGCTGAGCAGCCATGGCATCTGGAGGTGGCAGGCATGGCAGTCGCAGAGCTCAGGGGCTGGGTAGAGCATCCCCTGACTTCCTGGGGACGGGAAAGAACAGGATGAGAGCCTCCCTCCTGGTGCCTCTCTGCAGCCCAAAGCCAGTGCCTGAGACCTTTGCAGAGGTAAATGGCGTGTGGGGACAAATGGACTCGTGGGTGTGTGGGGCCCAGGAACGGAAGAGGTAAAAGAGGGTGCTCAGGGCTCACCTGCAGACAGGGAAGGAAATTCTCTCTGCTGTTGCAGCCCCATTACCCACCAGCAGGCCCTAATGAGCAATGACCATGGACACGGAAAGCCTGGCTGGAATAAGAGGAAGAAGGTCATAGACAGGAAGAAGCCAGAAGTCACCTAGAGGTGGAATTCCTCAGGGAAACAGCTCCCAAGACAGACAGTGTTTCCACCTCTCCCACAGTGCCCTTCCTTCCACCACCAGCAGCCCCTGGGGGAAAGAGGGTCTTTCCCTCACCCACTCAGCGAAGAGCAGCAGGCATTGGGGTGTCTGACCTCAAATGCCTTCCCCCCAGGGCCAGTTGCTGGTCACTCAGACTCAGATTTCAGTGTGGGACATGAAGGTCCTTGGGGCTGGAGACCAAAAGACTCATCAGCTCTTTGGCTTTCCTGGGCCCAGCACAGTGACATCAAGACCCTGGTCCCTTCAGTTCAATACCTGCTCAGTCCAAGGTCTCAGTCCTTGCCCAGTTTGGCACCACCTCAATAAGCGGTTGGCTGGGCACAACTTTGTGCACACACATGCTTTCGCAGAGCTCCACATGCACAAATGTCAACAAAGGCAAGCACATGTGCATCCACACAAGCAACCATGGGCTCACGAGAGGCAATACTGGGGGACACCCCAGCAGGAAAGGGCTGGAGCACCTTGGGTTAGAATAGGCCCCAAACACATCCATAGTGTACGCTGAGGACCCCCACCGACTTTGCAGGCAGGGCAGGAGGCCAAACAGAGCAGCAACTTTCTCCTGAGGGCAGCATTAGGAGGAAGAGAGCCAAATCCCAGCAGCACAACCCACCCACCTGAAGAAGTAACGACCACATACAGCTGGAGTGAGCTGGGAAGGAAGGAGGCAGAGAAGGAGGGAGGGAGAGAGAAGGGTGTGACATGTCCTCATGGACAAGAGCCTGGGGGTGTGGGGCTGAGGACTGCAGGGCTGGAAGCAGCCAAGCCCCCCCCGCAAATGGGGACACAAACCACCCTACTAGCGTGCCACAGCCTTACGTTAACTGCTTGCATGGGACCCCTCTGGCTCTTGGGCTGCATCTGCTGCTGGCACTGATGTGTTTCAGCTCTGGAAATCCTTGGGCTCATCATCCTGGCACTCCATGAATGAATGGGCACGGTAGAAATGAGAAAATGAAAAGGTAGCGCTGCAGGAAATCAAAACACAACCTATGTCATTAGCTGGGACATTTTGATGAAGGGATGAGCGTGTCAGAAGATTATTACCTCCACAAAGGGTGCCTGTGGACCTTGGCAAGGTCAGAACCCTTATGAAAGCAAGTACAACTCCTCGCTCCCTCATCCACTTCTCTTGCCTCCTTCTGCATTGAGAACCAAGAGAGGGAAGCTCTTTCTCCTCCTCCTGATCCAGGATGAGGTCTGACCTCAATGGCAAATCTCAACTGATACCCGCTCTCCCTTGTGAGGTCCTTCTTGTGGGACATTGAAAAGGGAAGAGTGTTCGGCTTGGAGAGACGTGAGGGACTGGCTGAGGTGGCTCCGGTGCAACAGGCCTGGCAGAACCCTCTCTAGGCATGGCTGCTCTTTTAAGAGTGCTTGGGTCCAAGCAGAAAAAGCCCTGGTGTCTCCCTGCACGGCCTCTACCTGGCCACGCTACAGGTAGTTTCTCTTCTTCGTGGTGGAGAGCAGGACCTTGGCCTGCAGATCCGTGGGTGTACAGAGAAAGCAATGATGCAAGGGAAGAGCTGAGGGCCCCTTCCCTAAGAACAGCCTTGCAAGACAAATGCCCTCCCTACCCTGGGTTGTTGCACAGTCAAAGAAGATCTCTGCACCAGGGTGTTTTGCACAGCACAGAGTTACAAGGCACTGTCAGAGACCTCAACTTCCTCCAGCTGCAGGAGGCTGTGATTCCCTGTGGTGTTCAGCAACGTGGTGAGACAGCCACTGCGCTTGGAGCCAGAGGCTGTGTGATATGAAACCAGCTGTGGGGCTTCTCTTTTCCTCTGCTAATACCACAAGAAGGCATCAAACCTGGAGCTCTGGTATGTGCAGGTTGTTTGGAAGGTGTCTCTCTGCCTTACCGTGACTTGCTGGTTGATGGTGGTCTGCCCCATGGTGCCTGGAAGAAAGGAAGAGACAGCAACTGTGCAGGGAATGGCTCCGGGAAGCAAACCAGGAGTGCATGCAAAACCTTCATGGAGAAGGCTCCTTCACCCTTGCATGCAGGAAAATCCTGAGGCCTGGGGACAGCCAGGTGGAGAGTAGTTTTGGGCAAGAGCTCGGAACTCTCAGTCCAGTGTGGACCCTGAGGAGAGCTGTGCTGTGCTCCTGCTCTTTCTCCTATTGCCCAGAGCACCAAGGAACAGCCTGTAATGCCTGACCTTTGTGTGCTGGGACCTGCACCCTTCCAGCAGGTTGAGGGGCCCATGGAGCTACAGTCAAATGATTTGTCCTGTGTCCTCATCCCTGCAATCTCCAAGGACTCCGAGCTCCCTGAGTACAAGCAATGCTGAGGTTGAAACGAGGGAGCCCAGGCTGTGTTGCCAACGAGGAGAAAACTGGAAGCCATGGCTTGTATGTGCCAGCCAGGAGGCAGAATGGGACACCCTATTAATGTCAGCGGGATGGGAGCTTTAAAGTCCCTGGGGCTGCTCTGCCAAGATCTGCTAATTTGCATTGCAAAGGGAGAAATAGGGGACTCCAGAGACAGCTGAGATCTCCTATGGAGACCGCAGGTGGATCAGAAGAGAGAGACAGAGAGAGATGAATGGAACGGGAGCAAAAAGCAGGACAAGGGGTCTGAGGTATCTCTCCTCTTTCTTCTAATTTTGTTTCCAAAGGTAAGAGTGTCTTGACAGAACTGCTGCAAAACCACAAACGTGAGCCGATATTTCCCAGCATTGTCCTGCTATTCAAGAGTAGATCTCTGCATGATCCTGATAAGGCTGGCAAGGGTTTCTTTGGGAGAAGTATGCAGTGATGACAAGCCAGGACTTAGCCAGTAGTTGCCCTAGGAAGGCCATGAGGATGAGATATTCGAAGTGCATGCTGAGTCCGACCTGCCTGTTTGCCGAGTGAGAGAGAGTCAGAAAACCACCTCCCAGCCCCGAGATAACAGAGCTGCCAGAAATGACTCTGTTGGGGGAGCAAAGGAAGAAGCGGGGAAGGAGAAACAACCTGTTCTTCCTGTGCCTGAAATGCTCCTTCTGGGTTTCTCCATGCCCCAGCAGCAACACCTGTGGCTCCCCCAGCCAAAGGCATTCTCCACGTATCCAGAACAAGGGGCCCTGGTGGCTTTGGGGGCCCCAGTCATGGGAAGAGGCTGTTCCCAGTCACCTCACAGTAGAGTCCTCACCTCCCCAGCTAGAATTGCCTGCTCTTCTGCACACCCACTGCTGGACCATTTGGGAGGTCAGGGGTTTCTTCCCCACTGAGGTTTCACATCTCCCCCTGGGGTCCTCAGCTCTGTTGCTATTTCTTCTGGCAACAGAAGTCTCTTCTGTTTCCCTCACGTCTCCCCTTTCTTTCCTCAGCTGCCTGGGAACAACATCTCTCCCTCAAATCCCCCAAAACAGGAGATGAACCCTGCTGTGCAGCAGCCCAGGTTCTCTGGCTTTGTCCTCTTCTGGTGGGATAACCCAGAGTATGAGAGAGAAACCTGTCTCCAGTGGGGCTGCTGGATGCCACAAACTCAGAGGTGGCAAGGACAACTTATTGCGTAAGGGAAAGGGGTAAGTGGTCAGCAGGGAACAGGATGAGGGATCAGTGGGTCACGCCCTACTCCCAGGGAGCACACAGGGCACCCATGGGAGTGATGCACTGTGAGGGGTGTGGATAGGGCAACCCTGCACCCCAGACATGAAAAGGCATGGGAAGGGGTTGGGTGTGGACAAGTGGGGACCCCAACTGCCACGCCCTTTCCACTTTAACTGCAGAGTGATCCCACGCACCACTCAAGGCAGAGATAACAAACTGTTCCTTATCATTAAGTTAACCTGACCTTGGTAGGTACAGACCTCTGCTGTGCTGACCTGTATCTATCACTTGGCAAACTAGGCAAAGTTGCCATGAGCATGTCCTTGTCTTGATCAAGGGTGAAGCACCATGCTTTCCTATAAATGTCCTTTTGCTCAACAGTAGAAATGAGGAGTGGTTCATTTCCCAGACTATGCCATGAAAACTTAAAAGATGACAATGCCAGACAATCTCAGCATGGGCAGGATTTTGCACTATGTCTTAAACCCCAACTCAAGCTCCACCTCAGGCTCCATAACTCAGGGTTCCCAGCATCTGAAAGGGCATAACATCACCCGTGCTATCCCCGTTTATCTTCTTGTCTTATCTCCAACCAATGGTATTTTACTCAACACCCTGTGGAGCCAGAGTCTATCTACACCCATGCTTCACCCTCATCGTTAAAAACTGACAATTCCAAATTTCTAACAGGAATTTCCCCTGTTCGAGAACATGTCCATTGACTTTCGCTGTATCACTGTGCTCAAGAAGAGTTTGGTTCCACCTGGCCCTTCATCCTCCAGTCAAGTGCTAGAAGCATCAAAAAGCTCTCTCTTAAGCTTCTCTTTTGCAGGTTGAAGAAGGCCAGTTCTCTCAGCCTCTCCTCATGTCTCATCTTACAGAAATACAAAATTGGTAAATTTGGAAGGGACCTCTGGAGGTCATTGGGTCCAAATGCAGCCTCAGGAAGGGTGACCTAAAGCTGGTTACAAAGCACCATGTGCAGACGGATTTTGAGCACCTCCCAGGATGGAGACTCCACAACCTCTCTGAGCATCCTGTGCCAGTGCTCCCTCACCCTCACAGTGAACAAGGGTTTCCTGGTGTTCAGAGAGAGCCTCCTTTGTTCCAGTTTGTGCCAAATGCCTCTTGTCACAAGCACACTGCTTATACACCAGTCCCTCCAGCTGCTGGCACAAGAGAGAAAGGCCTTGTAACCACCAGCCCCTTCTCCAGTTGCTGGCACCAAGCCCTAAAATCCCTCTGGGCATTGGTTGTTTGCCCAGTTACTGGCACCCAGGTCTCTCTTTCACACCAGTCTCTCCAGTTACTGGCACTCAGACCTTGCAGCACTCACACATGGGAAAGGGAGTGAAGATACATGAAAGGATGGTTAAGAAAGGATTTAATAAGAAGGCACAGGGAGCTGTAGTGATCAGGCGCAGGGCTCATACCAACAAGTGCACTGACCAGCCCCTGCTTACACGCGGCTGGCTCCTGTTTTCCTTCCTCTACTCTGTTGGCTCCCCTTGCTCCTCCCCAGTCCCCTCTTGCCCTCACCTTTGAGCCTTCCCTTAAGCATGCCTTAATAAGTGCTGCCTAGTCCCACAGCACCCCCCTCAAACATCCCAAATCCTCATGTTCCTCTTGTCACTTCTTGTCACTTACAAAGCTCAGCCTCACCCACTGCCAAGCTACACCTGCAGTTTCCTAATGGCCCATCAATTAGAGGCTGCAGAGCTCTGGGCTCCCTCCTTGTCTCCCTTATCACTTCCTTAGAGATTGGTGGCACTGTGTGCTTTGGTTATCACTTTCCCTTTTACTTGTTCTTCCCTTGGAAAGGAAAAGGGACTTGATCTGACAGCCTTAGTGGACCCGCTGCTCTCACCTTCCACATTCCTTTACAGTGGCTTCTGCTGAACTTGCTCATGTGTGCGAGTCCCTCAAGACACTGCAAGGCTCCTGTCCCCAGAGAAAGCTGGGTCTTTTTAGTCTAGGCCCTGGGGGGAATCCCCGAGGTGCTCTCAGTCATTGAAGTGTCTCCCAGCAACACCTGCAGCAACACTAAACCATGCTATTTGCTTTCCAGGGCGTCCAAGATGTTACAAACATGAAGGAAAAGGGAAAGATTGGCCAAAAGCCTAACCAGTTTCAGATGGGTATAAGGCAGGTGTGAAAAAGCACTCAGGTCATGTGAAATGCCCCCATGTTCCAACATATTTCCTGTTTGCCCTCCCAGATGTCCTGCATTTCCTGCAAGATGCTGAAGCCCCTCTCACAGGTGTTTGTGTACAGCTGAGGATGAGGACAGACCTGAATTCCACCTCCAGGTGGGATCCAAACCATAGCTTTCTTAGCCATCCAGGTGGGAATGGGCCTTCTCAGCCACCTTCCAGTACCTCACAGAGACATTTTTCTCCAGGGGCAGACACTCAGCTTACTTTGTCACCACAGAAGGCCTCAATGCAAACACCTGATGCCATGGCCTACTGAGGTGACATCACGCCATTCATTAGACCATGTTGGCCTGCCACCATGGCTGCTTTTGCCAGCTTCCCCCGCAGGTGCTTTCTAGGGCCAGCTCTTTGATTTTCCAAACAGACTTAGCAGAACAAGAGACGGGGACACAGAGGGTTAAATTAGATCCCAGAAACACACAACTCAGCAATGCAGCCACCAGCAGATTTCTGCTGGGCAGAGATCCCACAGCACCTCAGGGACATGGGGACTCCTCCCAGCCCAGCACTGCTGTGTCCCCAGAGCTGGAGGAAAGACATGAAATGCAGGGGGACAGCTCAAGCGCTTGAACAGAGAATCTTGTCCAGTGCCTGGCTGATGGGTCTTGCTCACATCTTGAGGCTTTTGCTGATCCCCAGATGCAGGGCTAGGAGGACATTTTCCTTCCTTGGTCTTCTTTGGCTAGGAGGTTAATCTACAGGAAGGAGGGCCCTGGGAAAGGCCCCCAGGCACCCTCAAGATGGTACCAGACCGGGGACGGAGCATCGGCTTGTTCCTTCCAGAGGGGCTGAGCAACCCCAGCATCCCTTGCAAAATGATGGGGCCAGCCTGGGCTCTCCAAAAGCACGGCCCGTGCCTGCCTTTCCCCTCTCCCGCTCTCTCCTTTCCCTCGTGCATCCTTGATGTCTTGTGCTCCTCTGGGCTGTGAGCCCCACAAAGCCAGCCAAGAGAGGATGTGCTAGCCCTGCTCCCTCTGTGGGTCAGGCAGATGGACACCTGACAGGATCTCTGCCTCATCTGTGGGGCATGGACTCCTGTCTGCCCCTGGTGCTCCCTGCTCTGGGGCCTCCACTCGGATCAACTTCATTTCCCTCTTTTGACCCATTAGAGTTCTGCTGCATCCCAGCCTGCTCTTCTGTCTCATCCTTTCCCCTGCAGACCCTCTCCCAAGATGCCCAGGGAGAAAGATGTTGCTCAGGGGTGGTTCTGGGAGGGGGTTGTTGGGGATGGCTGTGCAGTGACCATTAACGCAGGCTTGCTTTGAGTCCATTAGTCATGCATTGGGTGGGTGATCCTTTGCTTTCTGAATTTCTCTGCCCATCTGGTGCTGGATAGTATGACCCAACGCAGTTTAGTGACCATAGCTACTCCAAAGATGATTTTGGGTCTCCCACCAAAGCATTCTCTTCTCCGCACTCAGCAAGCCCTGTGCCCTCAGCTTTCCCCCCGCAGGGAAGTGCTCCAGCCTCCTCAACATCCTGGCCACCCTCTGCTGAACGCACACCACTTGGTCCAGGCATGTCTTGCAGTACAGACCAAAACTGCACACAACATTCTAGATGCAGTCAGGTGAATTCTGAGCAGAGTGGGATCATCTCTCCAGCTGATGTTCTGGCTACCCTCCTGCTCTGATAGCCCAGGTTCTTGATGACAGTCCTTGGTGTCCGGGAACAGTCCTGGGAGTCACACCTCTTTTGATGGGGTTACTGCAAAAGCACCTATCCCTGGCTCTGCTTTTGGGCTGTGGCTTGCCAGGGGTGGGAGCAAGTGTGGAGAGGCAGGGCTGGTTGCTACCAAGACAGCTGCTGATCAGGGGTCTGGGTGGACATGTGTCATGTTGCCCAGCTGTGTCCTGCAGCAGTTCAGCAGCTCCTCTTCCTCAGCTGCAAGCTTCTCTGCAGCCTTTGCTGCTGGTCACCACACAGCTTTGGAAGGATCCTGGACAGCCCTTTGGGACATTCAGCCTGCACCTGCTGCCCCTCTTCCTGCCCTGAGTCTCTCCCTGCCTCCCTCTCTTCAGAAATATTCCCAGGAAGCCCTGGGCACAGACAGGGAAGGAACAAGATGAGGAGGACATGCAATGCCTGCGGGCCTGCGTGGTGCGTTGACCCCGACCAGCACTAAGCACCCACCAGCTGTTTTCTCGATCCGCTGTCCGAGTGGGATGGGGCACAAATTGGAAGAGAAAGAGTCCAAAAAAACCTGTGGGTCAAGATCAGGACAGTTGTATTGGGTCTGGCTGAGATGGACTTAATTTTCCCCATAGCAGCTCTCATAGTGCTGTGCTTTATGTTTGTGGTTGCGAATGTGTTACTAACACACCAGTGTTTTAGCTGTTGCTGAGCAGTGCTCCACAACACCAAGGTTGTCTCTCCCACGTTCCCCCCTGACCAGTAGGCTGGGGGTGGACAAGAGCTTGGGAGGGGACATAGGCAGGACAGCTGACCCCAACTGACCAAAGGCATATTCCATACCATATGACATCTGCTCAGCAATAAAAGCTAAGAGAAAGGAGGAGGAGAGGGGCCATTTGCTACTTACGACGTTTGACTTCCAGAGCAACTGCTACACCTACTGAAGCCCTGCTTCCCAGGAAGTGGCTGGACATTGCCTGCTCATGTGAAGTAGAGAATATAACTTTTCTTTTCCTTTGTTTCCACGTGTGGCTTTTGCTTCTGCTTTAATAAATTGCCTTTATGTTGACCCACGAGTTTTTCCCATCTTATTTTCTCCCCTCCCTGTGCGGCTGAGGAGAGGAGTGATAGAGCGGCTTGGTGGGCACCTGGTGTCCAGCCAAGGTCAACCCACCACATGAGCCCAGGCATGGACTCCAAGGGGGACCTGGTAGTGGTGACGCCAGTCTTGATGCCGAAGCTGGTGCCAGTGCTCGGCAGGCTGGGAAACCAGCCCGGGGCCAGGCGGTCTCGGCGGGCGGAGCGGCAGCGCCCCCTAGCGGGCCCGGCCGGGGCTGTCCCCCTGCCCCTGACACACACGCCCGGCCCCGCCCGCGGCGGTTCCTGCCCGGCCGCAGCCCCGGCTCCTCTCCCCGGCTCTCCCAGGGCGCAGTAATACACCGCCGCTTCCCAGCGCCACCCCGGCGAGTCCCGCAGCTCTTTGGACCCTTTATGACCCCTCACAACGAGTTCGGAGCCTCAGCCTGGCAGCTGACGGTAGGAGCAGAAAACGAGTATAAAAAACTGTAACTGCATCTCATCCCAGGAACTACATCCGTATGCAGTTCCTGGGCTGAGAGACCTAGTCTGCATCTGGGAAGCCAGGTCACAAGGTGTGACGATGCCACAGGGCTCAGGCAGAACGAAACCACTACGGCTGCACAGTCCAAGGCTCCAAGTGGCTCACTGCTGTTTGGTGGCAGTATCTATGGGTGACATTTTGCACGAGGCAGTTCTCACCTCTCACTACGTGCTCATGCCTCCAAACTACCCACCCAGTTAAATGAAAGTTACTTTTAATTTCAGCTGGTTTTCAGACCCAATTCCCCAGGCAATTCTGCTTGTCTCTGGGCAAAACTTCCACCAGTTTTGATTCAACAGCATAACAAAATTGAACAAAACCAACCCAAACTGAACAGCGAGCTTATGTCTCTGCTACAGGTAAGGGCACTTCAAGCTGCGACCGTGAACTGCAGCAGCTGAGGATTACCAACATACTCCCATTTGCCATCTCCGTTGCAGGTGGAAACAAGCAGCAGTGGTTTTGGGGAGGGCAGCTGAGAGCGTTAACCAAAAAAAGGTCACTCTGTGGGGACAGACAATACTGAGCTGTTGGAGCTTTTAGACAATTACAGATCAGGAATAATCCTCCTGTGCTGTACCACGCTTGAGAGTAAGGGGCTTGATGAGATGAGTTCAGGGGACATTAAGATTTTTCCTGTAGGATCACTTTTCCTTCCAGAAACCAGGACCCTCCACCTGGGTCTGCATTGTGACAGGTTGGCCTATATATTTTCAAGCGTACTACTCAGTCTCATACTATATCATCAAGAGAAACCTCCCACTTCCTCCAGTGATGCCAAATAGTGAATTTCAGAGCCTGGTGAGCACTTATCAGGAGCCCATAAAGGGATTCGATACGTTTATATTCATATGATTCTAACACAGAAGCTAATCTGTAGGTAATCTGTACATTTAAGACATCCTCTGCTCTTTTACACCTTCCCTCATTACTTTTTCCATAAGAAGTGAAATGTTATTATAGAATTATGGGACAAAAATTTCTGAGACAGGAGTTAACTTCCAAGCTCTGAAAACCCTTCTGAAACTTTGAGGGGGAAAAAACCCCCACCATCTTTAGGATAAAAAGACGTGTAGACGTGACACTTCGGGACATGGTTTAGGGGCCATGGTGGTGTTAGGTTGATGGTTGGACTTGATGATCTTAAAGGTCTTTTCCAACCTTAATGTTTCTGTGACTCTGTGATTCTGTGAGTAGATGAACTCATTTGACTGTATGTTGGTGTGTGAGCAGTTGATGCTGATGCCGGTGCCCTCGGTAGTCTCTGCCAATGGCTCCTGCTGCACCTGGGCTCTGCCCACAGCCACTGCAGAGAAAGTAGAAGGAAAGGACAAAGTTCACCAAAGGTCACCCAGCTCTGATTTTCCCAAAGAAATGGTTAGGAAGAGTGGCAGTGAGACAGAGCCGGACTGGAATGAATGGCAAGGTGTGCCCATGAAGAGGGGTGGAGACTGATAGTGGTGTGGATGTGTGGAGTGAGAGGAGAAGGCTGGGGGGAATTTGGAGTTGATGCATGCCAAAATGAGATGAAAGTCAGAATAATGGATGGATGGATGGATGGATGGATGGATGAAGAGGGGACGAGAAGACAGGAGAATGGGTGTGTTACAGTGAAGTACGGAGGGCTGAATTGAGACCAAGTATAAATGCTGAATGCACAGAGGGATGAGTGGATGTATGGAATAATGGAGAGGTGCAGGAAAGCAAACTGCTGCCTACAGTTAGGAAGGAAGCAGGGGGAGAGATGAGAGAGGGGTCTCAGAGAGTAGGAAGAGGCATTAGAGCTGGTAGGGGCCTGGAGAGATGGGTAAAAAGAGGGGTGGATGGACGGATGAAGGCAGGACAAGCAGAGAGCAAGAGTGGGTGTTACAGTGAAAGAGGGCTGCAATGAGGGCAATACTAACTGCTGAATTCACAGAGAAGAATGGGTGCATGGAAAAGCAGGCGTACATGCAAGCAAACTTGTAATGGTAGAGATGATGGGAATGAAGGAGACTACCTGGAGGGGACTCAAGAGAGCTGGGAAAGGGGGACGAGAGATGGTAGAAAGAAAAAAGAGAGGGAAGAGTTTGTGGCAGGCCCACTGGAGAACACCCCGGGCACAGCCCGCCAGCGCCATGCAACCAGGAGCAGCGCAGCCAGCCCCGCCAGCCCTGCGCCCTGGCACTGCTGCATCCCACTGCTCTGCCGCCCCGGCCTCACTGCCCCCCCACCAGCGTCTGCTCCCTGTTCTGGCCGCGGTGCCTCTGCTCCGCTGCCTCCTCTCCCCTCTGCTGCTGCCAGCTCCACCCCGAGGCTGAGCCCTGCACTGGCGCCACTCAGGATCTCACCCGGGCTGAGAGGCTCTGCACGGGCAGAAGATTGTCTCCTGGCAAGTGGACTCTCCCCATCCTCCAGCAAGAATAAGCCTGCACAGCGCCAGCTGCAGCCGGGATAGCTGCAGGGCCTCCACCCAGGAGATGGACCAGCTTCCCTGAGCTCTCTCTGAGCTCAGGGCCTAGAAACAGCAGCCACTGATTTCCTGTGGATGGGAGGGAGGAGGCTGAGAGCCTCCCTTCAGCTGCCTCTCTGCAGTCTGAGCACAATGCCTAAAAGTTGTGTTGAGGCAGAGGGGGTGTGAGGACAAATGTGCCCATGGGCGTGCAGGGGTCAGGGAGGGCAGGGGTGGTGGGGAATCACAGGGTGAGAATGCAGGTCAGAAGGGACCTCCACAAGTCATCTAGCTCAAGCCCCTGCTCAGAACAGATCCCACTAGATTAGGCCGCTCCAGGATGGAGGTTGCACAAACTCCCAGGGAAATCCATTCCAGTTCTCACTCTTTCTTTTAGCCTGTTGCTTAACTAGAACTCCCCACATTCCAGCAGCTGTTCATTGCCTCTACTCCTGCCGCAGAGCACTTCCACAGTCTAGTCCACCTTCTCTGTTTCCTTTGAACAAGTAGTTCCTGGACCTGCTGGGAACAATTTGGCTGACAGAGATCAGCATAGGCATATTCCCTGCGGTTGGGTGTCACCCCCAAACTTGCAGGACGTGCTGTCCTTCCCATTACTCGCGGCCTTCATGAAAACATTAAAGAAAAAAAAAAATAAAGTCCTACTGCTGAACCCTGAGAGACCCCACTATTGTCTGCCAGCTGGGCTTTGCACCACTGGTCACAACTCTTTGAGCCTGGTAGTCCAGCCAATTTTCCACTCACCTTAACATCGCCTTACGGAACCCATTTGTCACCGGTTTGGTCAGAAAGGAAGTATGAGAGAGGATGCCAGTCCAGGTGTGGCCCACCAGTGCTGAATAAAGGGGAGCAATCACCCCTCTTGACCTCTTGGCAACACTTTGTCTAAGGCAGCCCAGGATACCATTGGACCTCTTTTACACAAGGGCACATCGCTGGCTTATGGCCAACTTGGTGTCTACCAGAACCCCTAGGCTTTTTTCTCCAAAGCTGCTTTCTAGCCGGGTGACCCCAAGCTGCCCTGGTGCATGGACTTGTTCTTCCCCAGGGGCAGGAATTTGCATTTCCCCTCGTCGAACTTCATGAGGTTCCTAGACGCCCATTTCTCCAGCTTGGCGGAGTCCCTCTGGATGCTGGCCTGACCCTCCTGTGTATCAGCCACTCCTCCCAGTTTGCTGTTGTCTACAAATCTGCTGAGGGTATACTCTGTCCCATCATCCAGAACACTAATGAAGATGTTGAACAGGAGCCAGTATTGATCTATGGAGTGCACCATTAGTCACTGGCTTCCAACTAGGCTTTACACCACTGATCACCACCCTCTGGGCCTGGCCATTCAGACAGTTTTCAATCCACCTCACCGTCTGCTCATCCAGCCCTTACATCAACAGCTTCTCTATGAGAAACCTATGAGCGACAGCGTCAAAGGCCTTACCGAAGTTGAGCTAGACAAGATCCACTGCTCTCCCCTCATCTCCCAAGCCAGTCACTTCATCATCAAAGTTTATCGAGTTGATCAGGCCTGACTTCCCCTTGGTGAAGCCATACTGACTACTCCTGTTGCCTTTCTCATCCTTAACATGCCTGGATTAGGCAGGCTTTCCAGGATTAGCTGCTCCACCACCCTCCCAAGGTGAGGCTGAAAAGCTTGTACTTCCCTGGGTTCTCTTTCTTGCCCTGCTCAGGCACCTCTCCCAGTCACCCTGATCAGTTGAAGATAATCATGAGTGACCTGGCAATGACAGGAGCCAGCTCCCTCAGCCCTTGTGGGTGCATCCCATCAGGGCCCATGCACTTACAGATGGGCTGTTTGCTTAAGTATTCCCTGTCCTGGACTCCTTCCACCAAAGGTAGGTCTCCCTTGTTCCAGACTTTCCCCCTGGTCTGCAGTTGGGATTCCTGAAGGCCAGTCTTGCTAGTAAGGATGGAGGCAAAGAAGGCCTTCAGCACCTCAGCTTCTTCCATATCCTGTGTCACCAGGGCCTCCATCTCATTCAGCAGTGGTCCTACACTTTCCGTATTCTTCCTTTTGTCACCTGTGTCCTTACAGAAGCCCTTCTTACTGCCTTTGACACCCCTCACTGGACTTACTTCCAGCTGGGCTTTACCTTTCCTAACCTCTTTGGACATTGCCTCTGTATTCCTCCCAGGTTACTTGTCCTTGTTTCCACCTTCCGTATGCTTCCTTTTTGTGTTTGAGTTTGACCAGGAGCTCCTTGTTTATTCACGTAGGCCTCCTGGCATGCTTTCTGGACTTCCTCCTCGTTGGCATGGGCTGCTCTTGAGCTTGGAGGAGGTGATCTTTGGCTATTAACCAGCTTTCCCGGGCCTCTGTTCCCTCTAGGGCCTTATCCCAGGGCACTCTTCCAAGCAGATCTTTGAAGAAGCCAAAGTGTGCTCTCCTGAATTCCAGGGTTGTGAGCTTGATATTCACCTTCCTCGCTGCCCTCAGGATCCTGAACTCCACCATCTCATGGTCATTGCAGACAAGGCTGCTCTTGCTCTTCACACCCGCAATGAGCTCTTCCTTTTTGGTGAGTATGAGGTCCAGCAGAGCACCTGTCCTCATGGGCTCCATGTTCCTTTTATTCAGTACATATTCGGTCCAAGGTCTCAGCCCCTGCCTGACACAGCACCATGTACCCATGAGTACATTTGGCATTGGCTTGGACACAAGGCAGGTGTGTGTCCCACCCTAGACACCACTGACACTGCATTGGAAACAGATCCACTCAGGGATGGCCAGCACATGGTCGGCAGGATTCCTCAGCCTTTCTCTCTGCCTATCCTTTTGAACTCCGTAACACTGGGGAGAGCAGCTCTGTCCTGGCCTGGAGAGGCAGGAAGGGGCACTTCCAGCCATGCTGAGGCACTCCCAATGTTGTTACACTGCATTAAACTAAGGATCCCAACTGGTGTGAAACCATCCTTGTTGTGGCCTGAAGTCAGCAGTAAAACAGTGTGAGCTTTTCATCGGCGGGAAAAGGAAGGCTGAAGATACACAAGGTTGCATTTCAGTGCCTGTGCTGTGGGCAGTTCTCTGCCAGGTTTGTTCTGTTGTTGTTCAACTGCACTCAGGCTCTGTCTGGCCCTGGCTGCTGTGTGGAGCTCATGGACAGAGCAGTGGAGTGTGCTCCTGCCGTGAGCTGCGCATGCCCTCGTGATGAGGGACACACAAACACACACATGGAAGCATGCAAAACTCTGCACCCAAAAACACTTGCAGAAATCCAGCATGCAGACAAGTGCAGACAAGAGGACACACGCAGAAACATGACCGACTTTGCACTCAACTGGGGATATCCTGGGGACAGCTCTGGCAGGGATTCTGAGGAGCATTCAGGGGAAGGACAAGGCCCTGTATGTGCTAATGGTGGTGTTTGGGTACCCAGGGAGACTGCACAGAGGGGAGGTGTACTGGGAGCTTTGAAGAAAACATTGTATTCAAGGAGTCAGTGATCTTGCGCAAGACATATCTGCTCTATTGGGCCTTGCACTAAAGGCTTGAGAGGCCTGTACATAAGCATGAGTAGCTGCTGCAAGGGAATCTGCTGGAGTGCCCTGTGTCAGCCTGTGCTGCACGTTGGTGGGTGTTATGGCAGAAATAACCTTTGAGTGTTCGAGAAGACGTACTTTTCTTTTTTTGTGTAACACAAAATAAAAGGCACCATGGCATGGGAGGGAAGCAGAAGCTCTCCCTGGACAGGATCTGCACAGTGTGTCTTGGGAAAATTTACCTGGGTCCATCTGATGCTGCACAAGCACAGGTTTCCCAGCATCTGAGGGGATGGAAGGTTTACTCACTAACTATATTCGTCTTTTTATTCTATCTTACAAAAACAGACATTTTATTCTGTCGTTTGCTGTCAGGTCTTTCTTTCTGAGATCTGAAAAGGATCCTGCACCACATCTTGCCCCATGCTGCCTCCCTGGTGTAGAACAGGAGCAGGCAAAACCAGCCAGCAGAATTTTCCTGGAAGCAGATTTAGGTGGGATACGGTCAAACCCAGGAGCCAGGCCGCTTCTTGGCAACAGGGTGATAAAGAGCCCCAAAGGAGTCACCCAGGCTGACATCATTTGCCTTTACAGGACTCCTCCAGCATGTGAGATGAGTCCTCTGCCCACGCTGACATGTTTTGCTCCAGAAATGCTTGGGCCTCTCATCCTGTCACGGAAAGGCTGTCTTCAGCGGGGAATGTGCCTGGCATAAAGCAGGAAACGAGAAGACAGCAATTCAGGAAGCCAAAACACAGCCCATAGCATTAGCTGGGATGTTTTGCATTCAAGGTGAGCTTGTCAGAAAATAATCACCTCCACAAGGAATGCCTCTGGCAGCCTGGGGCAGTAAAGGGCCATGATAAAAGCCAGCCCAGCTCCTTGCTCTCTCATCCACTTCTCTTGCCTCCTTCTCCTTGGGAGTCAGGTGAGTCTGAAGCCCCGTCTCCTTCTGTGCTGTCTCTAAAAGGAGGTCTCACTTCAGTGGACCTCTCAGCTGATTCCAGATTTGTTCTATGCCAGATCTTGGGGCTGCTTGTCATGGGAGAGGGAAGTGGGGAGAAGGTTAGACATGGAAGGAAGCTGGGACTGTACTGAGGTGGCTTCTGGACTCAGGGGCTAGGCAGTAGCTGCATAGGAGCTAGTAGACCTTTTGGGGCCCTGGTATGACAAGGCCAAGAAGCCCTCATACGTCTCTGCACAGCCTCCACCTTCCAGCCTGCACGTTCTTTGGTTCCCTCATGGTGTGGTGACAGGCTGCTCCTCACGCATGCCCATTTTTTCCTTCCTCCCTGCCCTCTCTCCCAGGTGCACCTCAGGCCCCAAGACATGTCCTGCTATGACCAGTGCCGGCCCTGCCAGCCCTGCGGCCCAACCCCGCTGGCCAACAGCTGCAATGAGCCCTGTGTCAGGCAGTGCCAGAACGCCACCGTCGTCATCCAGCCCTCTCCCGTGGTGGTGACCCTGCCTGGTCCCATCCTCAGCTCCTTCCCGCAGAACACTGTTGTGGGATCCTCCACCTCCGCTGCTGTTGGCAGCATCCTCAGCTGTGACGGAGTGCCCATCACCTCTGGCTGCTGTGACCTCTCCTGCATCACTAGCCGCTACTGCGGCAGGAGGTGCCCCCCCTGCTAAAGATGCTGGCAACGGCCTCAGATAAGGACCCCCAGGAACTCAGAAAATGCTGCTTGACACAGGATCAAACTCTGTGCCATTGTTTTAGGAGCAGCTGACCATCTCTGGCTTGTCCTGCAAGGGCAGACTGGAAGGGGCAGCCTGGGCCTTCTGAAAACATGGCCAATGTCTAACGTTCCTGTCTTCCAATCACCCTTTTTCTCTCTTTTCTTTGTATTCTTGTGCTCCCCTCAGAGCTTGCTGTGAGGACCCCAGAAACAAGCCTGGAGCCACCTGCTAGCCTGTCTGCTTCTGTGAGGCAGGTCGATAGATGCCCTGTGGCAACTCTGCCACAGGAAAAGGGGAAGAGAGTCTTGGCTGCTCCTGCCCCTCACTCAGGGCCTCCACTTGGGCTGACCTCATTTCCCTCTTTCGACGCATTAAAAAGTTTTTGCAACCCTGCCTGTGTTCCTTAGGTGGTCTTTCCATCTGCACACTGACCGCTGCGGGAGAAAGACCTTGCTTTGGAGGGGCATTAGTTGGGGGCACAGGAGGACCCTTCATCACTCCTAGAGGCATTGGAGAGTGGGAAAAACTGCAGTGAGTCCTCTTTCAGGGACTGCCTCTTGAAGCTGAGGAAGACATCCCCAGTTACTCTACTGCCCATGGCCATTAGTCACAGAATCACAGAATCAGTACGGTTGGAAAAGACCTGTAAGATCATCGAGTCCAACCTGGGGGGGGAAAAAAAAAAAAAAAAAAAACAAACAAAAAAAACCCACAAAACCCACGCCACACAACAACAATAACAAGCCACAACCCACCCAACACCACACAGCACCATGTCCATCAAGCTACATCCCACAATGCCACATCCACACGCTCCTTGAATACCTCCAGGGAGGGTGACTCTACCACCTCCCTGGGCAGCCTATTCCAGTGTTTCACCACTCTCTCAGTGAAGAACTTTTTCCTAATGTCTAGCCTGAACCTCCCCTGTCGCAACTTGAGGCCATTTCCTCTAGTCCTGTCACTAGTCACTTGGGAGAAGAGACCAACACCCACCTCTCTGCAACCCCCTTTCAGGTAGTTGTAGAGAGCGATAAGGTCTCCCCTCAGCCTCCTCTTCTCCAGGCTAAACAACCCCAGCTCGCTCAGCCGCTCCTCATAAGACTTGTGTTCCAGACCCCTCACCAGCTTCGTCGCCCTTCTCTGGACACGCTCCAGCACCTCAATGTCTTTCTTGTAGTGAGGGGCCCAAAACTGAACACAGTATTCGAGGTGCGGCCTCACCAGAGCCGAGTACAGAGGCATGATCACCTCCCTGCTCCTGCTGGCCACACCATTTCTGATGCAAGCCAGGATGCCGTTGGCCTTCTTGGCCACCTGGGCACACTGCTGGCTCATCTTCAGCCGGGTGTCGATCAACACCCCCAGGTCCTTTTCTGCAGGGGAACTTTCCAGCCACTCATCCCCAAGCCTGTAGCGTTGCCTGGGGTTGTTGTGGCCGAAGTGTAGAACCCGGCACTTGGCCTTTTTGAACTTCATCCGGTTGGCCTCAGCCCATCGATCCAGCCTGTCCAGATCCCTCTGCAGAGCCTTCCTACCCTCAAGCAGATCAACACTCCCTCCCAACTTGGTGTCGTCTGCAAACTTGCTGAGGGAGCACTCTATCCCCTCATCCAGATCATCAATGAAGATATTAAACAAGACCGGTCCCAAAACTGAGCCCTGGGGGACTCCACTTGTGACCGGCCGCCAGCTGGATTTCACCCCATTCACCACAACCCTCTGGGCTCGGCCATCCAGCCAGTTTTTTACCCAGCGAAGAGTGTACCTGTCTAAACCACAGGCCGCCAGCTTCTTGCCGGCCTGACCCGACCCACAGGGAGGTCTGCTGCCTCCCTGGGGCCCGGGTGAGGGAGGTCATGAGGAAACTCCCCAGTCTGGTACGGCCCACCGATTACTACCCACTGGTAGTTTTGCAGGTTGGCAGCGAGGAGATAGAGCAAAGAAGTGTGAAAGGGATGAAGAAGGACTTTAAGGCGCTGGGGAGACTGATTGATGGATCGGGTGCGCAGGTGGTGTTTTCTGCAATCCCTTCAGTGGCGGGGAGGAACACTGAAAGGAATAAGAAAGCAAACATGGTCAACGCGTGGCTCAGAGACTGGTGCCACCAGAGGAATTTTGGATTCTTTGACCATGGGGTGGTCTCCGTGGCACCGGGCCTGCTGAGTGCAGGTGGTGTCCAGCTGTCCCCAAGGGGGAAAAGAATCCTTGCCCGTAAGTTGGCAAACCTCATCAGGAGGGCTTTAAACTAGACTCGAAGGGGGAAGGGGATGAAGCCAGGCTACCCAGAGGTGAGCCTAGGGGTGGCATGCCATTGCCGGGGGCAAGACCGATAGCCCAGCTCAAGTGCATCTACTCCAATGCACGCAGCATGGGCGGCAAACAGGAGGAGCTGGAAGCCATCGTGCAGCAGGGCAGCTATGACGTGGTCGCCATCACAGAAACATGGTGGGACGACTCGCATGGCTGGGGTGCTGCAATGGAAGGCTATAAGCTCTTCAGGAGGGACAGGCAAGGAAGGAGAGGCGGTGGGGTGGCTCTGTACGTCAAGGAGTGCTTTGATTGTATAGAGCTGGATGATTGTCACGACGGGGTTGAATGCTTATGGGCAAGGATGAGGGGGAAGACCAACAAGCCGGATATCCTGCTGGGGGTCTGTTATAGACCACCCGACCAGGGCGTAGAAGCTGATGAAGTGTTCTTCAAGCGACTGGCAGAAGTCTCGCAGTCGCAAGCCCTTGCTCTTGTGGGGGACTTCAACTTACCGGATGTCTGCTGGAAGTACAACACAGCTAAGAGGAAACAGTCCCGGAGGTTCCTCGAGTGTGTCGAAGATAACTTCCTGACGCAGCTGGTAAGCGAGCCTACAAGGGAAGGTGCCCTGCTTGACCTGCTGTTTACGAACAGAGAGGGTCTGGTGGGTGAAGTGAAGGTCAGAGGCCGTCTTGGGCTTAGCGACCATGATATGATAGAGTTTTCAATATTTAGCCAAGTAAGGAGGCGGGTGAGCAACACCGTTACCATGGACTTCCGGAGGGCAGACTTTGCCCTGTTCAGGACACTGGTCGGGAGGGTCCCTTGGGAGACGGTCCTGAAGGGCAAAGGGGCCCAGGAAGGCTGGACATACTTCAAGAAGGAAATCTTGAAGGCGCAGGAGCAGGCAGTGCCCGTGTGCCGTAAGAAGAGCCGGCGGGGAAGACGGCCGGCCTGGCTCAACAAGGAGCTTATGCTGAGGCTTGGGGAAAAAAAGAGAACTTACCACCTCTGGAAAAAGGGGCAGGCAAGTGAAGAAGAGTACAAGGACCTCGTTAGGTCATGCAGGGAGGGAATTAGGAAGGCGAAAGCCCAGCTAGAGCTCAACCTGGCCACGGTCGTGAGGGACAACAAAAAAAGCTTCTATAAATACATTAACAACAAAAAGAGAGCCAAGGAGAATCTCCATCCTCTACTGGATGCGGTGGGGAACATTGTCACGAAGGATGAGGAAAAGGCTGAGGTACTTAATGCCTTCTTTGCCTCAGTCTTTAACAGCCACACCGGGTATCCTCAGGGTATCCGTCCCCCTGAGCTGGATGACAGGGATGGAGGGCAAAATAGGCTCCCCATGATCCAGGAGGAAGCAGTTAATGACCTGCTATGCCACCTGGACACTCATAAGTCTATGGGGCCTGATGGCATCCACCCAAGGGTGCTGAGGGAACTGGCGAAAGAGCTTGCCAAGCCGCTCTCCATCATTTATCAACAGTCCTGGTCAACGGGGGAGGTCCCAGATGACTGGAGGCTTGCCAACGTGACGCCCATCTACAAGAAGGGTCGGAAGGAGGATCCGGGGAACTACAGGCCTGTCAGCCTGACCTCGGTGCCGGGGAAGGTTATGGAGAGGCTCATCTTGAGGGCGCTCACGGGACACGTGCAGGTTACCCAAGGGATCAGGCCAAGCCAGCACGGGTTCATGAAAGGCAGGTCCTGCTTGACCAACCTGATCTCCTTCTATGACCAGGTGACCCGCCTAGTGGATGAGGGGAAGGCTGTTGATGTTGTCTACCTGGACTTCAGCAAAGCCTTTGACACTGTTCCCCACAGTATTCTCCTAGTCCTTGCCTTGCTGCGTCTCTGCTCAGAAATATCCCCCTGGCCCCGGAGCACATCATATGAACAGGAATCCTGACAACTGCTGTCTTCCAGAGAGGAACTGTGAGCATGTGGGAGGCCCCAGGGAGGTCAGCAGTCCCACAAGCCCTTGGGGAAGAGTGGTGCTCTTGCTTTGGCTGGAGCTGTGCTGGGCAAGGAGGCTCAGAAAACTATGTTGCCAAAGGATGGCTGGATTTGAGAATGGGTGAATAGTTTTGGGGATGGCCCACAGTCCCTACTCCACCTGCCCCTCCCCTCCATCACCCGATTTTGGGGCTATGGCTTTTATGCCTGAGCATGGGCAGCAGGGACAGCTTCCCCATGCAGCCCTACCACCCTTCAGCACAGCATCTGGCATTGCCACCTATTGACTACCTGTGTAAGGCTGAGGTGTTCACAAATTAGTATTGGTATCAGCTACAGCAGGCCACATGCTGGGGTCCCCTGTCCCTTTGAACGCAACACCCCCTTGGGTGAAGGCATCCCTGGGACTGTGACTGGTGCCCAAACACACAACCCTGCTCTGTGCTGCCTTGTCTTCCCCAGGCACAGCTTTGCTGAGGCCCAGGACCTCTACAGCCCCATAAGTGCCACAACCCAACTCTGGTCCAGAAGGGTGCTGTGTGAAAGGAGATACCCCCAGCTCTGTGGAGACATTGCAGTGACACTGCACTCAGCAGGATCCATGAGCTGTCCCTGAATGGCACAGGGCACGCACCAGCCCAACCAGAGTGCACACGTTGGGGTGCCTTCCCCCAGGCACCAAGCTCCTTCAGAGCCCTGAGGCTGAAGAGGCCCTTGTGCTCCACACAGCACCATTGCTTCCCACAGACACGCCAGGGCCTTCCCACATCTGCAGACTCTGGGACCCTGTGGTGTGGGAGTTTTCCCTCACACTGACCCAACATGCGGTCAGCACTACAGGACCAGCATGGAGGACAGGGTCATTCCTGCATGGGGCGAGGATGGGGGTGCACTGCTCCCCAGGCCAGGTTCTGTGGGCGTCGATGCTGAGTCAGGTGGTAACACAGCAGCAATGAGCATTAGGACCAAGCCCACCTAGACCCCGTGCAACCATGGGTCCCAGCTCTGGCTTGCCGCCTGGCTCAGCGTCTCTATGAGAGCTCAGGCCTAGTGTAGGCCTGCCCCAGCTCTGTCCTATCTGTGCCTGTGTCTGGCCTGGGCTACTGTTGTCTTCCTGGCCTGGCCAGGCTCCTAGATAGTCCTGGTAGTCACTGGGTGGAGCCTTCACCTCATCCTCTCTTGAGTCCGGCCTTGGTCTGCACCACAGCCCCAGCTCTGACCCTGGCACCGACACCTCCCATCTGTTGCCTAGATTATGGCAATAATCAATAGATGCTTCTGGGGTGGAATTGTCTGCTCTCTAAGATAGAAGTCTGAGATGGACCAGCTCTCTTGTTTTTTCTAACCACAGCCCTACACCAGGGAAACATTTCTAGGCACTTACCCGGGCAACTAGGCTCCCTAGGGCCTATGTTTCCCCAAGACCGGTGAGCGTGGTGGTGAATACGCATCCACATCACCAGCCTGGAGAGCAACGGCTTGCAAGTTTCTTGGCACATCAGAACCACACAGAGTTTTTTGACTCCTGTGGATACCCTCCAAACAGTGCTCTCTTTCCTGAAGGCATCATGGCCCATTTAAAACACAATGCTATGGTTCTTGCTTTCCAGAGGAAGCAACAGCAGTATCCCCCCTCCATGGCCTGAGGGGGGATCATGGTGTCTTTGTCATACATCACCATAACAAGGGATTAACTTTTGAACAGGTTTCAAAACTGTAGTCTAACAATCCAGTACAAAATGATCAGATGCAGATGCATTTTGTGAAATATGAAGATGGAGTTTTCCCCATGACCACAGCTACTCAAAATACATTTCAAAAGACCCAGACAGGCATCTCTTGCAGTAATTTTCATAAAAGTATTCTGTAAATAAAGCTTACAGCTCAACTGTAAGGCTGACTGTGTGCTCTTTAAGCTCAGTCCACCCCAACCCAACCAAACATGTTTTTTAAATGGACACTACACACAGTAAAGTTTAAAGATTGTATGAGTATAAATCCCCATGGCAGAGGGGGTTGGACTGGATGATCTTTTAAAGGTCCCTTCCAACCTAAACCATCCTATGATTCCATGATTCTATGAATATTTTCATTTCAACAGTAAACTTCACAGGAGTTTTATGGATCTTCCTCTTCCTAGCTGCTGTCTATGCTGTCTCGGCCCTCCTCAGGCACTTCGAGCTGTTTCCAGAGACCCTGGTTGTTGTATGACCTGTGACAGAAGACAGGACATTCATCACAGACGTGGCTTTCAGAAAAACATTCCAGCCTTCAGGTCTTGTCAGGTGGGCCACAAGTCTGAAGGACACATTGGACTAAATCAAGAAAGCTGGACCCCTTTATGCCATCTCCTTTGTACACAAAACTTCCCTGGTTTTCCCAGCAAGAAATATGCTTGGGCTGCCCTAATTTACCTAGGAGCATTTGTGCATTCTCCCAGTACCATGGATGCACATTATCCGGAGCTTTCTGATCAACAGAGTCCTCAGGAGTCTGCAGCGGCTTTTCCACCTCTGTCTTGTTTTCTGCTGGAAAAGAGGAGTTATTTTCCCCCGTTCCTGATCACGCTGCTTCTTGTGTACCAAGAATTTCTGAAGAGCAGCCGTACACCCCTTAGCTTTCTTGTAGGCCATCAAACCTGCTTTGTGGAGAATGTCCCTCATTTCAGCATCCAAAGAGTGGACCATATCAGCCCTCATGACTGCCCTGGGTAATGGCAGCACCTGTAGCAGCTTGAACTAATTTGTAGGCACCAGATACATCTTTTCCACATAGTCCATCCCTTCTTTAGCAAAAGCCCCATGCTGAGCAGAGGATCACGCTGCCATCCAGAGGGACCTCAAGAGGCTGCAGAAATGAGCTGACAGGACCCTCCTGCAACTCAACAAGGGGAAGGGCAAAGTCCTACTCCTGGGGATGAACAACCCCATGCATCAGTACATGGTGGGGACCGCCCAGCTGTAAAGCAACTTTGCAGGAAATGACCTGGGTTGTCCTGCTGGACACCAAGTTGACAATGAGCCAGCAATGTGCCCTTGCCTCAAAGAAAGCCAACAGTGTTCTGGGCTGCACTGGGAGGAGTGCTGTCAGAAGGTTGAGGAAGATGATCGTTCCCCTCAACTCAGCACTGGTGAGGCCACTCCTGGAGTACTGGTTCCAGATCTAGACTCCCCAGTTCAAGGGAGCTATGAAAGTACTGGAGAGAATCCAATGAAGGGGCACAAAGATGATGAATGAACTGAAGCATCTCTCCTATGAGGAAAGGCTGAGAGATCTGGGACTCTTCAGCACAGAGAAGGGAGGGGGCGGGGCGAGGGTGGTGGGAGGAATCTTATCAGCATATATAAATACCTGAAGGGAGGGTGTGGTGGGTTGACTCTGGCTGGATGCCAAGTGCCCACCAAAGCTGCTCTATCACTCCCCCTCCTCAGCTGGACCCAGGAGAGAAAATATAATGAAAGGCTTGTGGGTCGAGATAAGTGACAGGGAGAGATCACTCACCAATTACCATCACGGGCAAACCAGACTCGACTTGGGGAAATCAGTTAAAATTTATTACCAATCATATCAGAGTAGGCTAATGAGAAATAAACCAAATCTTAAAACACCTTCCCCTCACCCCTCCCTTCCTCCGGGGCTCAACTTCACTCCCCATTTTCACTACCTCCTCCCCTCTAGTGGCACAGGGGTACAGGGAATGGTGGGGGGGCGGTCTGTGAATCACACGTTGTTTCTGCTGCTCCTTCCTCCTCATGCTCTTCCCCTGCTCCAGGGGTGGGGTCTCTCCCACTGGAGACAGTTCTCCACAAACTTCTCCAACATGAGTCCTTCCCATGGGCTGCAGTTCTTCATGAAATGCTCCAGCATGGGTCCTTTCCACGGAGTGCAGTCCTTCAGGAACAGAATGCTCCAGCATGGGTCCCCCATGGGGTCACAAGTCCTACCAGAAAACCTGCTCCAGTGTGGGCTCCAGTCCATGGGGTCACAGGTGCTACCAGGAGCCTGCTCCAGTGCGGGATCTCCACAGGATCACAGCCTCCTTTGGGACCATCCACCTGCTCTGGCGTGGGGTCCTCCATGGGCTGCAGGTGGATATCTGCTCCACCGTTATCCTGCATGGGCTGCAGGGGGACAGCCTGCCTCACCATGGTCTTCACCATGGGCTGCAGGGGAATCTCTGCTTGAGTGCCTGGAGCACCTTCTCCCCCTCTTTCTTCACTGACCTTGGTGGCTGCATAATTGTTTCGCTCACATATTCTCACTCCTCTCCTCTGGCTGTTTCTGTTCCCCTTTCTTAAATACCCCAGAGGCGTTACCACTGTCGCTGATTGGCTCAGCCTTGGCCAGTGGTGGGTCCATCTTGGAGCTGTCCGACATTGGCTCTATCGGACACAGGCTGAAACACAGCAGGCTCTGTCTGAAACATCAGGAAACACTTGTTTACTGGCTAGGGAGACCGCGCACTGACACGCTTTGCCCAGAGAGGTTGTGGCTTCTCCCTCCTTGGAGAGGTCCAAAAGGCATATGGACAGCTTTAGGAGGAAGAGAATTGAAACCCAGCAGTGCAGCCCACCTGACTGGGAAGCTGGCCACAATTGAACACTGGAGCAGGTTGGGAGGGATGGAGGGACACTTTCACACAGGGAAGCCCTTGCAAAGGGATCTGGACAGGCTGGATGGATGGGCCCAGGCCAATTGGACGAATTTCAACAAGGCCAAGTGCCGCGTTCTGCATTTTGGCCACAACAACCCCAGGCAACACTACAGGTGGCCAAGAAGGCCAACGGCATCCTGGCCTGTATCAGAAATAGTGTGGCCAGCAGGAGTAGGGAGGTGATCATTCCTCTGGTGAGGCCGCACCTCGAATCCTGTGTTCAGTTTTGGGCCCCTCACTACAAGAAAGATATAGAGGTGCTGGAGCGCGTCCAGAGAAGGGCGACGAAGCTGGTGAGGGGTCTGGAGCACAAGTCTTATGAGGAGCAGCAGAGGGAACTGGGGTTGTTTAGCCTGGAGAAGAGGAGGCTGAGGGGAGACCTCATCGCTTTCTACAACTACCTGAAAGGGGGTTGCAGAGAGGTGGGTGTTGACCTCTTCTCCCAAGTGATGAGTGACAGGACAAGAGGAAATGGCCTCAAGTTGCGCCAGGGGAGATTCAGACTCGATATTAGGAAAAATTTCTTTACTGAGGGAGTGGTAACACACTGGAATAGACTGCCCTGGGTGGTGGTGAAGTCACCCTCCCTGGAGGTATTCAAGGAGCATGTGGATGTGGCATTGTGGGACGTGTCTTGATGGGCATGGTGGTGTGTGGTGTGGTTTTTTGTTTTGGTTTGGGACTTTTTTTTTCTTTCTTTTTGTAATGGTTGGACTTGATGGTCTTAGAGGTCTTTTCCAACCTTAGTTATTCTGTGATTCTGTGATTCTGTGACCAGCCAAGGATTGCAGGGCTGGGAGCGACTGGGCCCCTTCCTGTCAATGCAGCCACAGGCAACCCCACCAATTTGCCTCAGGCCAACATCCCTTGCTTGCACTGCACCCATCCGGCACTTGAGCTGAGGCTTCTGCTGCCACTGATGCATTCCTGCCCCAGAAATCCTGGGGTCTCTCAATCCCAGCACTCAGAAGAAGCCTCCATGAGGGAATGGGTATGGCATTAGCCAGGAAATGAAAAGGTAGCGTCGAGGAAAACAGCCACCCATATCATGTCATTAGCTGGGATGTTTTCTGTTCATCATGAGCACCGTAGAAAATTGTCACTTCAGTCGAAGCTGCCTCTGGGCCTGGGGTAGGTCAGGGCCACCAAAAAAGCCAGCTCAATGCCTCACTCTCTCGTCCACATCTCTTGCCTCCTTCTCCTTGGAAACCACGTGAGTCTGAAGCTCTTTCCCCATGTCCTGTTCTGGTCATTCAGATGTGTGGTCTTCCATCCTATGCTAGGTCATGGTTCTGCTTGTCATGAGCGGTTGAAGGCAGGTGAGGGTCTGACTCAGAGAGTGAGTTGGCTGAGCGAGCTCTTAATTGAAGAAATAGCCAGCAGCCTCATTGGGCCTGGTGACACTTTGCAGTAGCATGTCTGAATGAGGGCAAGAAACCCTTTTGCCTCACTGCCCAGTTTCTACCTCCTAGCTGAGCAGGTGCCTTTGAAACCCTCGTGGTGGGGTGATGGACTCATGGGAGATTGCTCCTCACATGTCCCTGTGCTCGGCTTCTCCTTCTCCACTCTTGTCATTGAGCCCCCTCCCGTGGTGGTGGCACTGTCTGGCCCCATCCTCAGCTCCTTCCCACGGAACACCATTGTGGGATCCTCCACCTCTGCTGCTGTTGGCAGCATCCTCAGCTGTGACAGGGTGCCCATCTCCTCTGGGTGCTGTGACCTCTCCTGCATTACCAGCTGCTACTGCGGCAGCAGATGTCCCCCCTGCTAAAGCCACTGGTGACAGACAAGACCAGGATCCCCAGGAATCCAGACCTAGATTCTGGACTGAGGACAGAGCTCCTAGCCATCGATTTCAGCAGGCTGAGCATCCAGTGCTGCCCTTCCAAAAGAGGTGCAGCTGGGGCTCTCTGAAAACGGCCAAAGTTTAACTTCCTTGCCTCTACTCCCTCCCATCTCTTCCCTGTCTTCTGTTCTTCTGGCTCACTAGACCCTCAAAGACAACCTGGGGTATCTACTGATCCCTATCCCTCCATGGGACAGCCAGATGGATGCCCTGTGGGATCTCCACCATGGGCAATGGGCACAGACTTTGGGCAGCTGCCAGCGATCTCCCACCACCAGCAGCCTCCTCTAGGAGTGAACTCATTTCTCTCTTCAGAGTCATTAAAGTTTTCTGCTTCCCAGCCTCCGCCTCCGTATACCCCTTTTATTGGTGGACATTGTCTTGTATTGCCAAGGAAGAAAGGCAGCACCTTGGCTGGGGGAGAATGAGGTGGGGGAACAAGCAAACCTTTCACCATTCCCAGAGGAAGGGGAGGGTGGGACATAGGGCAGTGGGTCCCTTCCAGTCACCGTCTCTTGGAGCTGAGGAAAACATACTCAGCACCTCCACAGCCAGTGGGGATCAGGCCCTGTATTCCGGCATCTCTGCTCAGATACGCCCCCTTGGCCTCAGAGCACATCCTGCAGATGGGGAGCCCAACCACTGCTATCCCTCAGTGAGGAGCCCGGTGCTGCTGCTGGAGGCTCTGAGAGGTCAGCGGCTCACAAGCCTGTGAAGAAGGGAATTCCTTCTGCTTTGCATAGCTCTGTGCTGGGAAAAGAAGCTCAGTCAGAAGGTGGCCCCAAAGGATGCAGGAGTGGGGATAGAGTGAGAAAAAGCATTTACAACAGCCCAAGACCTTCTCCTCCTCATCTTCCCAACTGTTCCCAGCATGAAGGGGCATGGCCTGCACCCGAGGGCAAGCATAGCAGAGGCAGGTCCCCGATATACCATCTACCCCCCAACACAGTTCCCTGCACAGCACAGCAGTTACACACACGTGCAGAGCTAAGGCAACTCCCTGGTTGATGTTGAAATCAGCTTGGCCAGGCCACACACGAGGGCATCCAGTGGCCAAGCCCATGAGTTCTGTGAAAATAGTCACTTCAAATGTCTCAGCATTCCTCAACAGGCCAGACTTGAGCCTCAAGGAGGAGATGGTTTTAGCCCAGGTCCCAGATGCCATCGCCAGCTCGGTGTGCTCCTCCAAAATGTCACAAACTGGAGAGTTCCCTTTGAGAGGTGTCCCACACAGAGGGAGGTGATGGTTACAGCCCGCTGCAGTCCAGGAGAGCTCAAAGGGAGTACTCCAGGGCTGTTAGGGAATGATGGATCATCCCATTCTTCTTGCTCGCATTAACCGTCTCGGTCAGGTAACAGGAGGGCCTGGTACAGTCAGTGCCATTCCCTACCCTCATGATATAAGAGTTCTTGGAATGGTCAAGGGATGCTTAATCGCCCAACTCATTACACAAAGGTCTGTGCCTAGCTGGAGTTTCTGAGGTCATAGAGTGGCCCAAGAGAGAGGGGAAAGGAATGCAGCACCACAAAGAGACAGGCCTGCAGGCACTGTCAGAGACCTCGACTTCCTCCACCTCCACAAGGACAAGGACAAGCTACTCCTACTGTACGAGAAAGGTTGGGGGGGTCATCAGGGAACAGGATGAGGGATCATTGGGTCACCCCCTACTCCCAGGGAGCACATGGGGCACCCATTGGACTGCTGCACTGGGAGAGGTGGGGAAAGGGCAGCTCTGCACCCCCGAGCTGAAAGAGTGTGTGAAGGGGCAAGGGATTTGCAGGTGGGGACCCCTATTCCCACTCCCTTTCTGCATTAAGACCAGTGTGATCCCATGCACCACTCATGGCAGACATAACAAACTGTTCATTATCATTAAGTTAATCTGACCTGAGCAGGCACAGACCTACAGCTGCAGGAGGCTGTATTTCCCTGTGGTGTTCAGCAACGTGGTGAAGACGGACGCTCCACCTGGGGCCGGCTACTGCCTGATATGAGATATGCTGTGGGGCTTGGCCTTTCTTCTACTGGTACCAGAACAAGCCATAAAATTAGAGCTCTCATAGGCACAGGTGGTCTCGAAGGTGTCTCTCTCCTCTACTGTGACTTGTCCTTCTTGGTGGGTGATGGCGGTCTGCCCCATGGTGCCTGGAAGAAAGCAAGGGTCAGCAACTATTCAGGGAAAGGCTCCAAGATGCAAAACAAGAGGGAATGCAAAGTGTCAGAGGAGAAGGCTCCCTCTGCCTTTCTCTGCAGCCAGAGCCCCATGGATGGGAACAGCAAGGTGGTGGGTGTCTTTGGGCGGGAGGTCTGAGACCTCAGCTCAGCATGGATCTCACAGCACAATTGTGCCAATTACCTCCCACAAGGTTAACACCAGAGGAGAGCTATGCTTTCACCCAGGTCTTCCATCTCCACTCTCGTGCTGCCCAGTCTCTCAGGGGAACAGCCTGTAGTGCCTGGCCCTCCTGTGACTGGTCCAGGACACCTCCTGCAGGGTGAGGGACCGTGGGAACGCCTGTGACATGTTTCACCCTGCGCCCCATTCCCTGTCATCTAGCATGACTCCAAGGCCATGGAAGGGAGGGAAGAGGAAGCCCTGGCAGTGCAGAAATGCACTGGAGGAATGGAAAGCCAGGGCATGTTGCATGACATGTGCCAGCCAGACGAGGGACTGGGACACCCTAAGAATGTGCGTGCGATGAGAGAGCTTTCATGTCCCTGCATCAACTTTCAAAAGCCCTGTGTATTTGGGTTGCCAGGTCAGAAAATGTGTCCTGCCGAGATAGAAAAGAGCTTCTGCAATGATTTGTCTGTGGAACACTGGGCCCAGACTGACCAGCGAAGAGAAGCAGAGAGAGGTGGATGGTTGGCAAGAGAAAAGGGAGGCAAGGGGTCTAAGATGATGAGGAGAGGAGGTGTTTCTTCTCAGTCTCATCTTCTCTTTCCCATCAGTAACAGCGCCTTGAGAAAACAGATGCAAAACGACCCCTGTGATCTGATGTTTCCCAACATTTGTCCATAATTCAAGGCAGCTGCCTGCAGAGATCTGTTGAGTGGATGAGGATCTCATGGGGAGAAGAGGAATCATGCTTCCAGACAAAGCCAATCCTTACCCAGTGGCTGCCTCCGGAAAACAGCAATGACGAGAAACCCAAGGTGCATGCTGAGACCGATCCTCCTGCATGTGTGAGAGAGACTCAAAAAACCCACGCGTCCCCACCAAGAGCCCTGAGAGAGCAGAGCTGCTGGAAATGACTCTGCAAGGGGAACAAAGACTGAAATGGGGAGGACAAAATGCTCGATCCTAGCACACCTGAAACACCCGTGATGTGGTCCTCCCTCCTCCAGCAGTGACACATACTGCTCCTGCAGCTACAGCTTCTGCTTTTCCAAGGTGAAGGGTACAAGGGGGATAGGCCTGCACCTGGGGACCAACACCTCTGACACATCCTCCTGTGCAACATCTTGGGAGTCTCTCTTTCCTTGATGCCTGTGCCTCCTCTCTCACCAACATCCATCCTATGGTGGAGTTGGCCTGGCCTAGCTCCTGCGCAGTGTCTAGTCCCAAACTCCTGTCAGCACGCCCCCAAGCCCTGCAGACGCTAACTGTACCACTCAGCCCCCTCAGGCACTGTGGTCTTTCTTCCCCTAGCCAAAAGAAGGTATCTTACGAATCAACAAATGAAGCTACCTGCCACACTGCCCATCCTATTTTATAAATCAGCTTCCGAAAGGCTCATTGGCAAAAAAACCCAAACAACAAAAAACAACAAAGAGCCTTTCCACTTGACCATACCCCTTCCATTTTCATTTTCCTCACAACCAGTTGGATATGCACTTGTCCTGTCCTTACTTCTACGTTCAACTAACAAACCAACCAAACTATTTTTACTCTTACTGTAGCATAATTTAGGTTGGACAGGCTGGTCAGGGTTGTGTCCAGTCAAGGCTGGAAAACTTCCGAGGCCAGAGCCCACACAACATCTCTGGAAGCTGTATTCCACTACTCGAGAATATTCTGCGTCCAAAAAAGGTGTAAAGTATAAAGAGTTTTTTATATCTAAATAGACTTTCCCAGGTTCAAAATTGTGTCCTTTGCCTCTTCTCCTACCACTGTGCACCTTAAAAAGAGCCTGGATCCATCTTTTCCACATCCTCAGAGCACGTAGTTGTAGACACCCATAAGGTCTCCCTTGAGCCTTCTTTTCCTAAGGCCCCATTCCCTCAGGCTCTCAGTGCATCATGTCCCCAAGCCCCCTGAGTGCCTCGGGGGCTTCTCCTGGACTTGCTTCCACATGTCAGTACCTTTCCTACATACCAAGGAGCCCCAAACTGAACACACCACCCCAGGCATGCTCTCAGGAGTGCCAAATAGAGGAGAAGGAGCATTTTCCTGGTGTAGAATCATAGAATTGTAGAATCGTTTAGTTTGAAAATGACCTTTAAGATCACCAAGTCCAACCGTTAACCTAACACTGCCAAGTCCACCACTAAACCATGTCCCAAAGCACCTCACCCACAGGTCTTTTAAATACCTCCAGGGATGGTGACTCCACCACCTCCCTGGGCAGCCCGTTCCGAAGCTTGACAACCCTTTCAGAGAAGAAATTTTTCCTAATACCCAATCTAAACATCCCCTGGCACAACTTGAGGCCATGTCCTCTTGTCCTATCACTTGTCACTTGGAAGAAGAGACCAACACCCACCTTTCAGGTAGTGGTAGAGAGTGATAAAGTCTCCCCTGAGCCTCCTCTTCTCCAGGCTAAACAACCTCAGTATTCGAGGTGCGGCCTCACCAGTGCCAAGTACAAAGGGACAATCACTTCCCTAGTCCTGCTGGCCACACTGTTTCTGATAGAAGCCAGGATGCCACTGGCCTTCTTGGCCACCTGGGCACACTGCTGGCTCGTATTCATCCAGCTGTTGACCAACACCCCCCAGGTCCTTTTCTGCCAGGCAGCTTTCCAGCCACTCTTCCCCAAGCCTGCAGCATTGCATGGGGTTGTTGTGACCCAAGTGTAGGACTCAGCACTTGGCCTTGTTAAACGTCATACAATTGGCCTCAGCCCATCCATCCAGCCTGTCCAGATCCCTCTGGAGAGCCTTTCTAGCTCAATCAGATCAACACTCCCACCCTGCTTGGTGTCGCATGCAAACTTATAGAGGGTGCACTTGATCCCCTCCTCCAGATGAAGACATCTTTGATAAAGACATTAAACAAAACTGGTCTAGCATAAAAGTCTGCAAGCTACACTTTTGCTAAGACATCTCAGAGGGCAGTAGGTCTGCTTTGCCACAAGCGCGCACCGCTGACTCACCTTCAGCCATTGGCCACCAGGCATCCCCTGCCTTCCCAGGTGTCTGACCTATAAACTCTGCCTCCAGCACGGTCCGAGCTACATCAAGAAGCTGAAAGGTGCCTGTCTCCAGAGGAACTGGTTGCTCTTGACTCAGGCCTTTGGAGAAAAATCCTCTTTTGTTGTGCCCTACCTGGATGGTCACTTCTGGTGGGAACTGCAACACAAACTCCTTCCGCACGTGATCTGTAAAGCCAGAAAGGTATTTCAATTTTGTCTGCCTCCATATCCATCTATCTATCACGTCATCAGCTTTCTCACTGGGCTCATTCTCCATCTCACTTTCTATCAGCTACCAAATGCTCTTCCATGTATCTGAACAGTCTGCTATTGCAGGTTCAGCCAATTGCTAGGTGCAAGGCAAGAAAGGTATTTTCCCTCCTTGGGCTAATTTGACCAGGAAATAAATCAGAAGAGCAATCATGTCTCCTGCCAACTATGTTGGTCAGTGGATGCTGAGGGAAGCACAGGAGCAAGACAAGCAGGTAGGCTACTTTGGCTGAGTATGCACTTCTGGGTCCCAAGTCCCTGGGCCTGGACTTGGCTGAAAAAGTCACACCCATACATGTCTCAACAGCTTTCCTCACTGGCACACAGGCTATGGAAGCACAGAAGGCAGCCCAGATGATGTTGCCCTCTGCGTTACAGTCAGCCTTCCTCCATGCCTTCAGGTACCCACATGGAGAAGCCCTGGCGGCCTCTACTGCCCTGGCCTCTAGGACACCACCAATGAGGCAAGCATGCTGCCTGGCCAGTTGGAAGCCCATCCAAGGAATGCCTGGAGAAGGGATCCTTTGCCAGTTCAAGACAGGGGCCTCTGCCATTGCAGAAACCAGGTTTCCCTCTCTGCTTCTGAAGCCAAACAACTCGGACTTTGAACAGCTGAGTGAGCTACTAGAGCCATCCAGGCTTCCCCGGGGTGCAGGTGGACAGAGGACTCTCCTCTCAGGGCCCTAAATGGGCCTTTACAAAGGGGGTCCAAATTTTCATCCTATGTCTAGTACTTCGCTTGCACACCAAAGGCTCTGCATTTGGTGCGGAGGGAAATCCCCTACAAAAGCCTCATGATCTGGAACCTATGGAGAAAGCCTGAAGGTTTTAGTCCCCTCTACATCTTTTCCTCATGTCTGTGTTGAGCTCAAACTCCTGACATTGTGGGATGACCTTCAAGAACCCGAACAGCCCCCCTGAGGGCTAATGATGGAGGAGCTTGGGAGAAGTCTGATGCCTATGCTGATGCCGATGCAGGTGCCTAGATGCTGATGCCGATGCTTATGACAGGCAGTGGGGAAAGCCCCCCGGGGATGGTGGTCAGGTGGGGCTGGGCAGGGCGAGGTGGCTCCGGCAGGCAGAGCGGCAGCGCCCCCTGTTGGGCCTGGTCAGGGCTGTCATAGAGTCATGGAATCACAGAATCATAGAATCATAAAATGGTTTGGTTTGGAAGGGACTTAAAGATCATCCAGTCCAACCCCCCGGCCATGGGCAGGGACATCTCTCACTACATTAGCTTGCTCAAAGCCCCGTCCAACCTGACCTTGAACACTTCCAGTGCTGGGGCATCCACAACTTCTTTGGACAACTTCTTCCAGTGTCCTGACAACCTAATCATAAAGCATTTCTTACTTATGAACAATCTACATCTACTCTTTTTCAGTTTAAACCATTACCCCTTGTCCTGTCACTACAGGCCCTGGTAAAATGTCTCTCTCCATCTTTCTTTTAAGCTCCCTTGAAATAATATTTCTTTGCCTTTTGAAGAGAGGGTATTTATCTGAAGGCAACTTCATCAGGCCAGCTTCCTGAATAGAGATGTCCCAGCCTCAGCATTTGCAGCTGCAGGCCATCTGGCTCACCCCAGACACACAGCCCTTTGATGCCATGTGAACATGTCAGGGCAGCACCTCTCTCTCCCTGCAATGAAGCTGGAACTGGTCACCAGACATCTGCAAACATCCTATGGCAATCAACAGATCAGATCTTGTAAAACTCTGGGACTATCTTGACTTCTAAAGTGGGGAACCCCTGGAGCTGCAGCAATAGGGATTGTCTCTAGCTTTGACTTTGTCTCTCATGCACACCCTTTGCACGACAACAGGCTGAATGTTCAAACAAGACTGTGGCTTGGACCCCAATACACTTTCTCCCTTTTCTGTAATGAGAACAGAGTTGATTGAACTACTTCTGTCCAACCCACAAAAGCCCAAAAGCCCTCTGCTGTCATTCAATCCAACAGGGATGGCTGGTGCCTGATTGACCTTCTTAGCAGTGGGCTTTCAAGGACTTGCCTCAAGTTGTCAGGGGCACAGAGGCAGAGAGCTGGCTGGTGGAGTCCTGGTTCTCAGAGTATGTGGAGAGAAGCTGTGTTTCCTCATGTGCATATGCATCTGTCTGTGCCTGTGGGCGTATTTGTTGCTGTGTGTTTGCATTTGTATGTTCATTTGCAAATGCACATGTGAGGGTGAGTGTCTGCCAATGTGTGTGTGAACAAGTGCATTTCTGTGTGTGTCTGTGCATGTGTTTGAGTACACGCACGATTTTGCAGATGTGTGGTGTGAGTGTATGTGTGTGGGCATATGCGTGTGCAGATGGCCACATACATAGCTGTGTGTGTACACGAGCCTGCATATATATCTATATGCAAGCATGAGTGTGCAAGTGCATATTAGCACATGCCAACACTTACCTGATGAGAATTCTGGGGAGTGACTGTGTGTGAGCACACGCAGGGGTTCCTGTGGAACTGGGTGTGCATGCTCGTGTGTTTTTATGTGTGCTGACGTGTGAGTGAAGGGAGGACGGAGCTCCTGGCCATTTTCTTTCAGAGAGATTGAGCATCTCTGGTTCTTTGCAATGTAAGGCTGGAAGGGATCAGCGTGAAAGCATGGCCCATGTCGGCCTTTCTCTCCTTCTGCTCTCTCCTTGCCCTCTCCTCTCCTTGTTGGCTTCTGATCCCCTTTGGTCTACCCAGACCAGTCTAGGGAAGACCTGCAGGACACCTCCCTCCTCAGTGCAAGCCGAGGGACACCCTGCAGGAGCTCTGCTACAGCCAAAGGGCACCAAATCTCAACTGTCCCTGGTGCTCTCTTCACAGTGGCACTCTACTCGCAGTAACTTCGTTTTCGTCTGTTGTGGCATGAAAGGTCTGCTGCATGCCAGCCTCTTTCTCAGTATCTTCCTTCCCTGTGTGGACACTCCCCCAAGTGCTCAGTGAGCAAGGTGTTAGTCTGGGGTGATGAGAGTGGAGGCAAAAGGGGACTCTTCACGGATCCAGGAGGAAGGGGAGTGTGGGACACCCACAGAGGGGTTGGAGAGCATCTTCCCACTGTGGAAGGGGCCCTACTGAACTGCTGCAGCAAAGTGCTGGACTTGCTGAAACACCTCTGCCCAAGGGTTGGTTTGGCAACACAGACTCAACCCACTCTCCGACCCAGCATTTCTTCAAACTCCTCACAAGCAAAGCCCAAGAGGGGAGGGAGGAAAAGCTACCGAGAGGGGAGGCAACTAGTTCAACACCGACATGTGAACTGAAACGCAGATATGCTCATACAAAATCTCCTCTTGCTGTCAGCTGCTATTCAGGGGTGGGGTTTTTGGCTTTTGAAGAGAATGCATTTACCTGCAGATAAACCTGGGAGCAACTTCATTACTTCAACCCCATTTCTGTGTGCAGACCTCAGCATTGGCAGCCTGCAGGAAGCTGGGCTCGTAGCAGACACACAGTCCTCTGCTGAGGCATTCCTTCTTGCATAGGTTTTCCTATAAATGCCCTTTTGCTCAACAGCAGAAATAAGGAGTGGTTCATTTCCCAGACTATGCCATGAAAACTTAAAAGATGACAATGCCAGACAATCTCAGCATGGGCAGGATTTTGCACTGTGTCTTAAACCCCAACTCAAGCTCCACCTCAGGCTCCATAACTCAGGGTTCCCAGCATCTGAAAGGGCATAACATCACCCGTGCTATCCCCATTTATCTTCTTGTCTTATCTCCAACCAATGGTATTTTACTCAACACCCTGTGGAGCCAGAGTCTATCTACACCCATGCTTCACCCTCATCGTTAAAAAACGACAATTCCAAATTTCTAACAGGAATTTCCCCTGTTCGAGAACATGTCCATTGACTTTCGCTGTATCACTGTGCTCAAGAAGAGTTTGGCTCCACCTGGCCCTTCATCCTCCACTCAAGTGCTAGAAGCATCAAAAAGCTCTCTCTTAAGCTTCTCTTTTGCAGGTTGAAGAAGGCCAGTTCTCTCAGCCTCTCCTCATGTCTCATCTTACAGAAACACAAAATTGGTAAATTTGGAAGGGACCTCTGGAGGTCATTGGGTCCAAATTCAGCCTCATGGCTGGGTTGGAAGGGTGACCTAGAGTGCGTTGCTAAGGACCATGTGCAGACGGATTTTGAGTACCTCCCAGGATGGAGACTCCACAACCTCTCTGGGCATCCTGTGCCAGTGCTCCCTCACCCTCACAGTGAACAAGGGTTTCCTGGTGTTCAGAGAGAGCCTCCTTTGTTCCAGTTTGTGCCAAATGCCTCTTGTCACAAGCACACTGCTTATACACCTGTCCCTCCAGCTGCTGGCACAAGAGAGAAAGGACTTGTAACCACTAGCCCCTTCTCCAGTTGCTGACACCAAGCCCTAAAATCCCTCTGGGCATTGTTTTTTTGCCCAGTTACTGGCACCCAGGTCTCTCTTTCACACCAGTCTCTCCAGTTACTGGCACTCAGACCTTGCAGCACTCACACATGGGAAAGGGAGTGAAGATACATGAAAGGATGGTTAAGAAAGGATTTAATAAGAAGGCACAGGGAGCTGTAGTGATCAGGCGCAGGGCTCATACCAACAAGTGCACTGACCAGCCCCTGCTTACATGCGGCTGGCTCCTGTTTTCCTTCCTCTACTCTGTTGGCTCCCCTTGCTCCTCCCCAGTCCCCTCTTGCCCTCACCTTTGAGCCTTCCCTTAAGCATGCCTTAATAAGTGCTGCCTAGTCCCACAGCACCCCCCTCAAACATCCCAAATCCTCATGTTCCTCTTGTCACTTCTTGTCACTTACAAAGCTCAGCCTCACCCACTGCCAAGCTACACCTGCAGTTTCCTAATGGCCCATCAATTAGAAGCTGCAGAGCTCTGGGCTCCCTCCTTGTCTCCCTTATCACTTCCTTAGAGATTGGTGGCATTGTGTGCTTTGGTTATCACTTTCCCTTTTACTTGTTCTTCCCTTGGAAAGGCAAAGGGACTTGATCTGACAGCCTTAGTGGACCCGCTGCTCTCACCTTCCACATTCCTTTACAGTGGCTTCTGCTGAACTTGCTCATGTGTGCGAGTCCCTCAAGACACTGCAAGGCTCCTGTCCCCAGAGAAAGCTGGGTCTTTTTAGTCTAGGCCCTGGGGGGAATCCCTGAGGTGCTCTCAGTCATTGAAGTGTCTCCCAGCAACACCTGCAGCAACACTAAACCATGGTATTTGCTTTCCAGGGCGTCCAAGATGTTACAAACATGAAGGAAAAGGGAAAGATTGGCCAAAAGCCTAACCAGTTTCAGAGAAAAACAAAAGCAGTCAGATCACATAAAATGTCATTCTGGAATGAACTGGTTTGCATCCTCAGTTTCCAACATATTTACTGTTTGTTTTCCCAGCTATCCTTTGTTTCTTGCAAGATGTTGATTCCACCCTCACAGATATTTATGTAGAGCTGAGGAGGAGGAGGACAGTCCTGAATTCCACTCCAGGTGGGATCCAAACCATAGCTTTCTTAGCCATTCAGGTAGGAATGGGCCTTCTCAGCCACCTTCCAGTACCTCACAGAGACATTTTTCTCCAGGGGCAGACACTCAGCTTTCTTAGTCACCTCAGAAGGCCTCAGTGCAAACACCTGATGCCATGGCCTACTGACATGATGTCACCTCATTAATTAGAGCATGCTGGTCTGCAACCATGACTGCTTTTGTCAGCTTCCACCACAGGTGCTCTTGAGGGCCAGCTCTTTGCTTTCCAAAATATAACAAGACTTGCTGTGTTGGGTTGACCCTCGCCAGATGCCAGGTGCACACCAAAGCCACTCTATCACTTCCACTCCTCAGCTGGACCCAGGAGGCCCGTGGGTTGAGATAAGGGTAGGGAGACCACTCAACAGTTACTGTCACAGGCAAAACAGACTTGACTTGGGGAAATTAGTTTAATTTAGTACCAATCAAATCAGAGGAAGCTAATGAGAAATAAAACCAAATCTCAAAACACCTTCGCCCCACCCCTCCCTTCTTCACGGGCTCAACTTCACTCCCCATTTTCTCTACCTCCTCCGCCCGAGTGGCACAGGGGAAGGGGGAATGGGGGAATGGGGGTTGTGGTCAGTTCATCACACTTTGTCTCTGCTGCTCCTTTCTCTTCAGGGGGAAGACTCCTCACACTCTTCCCCTTCTCCAGTGTGGGGTCCCTCCCATGGGAGGCAGTTCTCCATGAACTTCTCCAACATGAGTCCTTCCCATGGGCTGCAGGTCTTCATGAAATGCTTCAGCATGGGTCAATCTTACCCAGAAAACCTGCTCCAGCTTGGGCTCCTCTCTCTAGCATGGGGTCCTCCACGGGCTGCAGGTGGATATCTGCTCCACCATTAACCTCCATGGGCTGCAGGGGGACAGCCTGCCTCACCATGGTCTCCACCAAGGGTTGCAGGGGCATCTCTGCTTGGGCGCCTGGAGCACCTCCTCCCCCTCCTTCTTCACTGACATTGGTGTCTCAGAGTGGTTTCACTCACATATTGCAGAATCATGAATCACTAGGGTTGGAAAAGACCTGCAAGATCGTCAAGTCCAGCCATCAACCCAATACCAGCATGCCCACTAAAGCATGGCTTGCAATGCCACGTCCACACATTCCTTAAACACCTCCAGGGATGGTGACTCCACCACTTCCCTGGGCAGCCTGTTCCAGTGCTTCACCACTCTCTCCGTAAAGAAATTTTTCCCAATGTTCAGCTTAAACCTCCCCTGGTGCAACTTGAGGCCATTTCCTCTTGTCCTGTCGCTAGTCACTTGGGAGAAGAGACCAACACCCACCTCTCTGCAACCCCCTTTCAGGTAATTGTAGAGAGTGGTATGATCCCCCCTCAGCCTCCTCGTCTCCAGACTGAACAACCCCTGTTCCCTCAACCGCTCCTCATAAGACTTGTGCTCCAGACCCCTCACCAGCTTTGTTGCCCTTCTCTGGACACACTCCAGCACCTCAATGTCCTTCTTGTAGTGAGGGGCCCAAAACTGAACACAGTATTCAAGGTGCGGCCTCACCAGCGCCAAGTACAGGGGCACGATCACTTCCCTAGTCCTGCTGGCCGCACTCTTTCTGATACAGGCCAGGAGTTTCTGATACAGGCCATATTCTCACTCCTCTCCTCTGGCTGCCATTGCACAGGGCTTTTTTTCCCCTTCTTAAATACGTTATCACAGAGTTGCTACCACCGTCGCTGATGAGCTCAAACTTGGCCAGCGGTGGGTCAATCTTGGAGCATTGGCTCTATCAGACATGGGGGAAGCTTCTAACAGCTTCTCACAGAAGCCACCCCTGTAGCCCCTCAGCTACCAAAACCTTGCTGTGCAAACCCAATACACCTGTGCACAGAAGGAAAAATTAAATCCCAGAAACGCAGCCACCAGCAGTTTTCTGTTGGGCATAGAAATCACAGGGACTCAGGGACACAGGAACTCCCCCCATCCAAGCACTCGTCAGTCCCCAGAGCTGGAGGAGAGACGTGAAATGCACGGGGACAGCTCAAGAGCTTGAACAGAGACTCTTGTCCAGTGCCTGGCTGATGCGTCTTGCTCATGTGTTGTGGCTTTCACCGATCCCCTGATGTAGGGCTGGGAGGACATTCTCCTGCCTTGGTCTTCTTTGGCTAGGAGGTTAAACCACAGGAGCAGGCATGTCTCCTACCAAGAGCCCCCTTCTCCAACAGTGGTCATTGGTGGATGCTGAGGGAAGAGGAAGAGCTGGACAAGCCGCTGGCATACTTCTCCTGAATACTCACTGTTGTGTCCCATTCAGTTTCAGTGGCTCGGGGTGTTCCTAAGTCTGCTGTGTCAATGCACCTCGTGGCAAGGAAGGGCAACAGCATCCTGGTTGCAGTAGGAAGAGCATTAAAGTTGCTCAGCCAAAGGAAAGACACCAAACTGTGACCCTTACTGCGTGCCAGATTTGCAAGGGCCTAGCAGAGGTTTTTCAGCACTGGGAGGTTCTTGTTTGGGCAGTAACGTCACAGTTGGGCTTTTCCTGGCCCTCCAAGTCAGAAGGTGCTTGAGCATCCTCTCAGGCAGGCATAACCTGGTGTAGAAGTGCTGCCTCTCAGCTCCAGGTCACATTGCCAAAGGGGCCTGGGGCACCTCATAATTCCTGTAGGAGCCTGAAGGAAGAGATCAAGCAGTCTGCTGTCAGGCAGTGGAAGGCTGCAGGCTGCTTTCCTGCTTTTTGCTCCTCCTGGAGATCACAACCAGCCCAACCAGCCCCCAGCAAGGGAGGAGTGTCCATGGTGAACTTCTCCTGCCATCCAGTGCCCAGCCAGAGACAGGGGCCTGCACCCACCTCTCACGGGGCTGGAGACAGGCCCCTTTGCAGCCACTCATGTGCTCCTTGCCCCTCGGTAGTGTCTGAAAGGAGGCAGAAGCAGGAGCAGCCAAAGGCACCAGCAAAGAGGTTTCTGACTCCCTATCCCCACAGGGGCTTTCTCTCCCTTCTCCCCAGGCCACGGATGAGGCCCTTCAAGGGAAACTTCTCTGGGAACAGCACCTGCTGTAATCAGCCCACCCAGAGTCAGGCACACCACCTCACTCTGGCAGGAGGATATCCAGCCCAATCCTGTTCATCGCAGACATCTACTGCCCACCCATTCAGGCATCCTGGTCAGCCCCTTTGTCTGGGGATGACACCCTCCATAAGCGTGAGAAGAGAGGATTGTCTTATAAACTCAGGGTTGTTTCTACCTACAGTGGCATCAGAACTCCTTCTGGGATGCAGTGGAAAAAGTATTTTAGGATGGTGCCAGACATGGGATGCTTAGGAGAAGCAGCAGAGACAGGGAAAGGGAAGGATGAAGGCAGTTTGGCATGGAGCAAGCATGGGAAGACAGATGGAGGCAGGGATGAGAGCAGCCAATCCCCTGTGAACATGGGACTGATCCATGTGATCTCCTGGCCATGCCTGTTGCCCTGCCTTGTTTGTCCATCTGCCAGTAGTTCCCTGGAAACACAGTTATGGAGTCCAGCTGTGAGAGGGAGCAGGGCTGATCCTTCACTCTGTGCCTCTGAAGCCTCTGACCATGGGCTTTGAACAGCTGTGTCAGCTACTCAGGCCACACAGAGTTCCCTGGGGACTGGCTGGAGCCCACAGTCCCTTCCCAGAGGCCTCCTTCCAGCTCTCACTCACCTCAGACATCCAGCCCCTTGGGGCAACTTAGCAAATCTGTTTCTGACTCACTCATCCAGTAGGAACCTGGCATCCCTTGAGGCTGCAGTCAGCATGTCCAGTCCAGGCTTTTACACTGTCTCCTGGGCCTTGACTCCAAAGGGTCTGAGTCCTTAAAAGAATCTCATTATCTCAACACTAAGCCACTGTGGGGAGTGCTTGAAAGTGCCCATGACCCCGACCCACCAACCTCCTGCCAGTGTGGAGCTTGAACTCCTCACTCCGTGGCATGACTTTGTAATGCTAGCAGGATTATTTTGAAAGCTCCATGAAATTCTGTAGCTGGAGGAGGCAGATTTTAATTGCATCTCTGAGCTTTAACAAAGTAACAAACTGTGAAACCCCTTCTGGTTTTTCTTTTCTAAGGCAAGTTTTGCATTAGCAACTTTCAATTGGAGTCCCTGTGTGGAGGAAAGCACCTGCTCAGGGTTCCCTTGGCTATCCTAGGGGGGAAAGTCAGAAGCCTGAGAAGAGGCCCTGTATGTTCCATGCCAGCAGTGGCCAGTCCCTGAGGCAGGACTGAGGGCTGTCCAGCTGCCGGTGGGCAGGAGGATCTCTGCCGCCCGGCTCCCTGCGCAGAGCAGAAAGTTGCTGCTCCTCACGGGGAGCCAGCGGGGCCAGCGGCTGCAATCGCTCCTTCCTGGGCAACACCGGACACCACCACCACTCTCGCCATGATTGCTCCCCTGCTGCCGCTGCCACCAGTGTCACGGGGGATTTCTGTCTGCGTCCCGGTGGGAGTGCAGGGGTGAATCAGGGGGCGAGGGGAGAGACAAGGTTTCTGCCCAGTGGGAGGCTCTGGAGCTGCATCATGGAGACCTCCAGAGGCGGCGGTACACAGGAGCTGTGGGGCCCTCCATGCCAATGCCAATGCCAATGCCAAAGCCAAAGGTGGTGCCGGTGCGGATGCCAGTACTGGGCAAGCAGGGCCTGAAATTGACAGCAGTGGAGCGTGAGCTTTGGAGCTGCAGGAAAAGAGGGTTCAGGAGGCAGGGGCTGATTTTCAGTGCTTCTTCCCGGAAAGATCTCTAGCAGTTTTGGGCCACCACCACTCAGCTGCACTCAGGTTCCTTCTGACGCTGGGAATGTGCTGCTCTGTGGTGCTCATGAACAGAGCAGTGGAGAGTGTCCCTGCCACGAGCAGCACATGCCCTCATGATGAGGGACACACAAGGACATACACACACAGGCTCATTCACATCAGTGTGGAATTACACCCAAATTTGTGCTCCCAGGTGAATTCACAAGAACCAGGCTACACACAGGAGCACACAGGACAGGAACACATATAGAAACACAACCAACCATGGACTCAGCTGAAGACAACTGGGGACAACTGCAGCAGGCCTAGACCATTCTGGGGAAGGAGAAGCACCCAGGCAAGCAGTGGCATTTTTTGTATACTCACAGACTGCACATAGTGGGGACAAATCAAAACCGGCCACAATTTTTTTCTGAGGGCAATGATAGGCAGGGTGGGATCAAAATCAGCAGCATAACCCACAAACGTGGGGAGGCAACAACAACAAGTGACCACTGAGGTGAGCTGTGGAAGGAGAAGGATCCAGTCTGTCCTCATGAACGGGAGCCTTTGGGCATCCAGCTGAGGATGGCTGGAGCTTCTTCCTGAGAACGACTCTCCCAATAACCCCACCAAAGTGACCCAGGCTGATGTCACTTGCCTGCTCTGGACCCGTCCAGCACTTGAGCAGAGTCTTCTGCCAGCGCTGCTGCATTCCTGCCCTAGAAATCCTGGGGCCTTTCATCCCAGAGCTCAGAAGAAGCCTTCACTGGGGATGGGCATGGCACAAATGTGGAAATGAAAAGGCAGCAGTGTTGGAAACCAAAGCACAGCCCATATCATTAGCCGTGATGGTTTGCATTCAAGATGAGCTTGTCAGAAAATTGTTACCTCTGCAAAGGGTGCCTCTGGTCCTGCGGCAATGAAGGGCAGGTATAAAAGCCAGCCCGAGTCCCTGCTCTCTCATCCCCTTCTCTTGCCTCCTTCTCCTTGGGAATAGGTGAGTCTGAAGCCCCTTCTCCTCCTCTGCCAAAGTGAGATCTCTGCTCGACGGACATCTCAGCTGATGGTGGCTCTGTAGTATGTTGGGACATGGAGGCCCTTGTCATGACAGAGGGAAGTGGGGAGAAGGTCTGCTTAGAGAGAGGCTGGGATGTGGCTGTGGTGGCTTTTGCTTTTTGAACTAGGAAAGAGTCTCCCTGGGCCAAGCTACTCTTTGTAGGACCCTGGCAGGATTAGCCGATGATGACCATGTGTCTCCTGGCACAGCCTCTGGCTCCCCACTCAATAGCGGCCTTGGCTCCTTTGTGACGGGATAACCAGGTTGCTCCTCACCTATGCTTGTGCTCTGCTTTCTCCCTGTCCTCTCTCTCAGGCGCACGTCTGACTTTGAGACATGTCCTGCTACGACCAGTGCCTGCCATGCCGACCCTGCGGCCCGACCCCGCTGGCCAACAGCTGCAACGAGCCCTGTGTCAGGCAGTGCCAGAACTCCACCGTTGTCATCCAGCCCTCCCCCGTGGTGGTGACCCTGCCTGGACCCATCCTCAGCTCCTTCCCGCAGAACACCGTTGTGGGATCCTCCACCTCCGCTGCTGTTGGCAGCATCCTCAGCTGTGATGGAGTGCCCATCACCTCTGGCTGCTGTGATCTCTCTGGCATTTCCAGACGCTACGGTGGCAGAAGGTGCCTCCTCTGATACATATCCTGCGAAAGACCCAGGGAGACACCTCAAGGAACTCAGAACATGCTATTGGGCAGAAGATTGACATTTTGGATGTGTTTGCAGTATAGCTGAACAGCTTTGCCGTTCTTTCTCCCTTGTTTCCTTTGGTTCTCCTTGACAACAAGGTTCTCTGAAGGCCAGCCTGGTGGGGACCATCTGTCTCCTCTCCCTCTATGGGGCAGGCAGGCAGGCAGACATCATGCAGGAACTTCTCCACAGCCAAGGACCGCAGACTCTTGCTTCCCCCAGGGCTCCCTGCATTGCTCTCCTCCACTCGGAGTCATTTTCTTCCCCTCTTTTGACTCATTAAAGTTCTGCTGCATTCTAGCCTGGCCTCCGTGTGGTCCTTCCCTGTGTGGACACTTCCCAAGCTGATGAAGGGGAAAGCTGCTGCTCAGGGTTGGAAAGGGGTGCGGGCACAAGGAGATCCTTCTCCATTTACAGAGGAATGGGAGGTTGGGACACTCTGCAGCGGCTCCTCCTTTAAGCAAGATCCTTGGGAGCTAGGGAAGACATCCTTGGCTGCTCTGCTGCCAGGGACCATCAGGCCTTGTCTTACTGTGGCTCTGCCCACAAATGACCAGAAAGGCAGGAGGCCCTATGGGTTCATCAGCCTTATGATCTCTTGAGGAAGGGCATTGCTCTTGCTATGGCTAGAGCTTTGCTCAGGTGGCAGGGCATGGGTGTGAGGCTCTGGAAGGTGATTTCCTTTGCAGAATGGCAAGAGTGGTAAAGCAGGGAACGGCCTTTGGGATGGTCCGTAGCTGCTACTTCACCTTCTTGTTCCCTCCACCATCCCATCTGGGGGCCACAGCCAGCAGCCATGGGCCAGAGTAGCAGGGAAAAGTTGCCTACGCTGCTGAATGCGTTGAGGCTGGAAATTGGAGCTGAGCATGTGGGAGCTGAGGGCAGTCAGCACAGACATGGGGACAGTGAAACAGTGTATTTCAGAGGGAGAGCAAATTGCTCTGATACAGAGCATGCAGGAGAACATGAAGATCAGCAAGGATGAAGGTACTGGATGTACGTCCCAAGAGAGCTGCAGGAGGGTGCAGAGCTCTTGACTGCTTCATTGGTCCCCCCAGAGAGTTTGTGCTCAGGAATTGGCTGCTGTTCTGGGGGAAGAGGATTGTTTTTCAGAGGATTTTTCTCATCCCTTCTCATGGGTGGAAATGTCTCTTGGCAGCTACTACAGTCTCATAGCCTATTTCCTGCATGAAAATCCAGATGTCTTGACAAAAGTGTACAAGTGGAAGGATGGAAATCGCCACACCCATGTCCTCCATCAAGAGGGAATTAGGGCTCATGAAGGATATCTCAGAATGACTGAAGGCCAAAAGCTTTATAAGGGCGTTTCACTTGCATGTCTCTTTTCCCTAGTCATTCTGTTAATAACCCTCAACAAGAGCAGCACAGTTGGACTTCTTAACCCTACTGCACTAAACTTTGTAATAAGCAGAAGGTACTCAGGTCCTTCTCAATGGTAATACCATCTGTAGTTTCCTTGTAGAAGAGGGAGGGATGGCATTTCTTCTGACAGATGAGTAGCCCTTTGGCCAAAGCACTGGTTCTTGGCATGACCTCTAGTTTGGCTGCCCAGCTGAAGAGATCTTGGAAAGCTAGGAAAAGGGCACGGGCTCTATGCCAATTTTACACTTCAAACTAAAGGGCATTGTTGCTAGAGCATGTTTGTTTTTCGTGGTGATTTAAATCTGCTGTGCAGAAGGCAGGCACTGAGCTGTCTCAACCCATGCTTCCCATTTCACTGCTGTGGCCGGTTTCCATGGCCCAGCTGTCTTCACCTGCATGGCAGCCCCCTCAAAAGGGTCGCTAAGCAGAGCAGTGGCTGTTCTTTAAATCGTTGTTACTCCCCTGCTCAGCCCCTTGATTTACATCCTAAGAAACAAGGATGCAAAAGCTGCTCTGAGCAGGTTCAAGAGCTGGTATTTGTTCACATGAAGGAAACTACTGGCAGGGTGCCATGATCCTAACCAAAAGATGACAATACATCAAAGAGTTAGTGATCCATGTGACAGATAACCTGAAGAGGCCCTGGCCTCTGCTGTGCTGTGCTACATGCAGAGCTTGGCCTTCAGGCCTGTGTTGTGCTGCACAAACCCCTTGGCCAGAGGCCAAACTCAGAGGGTCGATTGTAACCAATGAGGCTGTAGGCAGCTCCTGCTCGGTGCCAGTGATTACACTACCTGGGTGTCCCTGCCTGTGTCTAAAGTGCACTAAGAAGATCTCATGTGAACATCATTTCTGCTTGACAGGAGAAATGATGAATAGAGCTGCTTTATTTTATGAAAATCCTCTGAAAGCTTGGCTGACCAAAACGGGGCAACCCTTTCATGGGCAGGATCTACGTGGCATGCTGTGCCCTGATTAGAGCAGCCTTCCCCAAAGCCTTCCCTTCCCCTGGGCTCAGCTTCACTCCCAACTTCTCTACCTCCTCCCTGCCGAGCGAGCGGCACAAGGGGAAAGGGTACCTCAGGTCCTTCTCAATGGTAATACCATCTGCAATTTCCTTGTAGAAGAGGAGCGAGCGGGACAAGGGGAAAGCACGTGGGGATTGCGGTCAGTTCATTGCACGTTTTCTCTGCTCCTCCTTCCTCCTCAGGCTCTTCCCTTGCTTCAGCGTGGGGTTCATCCCACAGGCTGCAGTTCTTCACAAACTGCTCCAGCATGGGTCCTTTCCATGGGCTGCAGTCCTTCAAGAGCGCACTGCTCCAGCATGGGTGCCCCGTGGGGCCACAGGTCCTGCTAGAAAACCTGCTCCAGCGTCGGCTTCTCTCCATGGGCCACAGTTTCTGTCAGGAGATTGGTCCAGCTCGGCTTCTCCATGGGTTGCAGCTTCCTTCAGGGCATCTCCACCTGCTGCGGCATGAGGTCCTCCATGGGCTGCAGAGTGGATATCTGCTCCATCGTGGACCTCCGTGGGCTGCAAGGGGACGACCTCTGTCACCACTGTCTTCTCCATGGCTGCAGAGGAATCTCTGCTCTGGTACTTAAAGCGCCTCCTCCCACTCCTTCTTCAGGGACCTTGGTGGCTGCAGAGTTGTTTTGCTCACATTTTCTCACTCCTCTCTTGCAGCTGCTGCACACCAGTTTTCACCCCTTCTTAAATGTGTTATCACAGAGGCACTACCAACGTTGCTGCTTGGCTCAGCTTTGGCCAGCGGCGGGTCCATCTTGGAGCCAACTGTTGCTGGCTCTGTCGGACATGAGGGCAGCTTCTGGCATCTCCTCACAGAAGCCAGCCCTGCAGCCCCTCCACTACCAAAACCTTGCCAGGTCAACCTAATACACTGTCGTTATGCTCGTAGTATTATGTGCAGAAAATGTTTTGTGTATAGGAACCTACGCTGCAAGACAAACTCAACCAGCTCATGGTGACAGAGGAGGCTGCAGGCAGCTCTCTCTCTCTGCAGGCAATTACACCAGCTGCACCTGCATGCAAAACGCAGGAAGAAAAAGGGCCAGCCCATCAATTATAAACCAGGGGGAAAAAGACACCATGAACATTCACAGGGTAGCCAACCCCTTTTTTCAGCTGCTCCGTAAATTAATGTTGTTTCTGCATTTCTCTGCCTTTGGAAGAGAGGGTGTTTACCTTAAAGTGAGTCTAGGGACAGGTTCACTACTACATCACTTCTGATGTCCCAGCCTCAGTGTCTGTAGCCTGAGGGGAGTATGGCTTGTCCCAGACACACAACCTTCTGCTGCCACATGAGTGTGTCACTGTGGCACTGCTCCCTTTGCAAGGGCAGGGGCTGGTCCCAGACCCTTGAGGAGATCACTAAGACAGGCGGGATCTTCTAACACTGCAGGATTTTTTTTCTTTCACTTGGAATACGGGAATTCTTGGAGGGGCTTCAGCAATGGGGACGTTCTCTAGTTTTTACATTATCCTTCACAGACAGACTTGAGACGTGGAGAGGCTCAATGTCTGGAAAGGCCATGACAGCTCCGACCCTGCTGTGGTTTCTCTCTGTCTTACAGTGAGAAAACAGCTGACTGAGTCACTACCAAACCCTTGAGTTCACTAAAGCTGATGGGTGTGGCCAGTGACTGATTCATTGCCTTAACTGCAGGGTCTGAAGGACTTGCCTAGAATCATGTAGAGGGGCTGAGAGCTGGTGTCGCGAGTCCTGGTTCTCTGTGGTGTGTGTGCATGAGCGTGCTCACGTACATGTTCATCTGGCTGTGCTCATGTGTGCATTCACGTAGGCCTATAGTAATACCCGTGCAAACGTGCGTGTGCCCAAATGTTCTCTGTGTGTGTGTGTTTGGGCAATTGCATCCATGAGTGTGTATGTGTTTTAGCACATGCACGTGCCTTCATGCAGGAGGGCATGAGTATGTGTGACCGGTCTGCATATACGTAATTGTGTGGGCATAGGTGTGTGTAGATGTGTGCTTTTGTGTGTGTACTTCTGTGTAGAGGAGCATGCATGTATATCAGTATGCAAATGCATGTGTGCAGGAGCATGCATATGTGTAAGCAGGTCCGAATAACTGTGCGTACATGTTGGTATGGGGGGTGGCTGAGCATGTTGGTACGCACATGGGCTCCTTTGGAAATGTGTGTGCACACACCTCTTTACAAGTGCACACGTATGAGTTGCTCTTTGGGTGCGTGTAAGCTCACGTGTGTGGTTGTGCCCGTGTGTGTGTGACTCTGTGTGTGCACTGAAGGGGAAATTCAAATTGGAACTGCTCTGCAGTGGTCATTTGTGACCAAGGAATGATGTGCCACAGAGGGCAAGAAGGCCCAAATGCAGAAGGGGTTAAAGTGGCTGGCAGTAGGGATGCCAGAGACAGAAGGACTCCCTGTAAGGGAGTGCAGTTTCCCTTGGTGAGGAGATAAGAAAGAGCTGCAGCATTGTCTTGCAGCAATCCTGCAATGTGAATGCTCAGTGGCCACCTTTGGGCAGCAGAGCTGGTGCTGGGGGATAGACTTAATGCCAGGCTGAGGTGCCCCATGCAACTGCTCACAGGACTGGTGCTGGTGCCAGTGTATATAAGGAATCAGCTCCTGACACATCTTCCAGACTTCCTGTAGAACTGCTTATGGTGGTAGGACTCTGTCCCATACATTGATCATTTAGTGTTTGGGTTCCTTGTTGTATCTAAGGAAAAGCATGTGTTTAATTTGCCTCAAGGGGTACAATAAAAATTCCCCCCCAGCACATATATCTGTGAGTGTGCATATCTCTGTGTGCGTATGGTTGTGCATGTGTGTGCACCCATAAAGGTACGCCAAAGACCTTGCTAAAGTCAAGGTACATCACAGCCAGTGCCCCTCCCCTTCCCCACAGAGCCAGTCACCTCCTCATAGAGAGCAATGAGGTTGGTGAGGCATGATTTGCCCTCAGTAAGCCCAGGTGAGCTGCTCCCAATCCCCTTCTTGCCTTTCCTGAGTTTAGGAAAGGCTTTTGAGAGTATTTGCTCTGTCTTCCTTCCAGAGACTGAATAGAAGCTGTCTAGTCAGCTCCTTGAACACTCTTGGATGCATCCCAAGTGATCCCATAAACTTGTGCCTGTCCAAATAGTAGTAAGAGCTCCTTGGTTCTTCTTCTTCTCCTTTTGCTGCTAATAGGCTCACAGATACCTTTCTTGATTCCCTTCACCTCCCTTGCTAGTTTCCACTCCACCTGTGCTATTTTCTTCACATTGCAGAAGACCATCTTTGTGCTCTCCTGGGACTCTCTGCACTCCAGGGCATTTTCCCATGGCATCTTGCCAAGCAGGTAGGTCCCTGAAGAGACTAAGATCTGCTCTTCTGAAGTCCGGGGCAGTAGTCATCCTGTTTGTCTTGGTCAGTCCTCTGAGGATCTTAAGCTCTGCAGTCTCCTGGTCACGGCAGGCAAGGCTGCCCCTGAACTTTACATCATCCAATAGTTCCTCCTCATCTGTGTGTAGCAGGTCCAAGAGAGCCTCTCTCCTAGTCTGTTCATGGATTGCCTGCATCAAAAATTTGTCTTCCATATGCTCCAGGCATGTCCTGATTTGCTTGTGCCCAGCCATTTTGGTCCTGCAGCAGACACTGTGGTGGTCAAAGTCACCCACGAGTACCAGGGCCTGTGACTGTGAGGCTTTCCCCACCTGCCTGAAGAAGGCGGCATCTGCTTCCTGTTCTTGAGCAGAAGGTGCATAGCACACTTGTAACTACACCACCACCTGTGCCATGGGGGAAGTGTGAGAGCCTCCCCTGCCATGCTGTCCCCCAGGCATACCTCTTCTACCCCTTGTGCCAAACCTCCTCTTCAGCCTATGGTAGACCTCCCCCTCCCTCCCTCCTTTAAACTCCTCCTCCCTAGTTAAGACACTCTTGCCTCCCCTTGACAAACACCTTCCACTCCTGAGCAGCAGTCCTCACTCTTCCAAGAGGGCACGCTGGGGACAGAAGCCAAAGCTGCCAGTGCTGCCGCACCCCCCTCCTCCCATGCACACTGCCCAAATGAGCTCTCGAAGGAGAGGGATTCTCTTCTGACTTCCATGCCATGCTTTGCATCTCAGTCTTAGTAAATATAGGTAATTAAGGGGTTGTGAGTGAAATGGATCAAGATCCCTTCAGCAGATAGGTCCTTCCAGCCCTGTGGGACCAACTCAGATTCCAAAGACATCCTTGTGTAGAGGTTCTTTCAGCCCAAACTCACTGTGCTGGAGGGATGGACCTCACAGAGCCATCTTTGTTCTCAGCAAAATACACATAATCGTAGAATCATAGAATCACATAGAATTGTTTGGGTTGGAAGGGTCCTTGAAAGACCATCTAGTCTAATCCCCCTGCTGTGGGCAGGGACATCTCTCACAACCAGATCAGGTTTCTCAAAGCCCCATCTAACCTGACCTTGAACACTTCCCATGATGGGGTATCCACAATGTCTATGGGCAACCTCTTCCAGTGTCTCACCACCCTCGTCGGAAAAAAATTCTTCCATATGTCCTCCCTAAATCTTGCCCCTTGTCCTGCCACTACAGGCCCTGGTAAAACATCTTTCTCTGCCTTTCTTATAAGCCCCCTTGAAGTACTGAAAGGCCTCAAGAAGGCCTCCTCAGAGCCTTCTCCTCTCCAGGCTGAACAACCCCACCTCTCTCAGCCTTTCTTCATAGGAGAGGTGTTCCAGCCCTCTGAGCATTTTCCTGGCCTTCCTCTGGACCCGCTCTGACAGACTCTACAGGCTCCTCCCACAGTCAGTGAAGGGACATCAGCTCACACATGGGACTTAGCCCATCCTAAAGCAGACGTGCACGGCAAATCGGACGAATCATCTTTCTGGAGACACAACCCTGCAAATGACCAATGGTGGCCTCTGAACTCCCCAGCTAGCATAAGCTCACCGCAGGGCCTGCATACCTGGTCACGTGTGCATGGCTTCCTTCATCATGTGATCAGAAGTGAACCCACAGGCTGTGCTACCAGAGCCTACCAACACCTCTATCCCATGGCTAAGGCCCATATCCATGTCCACGGTACTCAGGGATGGACAGAGAGCAGGGAAAAGGCTTTTGTGGGGGTGAATGGGCTCAAGCTGGGCATGTCATCAGCTGCATCTCCCACTCTCTCCGAGCGCAGATAAGTCTTCCCTCAGCCATGCTGAACCCTTGGACAAAGGACAAGCAGAAGATAACTCCGTCAAGTCCAACACCTGTGCAGTGTCCCTGGACAGTGCAGACAGACTCTCTTTCGGTGTCTTGAGGCTTCTCAATTAACTCTAGGTGACTAGAGGTCTAGATTTTTGTGTGTGTGTGTGTGTATGTGAGTCATCTACGCCAGATATTTAGTCTATCTTGAATGTCCTTTACTCGACTCCTCCAGCATGTGAGACAAGACCTGTGCCCACGCTGACATGTTTTGCTCCAGAAATGCTTGGGCCTCTCATCCTGTCATGGAAAAGCTGCCTTCAGCAGGGAATGTGCCTGGCATAAAGCAGGAAATGAGAAGACAGCAATTCAGGAAGCCAAAACACAGCCCATAGCATTAGCTGGGATGTTTTGCATTCAAGATGAGCTTGTCAGAAAATAATCACCTCCACAAGGAATGCCTCTGGCAGCCTGGGGCAGTAAAGGGCCATGATAAAAGCCAGCCCAGCTCCTTGCTCTCTCATCCACTTCTCTTGCCTCCTTCTCCTTGGGAGTCAGGTGAGTCTGAAGCCCCGTCTCCTTCTGTGCTGTCTCTAAAAGGAGGTCTCACTTCAGTGGACCTCTCAGCTGATTCCAGGTTTGTTCTATGCCAGATCTTGGGGCTGCTTGTCATGGGAGAGGGAAGTGGGGAGAAGGTTAGACATGGAAGGAAGCTGGGACTGTACTGAGGTGGCTTCTGGACTCAGGGGCTAGGCAGTAGCTGCATAGGAGCTAGTAGACCTTTTGGGGCCCTGGTATGACAAGGCCAAGAAGCCCTCATACGTCTCTGCACAGCCTCCACCTCCCAGCCTGCACGTTCTTTGGTTCCCTCATGGTGTGGTGATAGGCTGCTCCTCATGCATGTCCATTTTTTCCTTCCTCCCTGCCCTCTCTCCCAGGTGCACCTCAGGCCCCAAGACATGTCCTGCTACGACCAGTGCCAGCCCTGCCAGCCCTGCCAGCCCTGCGGCCCAACCCCACTGGCCAACAGCTGCAATGAGCCCTGTGTCAGGCAGTGCCAGAACTCCACCGTCGTCATCCAGCCCTCTCCCGTGGTGGTGACCCTGCCTGGTCCCATCCTCAGCTCCTTCCCGCAGAACACCGTTGTGGGATCCTCCACCTCCGCTGCTGTTGGCAGCATCCTCAGCTGTGATGGAGTGCCCATCACCTCTGGCTGCTGTGACCTCTCCTGCATCACTAGCCGCTACTGCGGCAGGAGGTGCCCCCCCTGCTAAAGATGCTGGCAGCGGCCTCAGATAAGGACCCCCAGGAACTCAGAAAATGCTGCTTGACACAGGATCAAACTCTGTGCCATTGTTTTAGGAGCAGCTGACCATCTCTGGCTTGTCCTGCAAGGGCAGACTGGAAGGGGCCAGCCTGGGCCTTCTGAAAACATGGCCAATGTCTAACGTTTCTGTCTTCCAATCACCCTTTTTCTCTCTTTTCTTTGTATTCTTGTGCTCCCCTCAGAGCTTGCTGTGAGGACCCCAGAAACAAGCCTGGAGTCACCTGCTAGCCTGTCTGCTTCTGTGAGGCAGGTCAACAGGAAAAGGGGAACAGAGTCTTGGCTGCTCCTCCTCCTGCTGCACTGGGGACCTTCACTTTTGGTGACTTCATTTCCCTCTTTCGACTCATTAAAATATTGCTGCAACCCTGCCTGTGTCCCTTAGGTGGTCTTTCCATCTGCACACTGACTGCTGAGGGAGAAAGACCTTGCTTTGGAGGGGCATTAGTTGGGGGCACAGGAGGACCCTTCATCACTCCTAGAGGCATTGGAGGGTGGGACAAACTGCAGCAAGTCCTCTTTCAGGGACTGCCTCTTGAAGCTGAGGAAGACATCCCCAGTTACTCTACCGCCCATGGCCATCAGTCCTTGCCTTGCTGCGTCTCTGCTCAGAAATAGCCCCCTGGCCCCAGAGCACATCATATGAACAGGAATCCTGACAAATGCTGTCTTCCAGAGAGGAACTGTGAGCATGTGGGAGGCCCCAGGGAGGTCAGCAGTCCCACAAGCCCTTGGGGAAGAGTGGTGCTCTTGCTTTGGCTGGAGCTGTGAATATGATGTGAGAATACGTGACACTATGTTGCCAAAGGATGGCTGGATTTGAGAATGGGTAAATAGCCTTGGGCATGGCCCACAGTCCCTACTCTACCTGCCCCTCCCCTCCATCACCCGATTTCGGGGCCGTGGTCTGCATGCCTGGGCATAGGCAGCAGGGACCCTTTCCCCATGCAGCCCTATCACCCTTCAGCACAGCATCTGTACCCGCTCCAGCTGATTTGCAGGCACCAGGTACATTTTTTTCACATAGTCCACCTCTGCTTTACCAAAAGCCAAGCAGAAGAGCAAAACTTAAGTCCTCCACAAATTTGCTAAACGGGTATTTCCAGAGCACTTCCTGATACAGCGGTTGCCAGCAACTGTAACACCACAGAATATTCTCAGGCATAACAGACAGCAAGCAGCTGGCATTTGTCAGTCAGCAAGCAGTTGCAAGTGAGCCAGCTGCACAGCATCAGAGCAGGTGAAAGGGAGGTAGGATTTTCCCTGAGACACAGCAGCTTGATGAGCCCCAGACCCCAAATGCAGTGGAGAACCTGGCAGTGTCTCCCCATAACATTAAGGTAAGTGCAACGTGTGGGCAAGGGGAAGGGAAGGAAGAGGAAAGAATATTTCAGTTGCAAGGGACCTACAATGGTCATCTAGCCCAATTGCCTGACCACTTCAGGGCTGACCAAAAGTTAAAGCATGTTATTAAGGGCTTTGTCCAAATGCCTCTTAAACACTGACAGCCATGGGACAATGACCACCTCTCTAGGAAGCCTGTTCCAGCGTTTGACCACTCTCTTGGTAAAGAAGTGCTTCCCAATGTCAAATTTGAACCTCCCATGATGCAGCTTTGAACCATTCCCATGTGTCCGGTCACTGGATACCAGGGAGTAGTGATCGGCACCTCCCACTCCGCTTCCCCTCCTCAGGAAGCTGTAGAGAGCAATGAGGTTGTACCTGCTCATCCAACAGTTGGACAAATTGTCCAGAAGAATGCTGTGAGGGACACTATCAAAAGCCTCACTAAAATCCAGAAAACCTACATCCACCACCTTCCCTTCATCCACTAGGTGGGTGACCTTATCATAGAAGGCTATCAAATTAGTTCAACAGCACTTTCCCTTTCTGAGCTCATGTTGTCTGTGCCTGACGATTGCATTATTCTTTAAACGCCTTTCCGTAGCACCCAGTATGATCTTCTCCATAATTTTTGCAGGAACTGAGGTGAGACTAACTGGTCTGTAGCTTCCTGGGTCTTCCCTCATGCCCTTCTTGTAAACTGGAATAACGCTGGCTAGCTTCCAGTCAGCAGGGACCTCCCAGACTCCATAGACCTTTGGCAGATGATCGAGAGGGGTCCTGCTGTAACATCCGCCAGCTGATGCAGTACTCGGGCATGAACCCCATCTGGCCCGATGGACTTATGAACATTCAGCTGATACAACTGATACTGGGCAGCCCAAGGTCTGCCAGTATTATTAAAGAATGAGGCAAAAAAAGCACTGAATGCCTCCGCTATTTCTCCATCCCTGTTAGTTAGGTGACCATCTTCGTCAAGTATCAGTCCAATGTTTTCTTTAGACCTCCTCTTGCTATTAACACTCTTCAAAAAGCCTTTCTTGTTGTCTGACACAATACTGGCTGATTTCAACTCTAATTGAGCTTTGGCCTTTCCTGTCATCTCCCTGCATATGCAAACGACAGCTCTGTAATCTTCCTGCGAAGCCTGACCTTCCTTCCAGAGACCGTACAATTTCTTTTTCCTCTTGAGTTCCAAGAGGAGTTTCCTGTTCAGCCGCACTGGTCATCTGCCCCACTTGCTGAACTTGAGACACAATGGAATGCCTGCTCCTGTGCTTTTAGAAGGTGGTTCTTCAAAACTGAACACCACTCGTGGATTCCCAAGCCCTCCAAAGCAGATTCCCAGGGGACAACCCCAGGATGGAAGCTGGTGACTACTGGCACCAAGCGGAAGGCTCCTGCCCCACCTAAGGGCTTACTACTCCAAAACAGGTTCACTGCCCTCAAAGTTAAAGAGGAACCAGATATGCCTTGAAGCAAAGGATGTGGCCCACCTGACCCTAAACCACGCACGGCCACCAGGAAGAAGCAGTGAGTGATCCTTGTGCGTGACTCTCTGCTGCAGGGGACAGAGGCACCGATCTGCCAACCTGGCCTATCATCTAGAGAGGTTTGCTGCCTGCCAGGGGCCTGGATCCCAGATGTTGTGGAGGGACTGCTAAAGCTCACTTTTCTCTCTGACTACTACCCCCCACAGTTATTCCTTGTGGGCACAAATGACACTGCCAGGGGAAACCTGGACAATACCAAAAGTGATTACAGAGCTCTGCAGGAGGGTAGTCAAGGGCATGGGGCCCCAGGGGCTGTTGTCCTCAGCAGTGGTGGTGAGGGGAAAGGGTGTGAGGAGGAGGACACTGATAATGCAGGTCAACAATTGGCTGTGGAAGTGGAGCTGGCGACAGGGGTTTAGGTCCTACAACCATGGGACCATTTGCCAATCAGCGTCTGCTCAGGAGAGGTGGGATCCACCTCACCGGGTGGGGCAAAGTTACCTTTGCAGTAGTATGGCTGACCTGGTAAGGAGGGCTTCAAGCTCAGAATGACAGGGGAGGGAGAGAGTAACCTGCAGCCCTGTGAGGGAGTGATGGACACAGTTGATGAGCAAAGGGCCTGGGGTGATGTGCCAGGAAGGGATCACCAGAACAAGAAAACAGGGCTGAAGTGGGGTCACCTCTAGCAGTTGCGTGTAAGCAGGGAAGTGCCTACAAGGCCCCACTGTGGAGAAGTCCCCAAAACCCTTTCTAGGAAGTCAACACGCTGGGGTGCCTCAGTCAAGTGCCTGTACACTAATGCACGCAGTATGGGGAATAAAGACGAGGAGTTAGAGATCTGTGTGCAGTTGCAGGGCTACAGTCACGTTGGGGTCACGGAGACAGGGTGGGATGGCTCCCATGTCCGGAGTGTTGCAATGGAGGGATACAGGTCGTTTTTGAAGGACAGGCTGGGAAGACAAGGAGTGGGACTTCCCCTTCAGTGAGGGAGCAGTTGAATTGCATGGAGCTCTGCCTGGGGATGGGTGATGTGCCAACGGAGAGCCTTTGTGTAAGCATTACAGAGAAGAAAGGTAATGGTGACATTGTAGTGGGTGTCTGCTACAGGCCGCCTGGCCAGGAAGAACCCGTGGATGAGGCCCTCTAGAGGCAGATAGGAGCAGCCTCACATTCACAGGACTTGGTCCTCATGGGGAACATCAACCACCCCAATATCTGCTGGAGGGACAACACTGCAGGATGTAGGCAAGCCAGGAGGTTCCTGGAGTGCACGGATGACAACTTCATCACCCGAATGATAGAGGATCTGACGTGAACAGGTCTTCTGCTGGACCTCATATGCACCAAGCAGGAAGGGCTTGTTGGCGATGTGCAGATCAAAGGCAGCCTGGGCTGCAGTGACCACGAAATGGTGGAGTTCAGGATCCTGAGAAGAGCAAGGAGGCTAACTACAAGCTCACAACCCTGGACTGTAGGAGAGCACACTTTATTCTCTTTAAATGGCTGCTTGGAAGAGTGCCCTGAGATATGGCCCTAGAGGTCAGAGGGGCCCAGGAAAGCTGTTTAATATCCAAGGGCCACCTCCTCCAAGCTCAAGAGCAGTCCATCCCAATGAGCAGAAAGTCAGGCAAGCATGCTAGGAGGCCTGCATGGATGAACAAGGAGATCCTGGCAAAACCAAAACACACGAAGGAAGCGTACAAGAGGTGGAAGCACGGACGGGTGAAGTGGAGTACAGAGACACTCTCTAAGCATGCAGGGATGAGGTTAGGAAAGCCAAAGCGCCACTGGAACTGAATCTGGCAATGGATGTCAAAGGCAACAAGAAGGGCTTCTGCAAGGACACAGGTAACAAAAGGAAGGCTGGGGGAAATGTGGTCCCACAGCTGAATGATTGGGCCTTCTCTGCTGCTGCACAGCCTGACAACACAGGACATGGAAAGGGTGAGGCACTGAATGCTGCCTTTGCCTCAGTCTAGAAGAGCAAGATCAATCTTTAGGAAACCCAGGTCCATGAAACCAGGGAGGAAGTCTAGAGCAAGGGAGATGTACTCTTGCAGGGAGAGGATCAGGTTGGCAACACTTAAGCAAACTAGAGATCTCCCTCAAAATTTTTACATCTTGTAGGCAATGGTAACTCAGGTGTTTTGCAAGGCAAAAGTCTTCCCCTGATTATCTGTGTGCCATGCCAAGAAGTGATTTTTCTCTTCAGGCATCATGCTGTCCACCCCATAATTTCCCAGCGGTAGAAGAGGGCTGACATAACTTTGGTTTTCAGCAGTGTTGAAAAATGGGGGAAAATAGCCTTTGCAGTCCTCGATATCCAAAGTTTGGGGACGGTTGCTTAGTTTCATGAGTAAAAGATGAGGAGTCTATGAAACCCAGCAGTGCAGTCCACCTGCACTGTACAAGTAATCAATGGAGTGACTGTGTTGGTTAGGGAGGGAAAGAGAAAGACACGGCATGTCCTCAGAGAAAGAAACCTTTGGGTGACCATGCAAGGATTGCAGGGCCCCTTCCTGTCAACGTGTCCACAGGCAACCCCACCAGTTTGCCCCAGGTCAACACCCCTTGCCTGTTCTACACCCATCCGGCACTTGAGCTGAGGCTTCTGTGGGTACTGACGCATTCCTGCCCCAGAAATCCTGGGGCCTCTCAATCCCAGCACTCAGAAGAAGCCTCCATGAAGGAATGGGTATGGCATAAGCCAGGAAATGAAAAGGTGGCATCGGGAAAACAACCACTCAGCACATGTCATTAGCTGGGATGTTTTCCGTTCATCATGAGCACCTTAGAAAATTGCCACTTCCATAGAAGCTACCTCTGGGCCTGGGGTGGGTCAGGGCCATCATAAAAGCCAGCCCAACTCCTCACTGCCTCATTCACTTCCCTCACCTCCTCCTTGGGAACCAGGTGAGTATGAAGCCCTCTCCCCATGCCCTTTTTCTGCTTTTGTGTGTTCCTCCATCCTATGCTGGGTCGTGGTAGTGCTTGAGAGGGGGAAGAAGGGTGAAAACCTGACTCAGAGAGTGTCCGGAACTTGGCTGAGGGGGCTTTCTTTAAAGAGGTAATCAGCAGCCTCGTTGAGCCTGGCAACACTTTGCAGTAGTGTGTCAGGATGAGGCCAAGAAACCCTTTTGCTTTTCTGCCCAGGTTCTACCTCCTGGCTCAGCAGCTGCCTTTCTAACACTCATGGCCAGGTTACAGACTTGTGGTGGGCTGCTCCTCACATGTCCCTGTGCTCTGATTCCTCCCAACCCTCTCTCCCAGGTGCACCTCCAGCCTCAAGACATGTCCTGCTACGACCAGTGCCTGCCATGCCTGCCATGCCGGCCCTGTGGCCCGACCCCACTGGCCAACAGCTGCAATGAGCCCTGTGTCAGGCAGTGCCAGAACTCCACTGTCGTCATTGAACCCCCTCCCGTGGTTGTGGCCCTGCCTGGCCCCATCCTCAGCTCCTTCCCGCAGAACACCATTGTAGGATCCTCCACCTCCGCTGCTGTTGGCAGCATCCTCAGCTGTGATGGAGTGCCCATCACCTCTGGCTGCTGTGACCTCTCTGGCATTTCCAGCCGCTACTGCGGCAGAAGGTGTCCCCCCTGCTAAAGCCACTGGTGGCAGCCCAGACAAGGATCCCCAGGAATCTAGAAGCTAATACTGGACTGAGGACAGAGCTGCTGGCCATTGATTTCAGAGAAGCTGAGCATTCAGTGCTGCCCTTTCAAAGGAGGGCTGCTGAGGCTCTCTGAAAACATGGCCAAAGTCTAACTACCTTGCCTTCCACTTTATCCCATCTCTTTCTTGCCCTAAGAACCCCAGAGCCAACCTGAGGCATCTGCTGGCCCCCTCCCTCCATGGGGCAGGCAGCTGGATGCCCAGTGGGATCTGCACCATGGGTGATGGGCAGACTTTCTGCAGCTGCTGGTGCTCTCCCTGCACTGGCCGCCTCCTCTACAGGTGAACTCGTTTCCCACCTCAGAGTCATTAAAGTTTTCTGCATCACAGCTTTTGCCTCCACATAATCCTTTTCTTGGTGGACATTGTCTCATATTGTCAACAAAGAAAGGCATTGCCATGGGTGGTGGGGCGTAAGGTGGGGGTGCAGGTGAACCTTTCATCATTCCCAGAGGAAGGGGAGGATGGGACACAGAGCAGTGGGTCCCTTCCAGTTACTGTCCCTTGGAGCTGAGGAAGACATACTCAGCTCCTCCAAAGCCAGTGGGCATCAGGTTCTCTATTCTGGCATATCTGCTCAGATACAGCCCCTGGGCCTCAGAGCATGTCCTGCAGAAGGGAAGCGTGACCACTGCTGTCCCCTAGAGAGGAGCCAAGTGATGTTGGAGGCCCTGAGAGGTCAGCAGCTCACAAGCTTGTGCTGAAGGGACTTCCTCGTGCTTTGGACAGCCCTGTTCTGGGAAAAGAGGCTCCATCAGAAGTTGGATGGAATGGTGTTGCGTGGGAAGGAGCTGAGCATGGGGCCAGGAAGGGTCACCACCATGGGAGGGAGCTCGATGCCAACAGTGGAATTATGGCATTGCCTGGCACAGGGCTCATTGCAGCTGTTAGCCAGCGGGGTCAGGCCACAGGGCTGGCATGGCAGGCATGGCAGGCACTGGTCGTAGCAGGACATGTCTTGAGGCTGGAGGTGCACCTGGGAGAGAGGGTTGGGAGGAATCAGAGCACAGGGACATGTGAAGAGCAGCCAGCCATGAGTCTGTCACCTGGCCATGAGTGTTAGAAAGGCACCTGCTGAGCCAGGAGGTAGAAACTGGGCAGAGGCAAAAGGGTTTCTTGGCCTCGTCCTGACACAGTACTCCACAGGATGCCCAGGTGGGAGTGATGTGAGGAAAAGCCTTCAAAACAGCCCCAGACCTTCTCCCCCTCATCCTCCTACTCATCCCCAGAATGAGGGGGCATGGCCTGCACCCAACGGCAAGGGTAGCAAGGGCAGGTCACCTGTACAACCTCCACCCCCCAAAACAGTTCCCTGCACAGCCCAGCAGTTACACAGCTGTGCAGGGCTACAGCGACTCACAGGCTGATGTTGAAATCAGCCTGGCCAGGCCACGCACCAGGGCCCTCACACACTCCCAGTTCCCATCAGACAGGACACCCAAAGGACAGCGGTCAGTGCCGATGCCCCAACGGCTGCTCTGTGGTGCCTGGCCTTCCCCCAGGCATGAAGCAGCTTTCCCCAAGGCCAGCTCTTCTCCTGGCAGGGCCTGTTGCCCACCTCTCCCTCGTGGTCTGCTCCCCCATTAAGATCTTGGATAGACTTGTACAGCCTGGTCCCACTGCAGAGGAAATGAGGCAGGGTCGAGAAAAGTCCATGAGGTAGGACATGAGGAGGGCTCCAAGGACCAGCAGAGTGCACTGAGGAGGACAGGTCCTCCAGATCTCAGCACATGGCCATGCACCCACTGGAGGGGTCACAGAGTAGTTCTGAGTATTTTCCAAAATTGCTGTCATCATGTGATTCCAGGAAGGAGTATTGCCAGATGGCATGTTAGTTATGTTTCTCATCTTACTTTGAACTGTGACCTCTGAGGGACGCATCCTGGAGCAGGTACTCGAAGAGACAGGCCTGCAGGAAACCCTGAAGAAGCAATGTGCAGCAGGAAAAACCAGAAAGCAAAGAGCAGCAGCAAGGAACCATTGCACAAATGGCACCAACCTACTGCATTGCCTATTGCCACACCAGAGCCATTGGGCAGAATAACCACAAAACCCAGGGAAGAGCTGAGGGCCTCTTCCCCAAGATCAGCCTTGCACAGAGATGCCCTCCCTACCCTGGGCTGTTGCACAGCCCAGGAAGGTCCCTGCACCAGGCTGTCTGGCACAGCACAGAGGTACAAGGCACTGTCAGAGACCTCGACTTCCTCCAGTGCAGGAAGCTGTATTTCCCTGTGGTGTTCAGCAATGTGGTGAGACGGCCACTCCGCTCAGACTCAGATGCTGCGTGATATGAAACCAGCTGTGGGGCCTGTCTTTACTTCTGCTGATACTACAAGACGGCATGAAACCTGGAGGTCTGGTATGTGCAGGTTGTTTGGAAGGTGTCTTTCTCCTCTACCGTGACTTGGCCTTCTTGCTGGGTGATGGTGGTCTGCCCCATGGTGCCTGGAAGAAAGCAAAAGTCAGCGACTGAGCAGGGAAAGGCTCTGAGATGCAAAACAAGAGGGGATGAAAAGTGTTGGAGGAGAAGGCTCCCTGTACCTCGCTCTGCCACAAGAGCCCCATGAATAGGCCTGCCCCTGGTGACCAATCTCTCTGACACGTCCTCCTGTGCATCATCTTGGGAGTCTCTCCTTCCTTGATACCTGTGTCTTCTCTCTCTCCATCCTCAAGCCCTTAGCTGGGTTGGCCTCTCCTGTCCCCTGCATGCTTTCTAGCGCCAAGCTCCTATCAGCACATCCCAAGGCTGCAGCTCTCACAAATACAATGGTCAAGAGCAGGTCTCATGAGATCAGGCTTGTCAGAGCTGTGCCCATCGAGTCTTGAAAATTTCCAAGGCCAGCGCCTGCACAACATATGGGGACAGTGCATTCCAGTACTTGTGAAGTTTCAGGGTCAAAAAAAAGTGAAAAGTAAAAAGAGATTCTTATACCTAAATAGAATTTCCCAGGCTCCACATTGTCTATGTTGGTTTCATCCTACTACGGTGCACTTTGTGAAGTGCCTGTATCCATCTTTTCCACATCCTTGGAGCACGCAGTTGTAGACACCCATAAGGTCTCCCTTGAGCTTTTTTTTCCTAAGGGCATGTTTCCTCAGGCTCTGAGTTTGTCATGTCCTCAAGCCCCCTGAATGCCTTGGGGGTGTCCGCTAGACTCACTCCCACATGTCAGTACCTTTCCTACATACCAAGGAGCCCCAAACTGAACACAGGACCCCAGGCATGCTCTCAGGAGTGCCAAAGAGAGGAGAAGGAGCACTTCCCTGGGCATGCTGGCTATACTTTTTCTAAGACATCTCAGAGGGCAGTAGGTCTGCCACAAGGCCACGCTGCTGACTCACCTTCAGCCATTGGTCACCAGGCATCGCCTGCCTTCCCAGGTGCCTACAGCATGGTCCAAGCTACATCAAGAAGCTGAAAGGTGCCTGTCTTCAGAGGAACCATTTGCTCTTGACTCAGACCTTTGGAGAAAAATCCTCTTTTGTTGTGCCCTACCCGGATGGACACTTCTGCTGGGAACTGCAGCACAAACTCCTTCTGCACGTGATCTGTAAAACCAGAAAGGTATTTCAGTTTTGCCTGCCTCCATATCCATCTATCACATCATCAGCATTCTCACTGGGCTCATTCTCCATCTCACTTGCTATCAGCTCCCAAAGGCTGATCCATTTATCTGCACAGTCTGCTATTGCAGGCTCAAGGTTCAGCCAATTGCTAGGTGCAAGGCAAGAAAGGCATTTTCCCTCCTTGGGCTAATTTGACCAGGAAATAAATCACAGGAGCATCATGTCTCCTGCCAAGAGCCATTCTCTTCAACAGTGACCATCAGTGGATGCTGAGGGAAGCACAGGAGCAAGACAAGCAGGTCGGCTACTTCGGCTGAGTATTCTTTCCTGGGTGCCAAGTCCCTGGGCCTGGACTTGGCTGAAAAAGTCACACCCATACATGTCTCAACAGCTTTCCTCACTGGCACACAGGCTGGGGACACACAGACCCAGCCTAAGCATAGCCCACAGCATGATATTGCCTTCTGCTTTACAGACAGGTTTCTTCCATCCCTTCAGGTACCCACATGGAGAAGCCTTGGCTGCTTGTGCTGCCCTGGGAGCAAGGAGGACACCACCACTGAGGCAAACATGCTGCCTGGCCAGTTGGAAGCCCATCCAAGGAATGCCTGGAGAAGGGATCCTTTGCCAGTTCAAAGACAAGGGCCTCTGCTCTTGCAGAATCCACGTTTCCCTCTCTGCTTCTGAAGGCTGAGAATATGGACTTTGAACAGCTGAGTGAGCTACTAAAGCCATCCAGGCTTCCCTGGAGACCAGCTGGACAGAAAACTCTCCTGTCAGGGGACGGCTTTCAGCTTCAGCAAACCTCAGACCTTCAAGCCCTTTCAGGTAACATAGAAATTCTCTTTCTGACTACCTATGGATAAAGTTGGAAGGTTTCAGTCATGTCTACATCATTGTCTCATGTGTGTGTTGAGCTCAAACTCCTGACTCTGCAGGATGGCTTCCAAGTACTGGAAGAGATGCTCTGGGAGGAAATGATGGAGAAGCTTGGAAGAATCCTGATGCAGATTCCGATGCCAGTGCTTGATGTCGATGCCAGTGCTGATACTGATTACAATGCCTGACAGCAGGGGAACTGCCCCAGGGCCCGTTTGCAGATGACACCAAGCTGATAGGCGAAGCTGGTACTCTTGAGGGAAGGGATGCCCTCCAGAGGGACCTTGACAGGCTGGGGGAGTGGACCCATATGAACCTCAGGAAGTCCAACAAGACCAAGTGCAAGGTCCTGCACCTGGGTTGGGGCAATCTCCAGTATCAATACAGCTTGAGGGATGAATTGATTGAGAACAGCCCTGCAGAGAAGGACTTGGGGATACTGGTGGTTGAAAAATGGGACATGAGCCAGAAATGCGTGCTTGCAGCCCGGAAAGCCAACTGAGCCCTGAGCTGCATCAAAAGAAGTGTAGCCAGTGGGTCTACTCTGCTCTGGGGACACCTCACCTGGAGTACTGCATCCAGCTCAGGGGTCCCCAGTAAAGAAAGAGATGGACCTCTCAGAGCAGGACCTCCAGGGGAGGGCCATGAAAATGATCCGAGGCCTGGAACACCTGTCTTATGAAGAAAGGCTGAGAGAGTTGGGGATGTTCAGCCAGAGAGGCTGAAGAGAAGGCTCCAGGGAGACCTCATTGTGGTCTTTCAATATATTAAAGGGGCTTATGACAAAGATGGAGAAAGACGTTTTATCAGGGCCTGTAGTGACAGGACAAGGAGTAATGGGCCATCAGAGCAGTAACTGCCAAGCTCACCAGCCAATGATGGAAAATCCTGACACAAGCACGCTTTTTAAATGCATGGAACACATGTATTATGGCTGCCCTGTGAATAACAATGGCAGCAGCTGGTTTAGCCTAAGCAGTGCTGCAGCTGCTTTCTGAGAAGATTTCTAACAAACCCATCTGGCTGGCACCTTGCTTCCTGATGCTGCACTTGCAGAGCACAGCTAGGAGCTGGACTCTTTCCAAGGGAGGCAGGTCACAGTTGGGGGGACCTGAATAGCAGCCTGCCAGGCCAGGTGAGGACCCTTGGAATATGCCAATTCTGCGGGGATGCTCTGAGGACAGAAAGTCTGTCCTCCTGGTGCCTGTGCAGTGCTGGGCACTCCCTCCTGCCAAAACTCCTGTAGTTCTGGATACAACTCGAGTGGGAAAAGCAGATGAGGAGATGTTAGAGCTTGGCTCAGGAAGTTTGAAATCTCCTCCCAATGCCACCTGCTAATTAACATTAGTTTGCCTTTTGAAGAGAGGGTATTCATCTGAAGGCAACTTCATCAGACCACCTTCCTGACCAGCATCAGCATTTGCAGCTGCAGGCCATCTGGCTCACCCCAGACACACAGCCCTTTGCTGTTATGTGAGCATGTGAGGACAGCACCTCTCTCTCCCTGCAATGAAGCTGAAACTGGTCCCAGACCTCCACAAACACCCTATGGCGATCACCAGGGATGGGCTTGATCTTATCAGACTTCGGGATTATTTTGACTTCTAAAGTGGGGAACCCCTGGAGCTGCAGCAATAGGGATTGTCTCTAGCTTTGACTTTGTCTCTCATATGCACCCTTTGCACGAGAACAGGCTGAATGTGCAAACAAGACCCTGTGGCTTGGACCCCAATACACTTTCTGCCTTTCCTGTAATGAGAACAGAGTTGATTGAACTACTTCTGTCCAACCCACAAAAGCCCAAAAGCCCTCTGCTGTCATTCAATCCAACAGGGATGGCTGGTGCCTGATTGACCTTCTTAGCAGTGGGCTTTCAAGGACTTGCCTCAAGTTGTCAGGGGCACAGAGGCAGAGAGCTGGCTGGTGGAGTCCTGGTTCTCAGAGTGTGTGGAGAGAGGCTGTGTTTCCTCATGTGCATATGCATCTGTCTGTGCCTGTGGGCGTATTTGTTGCTGTGTGTTTGCATTTGTATGTTCATTTGCAAATGCACATGTGAGGGTGTGTGTCTGCCAGAGTATGTGTGTGAACAAGTGCATTTCTGTGTGTGTCTGTGCATGTGTTTGTGTACACACACGTGTTTTGCAGCTGAGCAAGTAAGTGTGTGTGATGTCAGTGTGCATGTGTGTGTATGTGTGTGAGCATATGTGTGTGCAGATGTGCATGTATATGTCTGTGTGCGTGTACATGACCATGCATATATATATACACACACACATCTACACGCAAGTGTGCATGTGCCAGTGCATATGAGTACATATGTGAACATTTATGTGATGACATGTCCTGGGTGGCTCATGTGTGTGCATCCATAGGGCTTCTTGTGTAACTGGGTGTGCATGCATGTGTGTTTTCATATGTGCTCACATGTGAGGAAACGTTTGTGTTTGTGCAGGCACACATGTGTGTTTCCGCTGCCATATGTGCACGAGGGCTCATGTGCATTTGTGTACATGCACGCTTGTGACCGCACGCACCTGTGTGTCCACAGGTGTGGACATGTGTGTGCACCCTGTGTGTGGATGTGAGCACTTTTTCATGTGCATCTGTGTGTATGTGGCTGTGCAATTCCTTCCACTCACTTGTGATGTCAATGGGAGAGATCAAAATGAGGAGTCTAACTGAAACCTGCAGTGAAAGTCTGGGCTGGCTCAGCCGTCCCACAGGGACAAGTTGCAGTGAATGTCCATGTTTGCCCGGGACTGCTGCACCATCCCTACTGGAAGTTATCTGGGAGGCAGCCCCTGTGCCTGCAGTCGTGTTTGCTAAGAAGTAGGAGTGCTGACACTTGGGCATTGGACCCTGCCCTTCCTCCAGCCCAGCCCAGGAGAGAGAAGCAAAAGAAGGAGAGGTGGGAAAAGGCTACAACCCCTCTGTCAGCAGAGGAGGAGAAAGTGGAAGCCCGCCTGGAGAATTCCCGACAAGTATAAGTCTGCACAGCCACATCCCTAGCCTGGGACAGCTGAGCAGCCATGGCATCTGGAGGTGGCAGGCGTGGCAGTCGCAGAGCTCAGGGGCTGGGTAGAGCATCCCCTGACTTCCTGGGGATGGGAAAGAACAGGATGAGAGCCTCCCTCCTGGTGCCTCTCTGCAGCCCAAAGCCAGTGCCTGAGACCTTTGCAGAGGTAAATGGCGTGTGGGGACAAATGGACTCGTGGGTGTGTGGGGCCCAGGGACGGAAGAGGTAAAAGAGGGGGCTCAGGGCTCACCTGCAGACAGGGAAGGAAATTCTCTCTGCTGTTGCAGCCCCATTTCCCACCAGCAGGCCCCAATGAGCAGTGACCATGGACACGGAAAGCCTGGCTGGAATAAGAGGAAGAAGGTCATAGACAGGAAGAAGCCAGAAGTCACCTAGAGGTGGAATTCCTCAGGGAAACAGCTCCCAAGACAGACAGTGTTTCCACCTCTCCCACAGTGCCCTTCCTTCCACCACCAGCAGCCCCTGGGGGAAAGAGGGTCTTTCCCTCACCCACTCAGCGAAGAGCAGCAGGCATTGGGGTGTCTGACCTCAAATGCCTTCCCCCCAGGGCCAGTTGCTGGTCACTCAGACTCAGATTTCAGTGTGGGACATGAAGGTCCTTGGGGCTGGAGACCAAAAGACTCATCAGCTCTTTGGCTTTCCTGGGCCCAGCACAGTGACATCAAGACCCTGGTCCCTTCAGTTCAATACCTGCTCAGTCCAAGGTCTCAGTCCTTGCCCAGTTTGGCACCACTTCAATAAGCGGTTGGCTGGGCACAACTTTGTGCACACACATGCTTTCGCAGAGCTCCACATGCACAAATGTCAACAAAGGCAAGCACATGTGCATCCACACAAGCAACCATGGGCTCACGAGAGGCAATACTGGGGGACAACCCAGCAGGAAAGGGCTGGAGCACCTTGGGTTAGAATAGGCCCCAAACACATCCATAGTGTACGCTGAGGACCCCCACCGACTTTGCAGGCAGGGCAGGAGGCCAAACAGAGCAGCAACTTTCTCCTGAGGGCAGCATTAGGAGGAAGAGAGCCAAATCCCAGCAGCACAACCCACCCACCTGAAGAAGTGACGACCACATACAGCTGGAGTGAGCTGGGAAGGAAGGAGGCAGAGAAGGAGGGAGGGAGAGAGAAGGGTGTGACATGTCCTCATGGACAAGAGCCTGGGGGTGTGGGGCTGAGGACTGCAGGGCTGGAAGCAGCCAAGCCTCCCCCTGCAAATGGGGGCACAAACCACCCTACTAGCGTGCCACAGCCTTACGTTAACTGCTTGCATGGGACCCCTCTGGCTCTTGGGTTGCATCTGCTGCTGGCACTGATGTGTTTCAGCTCTGGAAATCCTTGGGCTCATCATCCCGGCACTCCATGAATGAATGGGCATGGTAGAAATGAGAAAATGTAAAGGTAGCGCTGCAGGAAATCAAAACACAACCTATGTCATTAGCTGGGACATTTTGATGAAGGGATGAGCATGTCAGAAGATTATTACCTCCACAAAGGGTGCCTGTGAACCTCGGCAAGGTCAGAACCCTTATGAAAGCAAGTACAACTCCTCGCTCCCTCATCCACTTCTCTTGCCTCCTTCTGCATTGAGAACCAAGAGAGGGAAGCTCTTTCCCCTCCTCCTGATCGAGGATGAGGTCTGACCTCAATGGCAAATCTCAACTGACACCCGCTCTCCCTTGTGAGGTCCTTCTTGTGGGACATTGAAAAGGGAAGAGTGTTCGGCTTGGAGAGACGTGAGGGACTGGCTGAGGTGGCTCCGGTGCAACAGGCCTGGCAGAACCCTCTCTAGGCATGGCTGCTCTTTTAAGAGTGCTTGGGTCCAAGCAGAAAAAGCCCTGGTGTCTCCCTGCACGGCCTCTACCTGGTCACGCTACAGGTAGTTTCTCTTCTTCGTGGTGGAGAGCAGGACCTTGGCCTGCAGATCCGTGGGTGCACAGAGAAAGCAATGATGCAAGGGAAGAGCTGAGGGCCCCTTCCCCAAGAACAGCCTTGCAAGACAAATGCCCTCCCTACCCTGGGTTGTTGCACAGTCAAAGAAGATCTCTGCACCAGGGTGTTTTGCACAGCACAGAGGTACAAGGCACTGTCAGAGACCTCAACTTCCTCCAGCTGCAGGAGGCTGTGATTCCCTGTGGTGTTCAGCAATGTGGTGAGACAGCCACTGCGCTTGGAGCCAGAGGCTGTGTGATATGAAACCAGCTGTGGGGCTTCTCTTTTCCTCTGCTAATACCACAAGAAGGCATCAAACCTGGAGCTCTGGTATGTGCAGGTTGTTTGGAAGGTGTCTCTCTGCTGGTGACTTGCTGGTTGATGGTGGTCTGCCCCATGGTGCCTGGAAGAAAGGAAGAGACAGCAACTGTGCAGGGAATGGCTCCGGGAAGCAAACCAGGAGTGCATGCAAAACCTTCCTGGAGAAGGCTCCTTCACCCTTGCATGCAGGAAAATCCTGAGGCCTGGGGACAGCCAGGTGGAGAGTAGTTTTGGGCAAGAGCTCGGAACTCTCAGTCCAGTGTGGACCCTGAGGAGAGCTGTGCTGCGCCCCTGCTCCTTCTCCTATTGCCCAGAGCACCAAGGAACAACCTGTCATGCCTGACCTTTGTGTGCTGGGACCTGCACCCTTCCAGCAGGTTGAGGGGCACATGGAGCTACAGTCAAATGATTTGTCCTGTGTCCTCATCCCTGCAATCTCCAAGGACTCCAAGCTCCCTGAGTACAAGCAATGCTGAGGTTGAAACGAGGGAGCCCAGGCTGTGTTGCCAACCAGGAGAAAACTGGAAGCCATGGCTTGTATGTGCCAGTCAGGAGGCAGAATGGGACACCCTATTAATGTCAGTGGGATGGGAGCTTTAAAGTCCCTGGGGCTGCTTCGCCAAGGTCTGCTAATTTGCATTGCAAAGGGAGAAATAGGGGACTCCAGAGACAGCTGAGATCTCCCATGGAGACCGCAGGTGGATCAGAAGAGAGAGACAGAGAGAGATGAATGGAACGGGAGCAAAAAGCAGGACAAGGGGTCTGAGGTATCTCTCCTCTTTCTTCTATTTTTGTTTCCAAAGGTAAGAGTGTCTTGACAGAACTGCTGCAAAACCACAAACGTGAGCCGATATTTCCCAGCATTGTTCTGCTATTCAAGAGTAGTTCTCTGCATGATCCTGATAAGGCTGGCAAGGGTTTCTTTGGGAGGAGAAGTATGCAGTGATGACAAGCCAGGACTTAGCCAGTAGTTGCCCTAGGAAGGCCATGAGGATGAGATATTCGAAGTGCATGCTGAGTCCGACCTGCCTGTTTGCCGAGTGAGAGAGAGTCAGAAAACCACCTCCCAGCCCCGAGGTATCAGAGCTGCCAGAAATGACTCTGTTGGGGGAGCAAAGGAAGAAGCGGGGAAGGAGAAACAACCTGTTCTTCCTGTGCCTGAAATGCTCCTTCTGGGTTTCTCCATGCCCCAGCAGCAACACCTGTGGCTCCCCCAGCCAAAGGCATTCTCCACGTATCCAGAACAAGGGGCCCTGGTGGCTTTGGGGGCCCCAGTCATGGGAAGAGGCTGTTCCCAGTCACCTCACAGTAGAGTCCTCACCTCCCCAGCTAGAATTGCCTGCTCTTCTGCACACCCACTGCTGGACCATTTGGGAGGTCAGGGGTTTCTTCCCCACTGAGGTTTCACATCTTCCCCTGGGGTCCTCAGGTCTCTGGGGATGTTGCTATTTCTTCTGGGAACAGAAGACTTTTCTGTTTCTCTCACATCTCCCCTTTCTTTCCTCAGCTGCCTGGGAACAACATCTCTCCCTCAAATCCCCCAAAACAGGAGACGAACCCTGCTGTGCAGCAGCCCAGGTTCTCTGGCTTTGTCCTCTTCTGGTGGGATAACCCAGAGTATGAGAGAGAAACCTGTCTCCAGTGGGGCTGCTGGATGCCACAAACACAGAGGTGGCAAGGACAACTTATTGCGTAAGGGAAAGGGGTAAGTGGTCAGCAGGGAACAGGATGAGGGATCAGTGGGTCACGCCCTACTCCCAGGGAGCACACAGGGCACCCATGGGAGTGATGCACTGCGAGGGGTGTGGATAGGGCAACCCTGCACCCCGGACATGAAAAGGCATGGGAAGGGGTTGGGTGTGGACAAGTGGGGACCCCAACTGCCACGCCCTTTCCACTTTAACTGCAGAGTGATCCCATGCACCACTCAAGGCAGAGATAACAAACTGTTCCTTATCATTAAGTTAACCTGACCTTGGTAGGTACAGACCTCTGCTGTGCTGACCTGTATCTATCACTTGGCAAACTAGGCAAAGTTGCCATGAGCGTGTCCTTGTCTTGATCAAGGGTGAAGCACCGTGCTTTCCTGTAAATGCCCTTTTGCTCAACAGTAGAAATGAGGAGTGGTTCATTTCCCAGACTATGCCATGAAAACTTAAAAGATGACAATGCCAGACAATCTCAGCATGGGCAGGATTTGCACTATGTGTTAAACCCCAACTCAAGCTTCACCTCAGGCTCCATAACTCAGGGTTCCCAGCATCTGAAAGGGCATAACATCACCCGTGCTATCCCCATTTATCTTCTTGTCTTATCTCCAACCAATGGTATTTTACTCAACACCCTGTGGAGCCAGAGTCTATCTACACTCATGCTTCACCCTCATCGTTAAAAAACGACAATTCCAAATTTCTAACAGGAATTTCCCCTGTTCGAGAACATGTCCATTGACTTTCGCTGTATCACTGTGCTCAAGAAGAGTTTGGCTCCACCTGGCCCTTCATCCTCCACTCAAGTGCTAGAAGCATCAAAAAGCTCTCTCTCAAGCTTCTCTTTTGCAGGTTGAAGAAGGCCAGTTCTCTCAGCCTCTCCTCATGTCTCGTCTTACAGAAACACAAAATTGGTAAATTTGGAAGGGACCTCTGGAGGTCATTGGGTCCAAATGCAGCCTCAGGAAGGGTGACCTAGAGCTGGTTACAAAGCACCATGTGCAGACGGATTTTGAGCACCTCCCAGGATGGAGACTCCACAACCTCTCTGGGCATCCTGTGCCAGTGCTCCCTCACCCTCACAGTGAACAAGGGCTTCCTGGTGTTCAGAGAGAGCCTCCTTTGTTTCAGTTTGTGCCAAATGCCTCTTGTCACAAGGACACTGCTTATACACCAGTCCCTCCAGCTGCTGGCACAAGAGAGAAAGGCCTTGTAACCACCAGCCCCTTCTCCAGTTGCTGGCACCAAGCCCTAAAATCCCTCTGGGCATTGGTTGTTTGCCCAGTTACTGGCACCCAGGTCTCTCTTTCACACCAGTCTCTCCAGTTACTGGCACTCAGACCTTGCAGCACTCACACATGGGAAAGGGAGTGAAGATACATGAAAGGATGGTTAAGAAAGGATTTAATAAGAAGGCACAGGGAGCTGTAGTGATCAGGCGCAGGGCTCATACCAACAAGTGCACTGACCAGCCCCTGCTTACATGCGGCTGGCTCCTGTTTTCCTTCCTCTACTCTGTTGCCTCCCCTTGCTCCTCCCCAGTCCCCTCTTGCCCTCACCTTTGAGCCTTCCCTTAAGCATGCCTTAATAAGTGCTGCCTAGTCCCACAGCACCCCCCTCAAACATCCCAAATCCTCATGTTCCTCTTGTCACTTACAAAGTTCAGCCTCACCCACTGCCAAGCTACACCTGCAGTTTCCTAATGGCCCATCAATTAGAGGCTGCAGAGCTCTGGGCTCCCTCCTTGTCTCCCTTATCACTTCCTTAGAGATTGGTGGCATTGTGTGCTTTGGTTATCACTTTCCCTTTTACTTGTTCTTCCCTTGGAAAGGAAAAGGGACTTGATCTGACAGCCTTAGTGGACCAGCTGCTCTCACCTTCCACATTCCTTTACAGTGGCTTCTGCTGAACTTGCTCATGTGTGCGAGTCCCTCAAGACACTGCAAGGCTCCTGTCCCCAGAGAAAGCTGGGTCTTTTTAGTCTAGGCCCTGGGGGGAATCCCCGAGGTGCTCTCAGTCATTGAAGTGTCTCCCAGCAACACCTGCAGCAACACTAAACCATGGTATTTGCTTTCCAGGGCGTCCAAGATGTTACAAACATGAAGGAAAAGGGAAAGATTGGCCAAAAGCCTAACCAGTTTCAGATGGGTATAAGGCAGGTGTGAAAAAGCACTCAGGTCATGTGAAATGCCCCCATGTTCCAACATATTTCCTGTTTGCCCTCCCAGATGTCCTGCATTTCCTGCAAGATGCTGAAGCCCCTCTCACAGGTGTTTGTGTACAGCTGAGGATGAGGACAGACCTGAATTCCACCTCCAGGTGGGATCCAAACCATAGCTTTCTTAGCCATCCAGGTGGGAATGGGCCTTCTCAGCCACCTTCCAGTACCTCACAGAGACATTTTTCTCCAGGGGCAGACACTCAGCTTACTTTGTCACCACAGAAGGCCTCAATGCAAACACCTGATGCCATGGCCTACTGAGGTGACATCACGCCATTCATTAGACCATGTTGGCCTGCCACCATGGCTGCTTTTGCCAGCTTCCCCCGCAGGTGCTTTCCAGGGCCAGCTCTTTGATTTTCCAAACAGACTTAGTAGAACAAGAGACGGGGACACAGAGGGTTAAATTAGATCCCAGAAACACACAACCCAGCAATACAGCCACCAGCAGATTTCTGCTGGGCAGAGACCCCACAGCACCTCAGGGACATGGGGACTCCTCCCAGCCCAGCACTGCTGTGTCCCCAGAGCTGGAGGAAATACATGAAATGCAGGGGGACAGCTCAAGCGCTTGAACAGAGAATCTTGTCCAGTGCCTGGCTGATGGGTCTTGCTCACATCTTGAGGCTTTTGCTGATCCCCAGATGCAGGGCTAGGAGGACATTTTCCTTCCTTGGTCTTCTTTGGCTAGGAGGTTAAACCACAGGAAGGAGGGCCCTGGGAAAGGCCCCCAGGCACCCTCAAGATGGTACCAGACTGGGGATGGAGCACCAGCTTCTTCCTTCCAGAGGGGCTGAGCAACCCCAGCATCCCTTGCAAAATGATGGGGCCAGCCTGGGCTCTCCAAAAGCACGGCCCGTGCCTGCCTTTCCCCTCTCCCGCTCTTTCCTTTCCCTCGTGCATCCTTGATGTCTTGTGCTCCTTTGGGCTGTGAGCCCCACAAAGCCAGCCAAGAGAGGACGTGCTAGCCCTGCTCCCTCTGTGGGTCAGGCAGATGGACACCTGACAGGATCTCTGCCTCATCTGTGGGGCATGGACTCCTGTCTGCCCCTGGTGCTCCCTGCTCTGGGGCCTCCACTCGGATCAACTTCATTTCCCTCTTTTGACCCATTAGAGTTCTGCTGCATCCCAGCCTGCTCTTCTGTCTCATCCTTTCCCCTGCAGACCCTCTCCCAAGATGCCCAGGGAGAAAGATGTTGCTCAGGGGTGGTTCTGGGAGGGGGTTGTTGGGGATGGCTGTGCAGTGACCATTAACGCAGGCTTGCTTTGAGTCCATTAGTCATGCATTGGGTGGGTGATCCTTTGCTTTCTGAATTTCTCTGCCCATCTGGTGCTGGATAGTATGACCCAACGCAGTTTAGTGACCATAGCTACTCCATAGATGATTTTGGGTCTCCCACCAAAGCATTCTCTTCTCCGCACTCAGCAAGCCCTGTGCCCTCAGCCTTCCCCCCGCAGGGAAGTGCTCCAGCCTCCTCAACATCCTGGCCACCCTCTGCTGAACGCACACCACTCGGTCCAGGCATGTCTTGCAGTACAGACCAAAACTCGACACAGCATTCTAGATGCAGTCAGGTGAATTCTGAGCAGAGTGGGATCATCTCTCCAGCTGATGTTCTGGCTACCCTCCTGCTCTGATAGCCCAGGTTCTTGATGACAGTCCTTGGTGTCCGGGAACAGTCCTGGGAGTCACACCTGTTTTGATGGGGTTACTGCAAAAGCACCTATCCCTGGCTCTGCTTTTGGGCTGTGGCTTGCCAGGGGTGGAAGCAAGTGTGGAGAGGCAGGGCTGGTTGCTACCAAGACAGCTGCTGATCAGGGGTCTGGGTGGACATGCGTCATGTTGCCCAGCTGTGTCCTGCAGCAGTTCAGCAGCTCCTCTTCCTCAGCTGCAAGCTTCTCTGCAGCCTTTGCTGCTGGTCACCACACCGCTTTGGAAGGATCCTGGACAGCCCTTTGGGACATTCAGCCTGCACCTGCTGCCCCTCTTCCTGCCCTGAGTCTCTCCCTGCCTCCCTCTCTTCAGAAACATTCCCAGGAAGCCCTGGGCACAGACAGGGAAGGAACAAGATGAGGAGGACATGCAATGCCTGCGGGCCTGCGTGGTGCGTTGACCCCGACCAGCACTAAGCACCCACCAGCTGTTTTCTCGATCCGCTGTCCGAGTGGGATGGGGCACAAATTGGAAGAGAAAGAGTCCAAAAAAACCTGTGGGTCAAGATCAGGACAGTTGTATTGGGTCTGGCTGAGATGGACTTAATTTTCCCCATAGCAGCTCTCATAGTGCTGTGCTTTATGTTTGTGGTTGGGAATGTGTTACTAACACACCAGTGTTTTGGCTATTGCTGAGCAGTACTCCACAACACCAAGGTTGTCTCTCCCACTTTCCCCCCTGACCAGTAGGCTGGGGGTGGACAAGAGCTTGGGAGGGGACATAGGCAGGACAGCTGACCCCAACTGACCAAAGGCATATTCCATACCATATGACATCTGCTCAGCAATAAAAGCTAAGAGAAAGGAGGAGGAGAGGGGCCATTTGCTACTTACGACGTTTGACTTCCAGAGCAACTGCTACACCTACTGAAGCCCTGCTTCCCAGGAAGTGGCTGGACATTGCCTGCTCATGTGAAGTAGAGAATATATCTTTTCTTTTCCTTTGTTTCCACGTGTGGCTTTTGCTTCTGCTTTAATAAATTGCCTTTATGTTGACCCACGAGTTTTTCCCATCTTATTTTCTCCCCTCCCTGTGCGGCTGAGGAGGGGAGTGATAGAGCGGCTTGGTGGGCACCTGGTGTCCAGCCAAGTTCAACCCACCACATGAGCCCAGGCATGGACTCCAAGGGGGACCTGGTAGTGGTGACGCCAGTCTTGATGCCGAAGCTGGTGCCAGTGCTCGGCAGGCTGGGGAACCAGCCCGGGGCCAGGCGGGGCCAGGTGGTCTCGGCGGGCGGAGCGGCAGCGTCCCCTAGCGGGCCCGGCCGGGGCTGTCCCCCTGCCCCTGACACACACGCCCGGCCCCGCCCGCGGCGGTTCCTGCCCGGCCGCAGCCCCGGCTCCTCTCCCCGGCTCTCCCAGGGCGCAGTAATACACCGCCGCTTCCCAGCGCCACCCCGGCGAGTCCCGCAGCTCTTTGGACCCTTTATGACCCCTCACAACGAGTTCGGAGCCTCAGCCTGGGAGCTGACGGTAGGAGCAGAAAACGAGTATAAAAAACTGTAACTGCATCTCATCCCAGGAACTACATCCGTATGCAGTTCCTGGGCTGAGAGACCTAGTCTGCATCCGGGAAGCCAGGTCACAAGGTGTGACGATGCCACAGGGCTCAGGCAGAACGAAACCGCTACGGCTGCACAGTCCAAGGCTCCCAGTGGCTCACTGCTGTTTGGTGGCAGTATCTATGGGTGACATTTTGCACGAGGCAGTTCTCACCTCTCACTACGTGCTCATGCCTCCAAACTACCCACCCAGTTAAATGAAGGTTACTTTTAATTTCAGCTGGTTTTCAGACCCAATTCCCCAGGCAATTCTGCTTGTCTCTGGGCAAAACTTCCATCAGTTTTGATTCAACAGCATAACAAAATTGAACAAAACCAACCCAAACTGAACAGCGAGCTTATGTCTCTGCTACAGGTAAGGGCACTTCAAGCTGCGACCGTGAACTGCAGCAGCTGAGGATTACCAACATACTCCCATTTGCCATCTCCGTTGCAGGTGGAAACAAGCAGCAGTGGTTTTGGGGAGGGCAGCTGAGAGCGTTAACCAAAAAAACGTCACTCTGTGGGGACAGACAATACTGAGCTGTTGGAGCTTTTAGACAATTACAGATCAGGGATAATCCTCCTGTGCTGTACCACGCTTGAGAGTAAGGGGCTTGATGAGATGAGTTCAGGGGACATTAAGATTTTTCCTGTAGGATCACTTTTCCTTCCAGAAACCAGGACCCTCCACCTGGGTCTGCATTGTGACAGGTTGGCCTATATATTTTCAAGCGTATTACTCAGTCTCATACTATATCATCAAGAGAAACCCCCCACTTCCTCCAGTGATGCCAAATAGTGAATTTCAGAGCCTGGTGAGCACTTATCAGGAGCCCATAAAGGGATTCGATATGTTTACATACATATGATTCTAACACAGAAGCTAATCTGTAGGTAATCTGTACATTTAAGACATCCTCTGCTCTTTTACACCTTCCCTCATTACTTTTTCCATAAGAAGTGAAATGTTATTATAGAATTATGGGACAAAAATTTCTGAGACAGGAGTTAACTTCCAAGCTCTGAAAACCCTTCTGAAACTTTGAGGGGGAAAAAAACCCCACCATCTTTAGGATAAAAAGACATGTAGACGTGACACTTCGGGACATGGTTTAGGGGCCATGGTGGTGTTAGGTTGATGGTTGGACTTGATGATCTTAAAGGTCTTTTCCAACCTTAATGTTTCTGTGATTCTGTGATTCTGTGAGTAGATGAACTCATTTGACTGTATGTTGGTGTGTGAGCAGTTGATGCTGATGCCGGTGCCCTCGGTAGTCTCTGCCAACGGCTCCTGCTGCACCTGGGCTCTGCCCACAGCCACTGCAGAGAAAGTAGAAGGAAAGGACAAAGTTCACCAAAGGTCACCCAGCTCTGATTTTCCCAAAGAAATGGTTAGGAAGAGTGGCAGTGAGACAGAGCCGGACTGGAATGAATGGCAAGGTGTGCCCATGAAGAGGGGTGGAGACTGATAGTGGTGTGGATGTGTAGAGTGAGAGGAGAAGGCTGGGGGGATTTTGGAGTTGATGCATGCCAAAATGAGATGAAAGTCAGAATAATGGATGGATGGATGGATGGATGGATGAAGAGGGGATGAGAAGACAGGAGAATGGGTGTGTTAGAGTGAAGTACGGAGGGCTAAATTGAGAACAAATATAAATGCTGAATGCACAGAGGGATGAGTGGATGTATGGAATAATGGAGAGGTGCAGGAAAGCAAACTGCTGCCTACAGATAGGAAGGAAGCAGGGGGAGAGATGAGAGAGGGGTCTCAGAGAGTAGGAAGAGGCATTAGAGCTGGTAGGGGCCTGGAGAGATGGGTAAAAAGAGGGGTGGATGGACGGATGAAGGCAGGACAAGCAGAGAGCAAGAGTGGGTGTTACAGTGAAAGAGGGCTGCAATGAGGGCAATACTAACTGCTGAATTCACAGAGAAGAATGGGTGCATGGAAAAGCAGGCGTACATGCAAGCAAACTTGTAATGGTAGAGATGATGGGAATGAAGGAGACTACCTGGAGGGGACTCAAGAGAGCTGGGAAAGGGGGACGAGAGATGGTAGAAAGAAAAAAGAGAGGGAAGAGTTTGTGGCAGGCCCACTGGAGAACACCCCGGGCACAGCCCGCCAGCGCCATGCAACCAGGAGCAGCGCAGCCAGCCCCGCCAGCCCTGCACCCTGGCACTGCTGCATCCCACTGCTCCGCCGCCCCGGCCTCACTGCCCCCCCACCAGCGTCTGCTCCCTGTTCTGGCCGCCGGTGCCTCTGCTCCGCTGCCTCCTCTCCCCTCTGCTGCTGCCAGCTCCACCCCGAGGCTGAGCCCTGCACTGGCGCCACTCAGGATCTCACCCGGGCTGAGAGGCTCTGCACGGGCAGAAGATTGTCTCCTGGCAAGTGGACTCTCCCCATCCTCCAGCAAGAATAAGCCTGCACAGCGCCAGCTGCAGCCGGGATAGCTGCAGGGCCTCCACCCAGGAGATGGACCAGCTTCCCTGAGCTCTCTCTGAGCTCAGGGCCTAGAAACAGCAGCCACTGATTTCCTGTGGATGGGAGGGAGGAGGCTGAGAGCCTCCCTTCAGCTGCCTCTCTGCAGTCTGAGCACAATGCCTAAAAGTTGTGTTGAGGCAGAGGGGGTGTGAGGACAAATGTGCCCATGGGCGTGCAGGGGTCAGGGAGGGCAGGGGTGGTGGGGAATCACAGGGTGAGAATGCAGGTCAGAAGGGACCTCCACAAGTCATCTAGCTCAAGCCCCTGCTCAGAACAGATCCCACTAGATTAGGCCGCTCCAGGATGGAGGTTGCACAAACTCCCAGGGAAATCCATTCCAGTTCTCACTCTTTCTTTTAGCCTGTTGCTTAACTAGAACTCCCCACATTCCAGCAGCTGTTCATTGCCTCTACTCCTGCCGCAGAGCACTTCCACAGTCTAGTCCACCTTCTCTGTTTCCTTTGAACAAGTAGTTCCTGGACCTGCTGGGAACAATTTGGCTGACAGAGATCAGCATAGGCATATTCCCTGCGGTTGGGTGTCACCCCCAAACTTGCAGGACGTGCTGTCCTTCCCATTACTCGCGGCCTTCATGAAAACATTAAAGAGTATTGGTCCTACTGCTGAACCCTGAGAGACCCCACTATTGTCTGCCAGCTGGGCTTTGCACCACTGGTCACAACTCTTTGAGCCTGGTAGTCCAGCCAATTTTCCACTCACCTTATCATCGTCTTACGGAACCCATTTGTCACCGGTTTGGTCAGAAAGGAAGTATGAGAGAGGATGCCAGTCCAGGTGTGGCCCACCAGTGCTGAATAAAGGGGAGCAATCACCCCTTTTGACCTCTTGGCAACACTTTGTCTAAGGCAGCCCAGGATACCATTGGACCTCTTTTACGCAAGGGCACATCGCTGGCTTATGGCCAACTTGGTGTCTACCAGAACCCCTAGGCTTTTTTCTCCAAAGCTGCTTTCTAGCCGGGTGACCCCAAGCTGCCCTGGTGCATGGACTTGTTCTTCCCCAGGGGCAGGAATTTGCATTTCCCCTTGTCGAACTTCATGAGGTTCCTAGAAGCCCATTTCTCCAGCTTGGCAGGGTCCCTCTGGATGCTGGCCTGACCCTCCTGTGTATCAGCCACTCCTCCCAGTTTGCTGTTGTCTACAAACCTGCTGAGGGTATACTCTGTCCCATCATCCAGAACACTAATGAAGATGTTGAACAGGAGCCAGTATTGATCTATGGAGTGCACCATTAGTCACTGGCTTCCAACTAGGCTTTACACCACTGATCACCACCCTCTGGGCCTGGCCATTCAGACAGTTTTCAATCCACCTCACCGTCTGCTCATCCAGCCCTTACATCAACAGCTTCTCTATGAGAAACCTATGAGCGACAGCGTCAAAGGCCTTACCGAAGTTGAGCTAGACAAGATCCACTGCTCTCCCCTCATCTCCCAAGCCAGTCACTTCATCATCAAAGTTTATCGAGTTGATCAGGCCTGACTTCCCCTTGGTGAAGCCATACTGACTACTCCTGTTGCCTTTCTCATCCTTAACATGCCTGGATTAGGCAGGCTTTCCAGGATTAGCTGCTCCACCACCCTCCCAAGGTGAGGCTGAAAAGCTTGTACTTCCCTGGGTTCTCTTTCTTGCCCTGCTCAGGCACCTCTCCCAGTCACCCTGATCAGTTGAAGATAATCATGAGTGACCTGGCAATGACAGGAGCCAGCTCCCTCAGCCCTTGTGGGTGCATCCCATCAGGGCCCATGCACTTACAGATGTGCCGTTTGCTTAAGTATTCCCTGACCTGAACTCCTTCCACCAAAGGTAGGTCTCCCTTGTTCCAGACTTTCCCCCTGGTCTGCAGTTGGGATTCCTGAAGGCCAGTCTTGCTAGTAAGGATGGAGGCAAAGAAGGCCTTCAGCACCTCTTCCATATCCTGTGTCACCAGGGCCTCCATCTCATTCAGCAGTGGTCCTACATTTTCCGTATTCTTCCTTTTGTCACCTGTGTCCTTATAGAAGCCCTTCTTACTGCCTTTGACACCCCTCACTAGACTTACTTCCAGCTGGGTTTTACCTTTCCTAACCTCTTTGGACATTGCCTCTGTATTCCTCCCAGGTTATTCGTTTCCACCTTCCGTATGCTTCCTTTTTGTGTTTGAGTTTGACCAGGAGCTCCTTGTTTATTCACGTAGGCCTCCTGGCATGCTTTCTGGACTTCCTCCTCGTTGGCATGGGCTGCTCTTGAGCTTGGAGGAGGTGATCTTTGGCTATTAACCAGCTTTCCCGGGCCTCTGTTCCCTCTAGGGCCTTATCCCAGGGCACTCTTCCAAGCAGATCTTTGAAGAAGCCAAAGTGTGCTCTCCTGAATTCCAGGGTTGTGAGCTTGATATTCACCTTCCTCGCTGCCCTCAGGATCCTGAACTCCACCATCTCATGGTCACTGCAGACAAGGCTGCTCTTGCTCTTCACACCCGCAATGAGCTCTTCCTTCTTGGTGAGTATGAGGTCCAGCAGAGCACTTGTCCTCATGGGCTCCATGTTCCTTTTATTCAGTACATATTCGGTCCAAGGTCTCAGCCCCTGCCTGACACAGCACCATGTACCCATGAGTACATTTGGCATTGGCTTGCACACAAGGCGGGTGTGTGTCCCACCCTAGACACCACTGACACTGCATTGGAAACAGATCCACTCAGGGATGGCCAGCACATGGTCGGCAGGATTCCTCAGCCTTTCTCTCTGCCTATCCTTTTGAACTCCGTAACACTGGGGAGAGCAGCTCTGTCCTGGCCTGGAGAGGCAGGAAGGGGCACTTCCAGCCATGCTGAGGCACTCCCAATGTTGTTACACTGCATTAAACTAAGGATCCCAACTGGTGTGAAACCATCCTTGTTGTGGCCTGAAGTCAGCAGTAAAACAGTGTGAGCTTTTCATCCGCAGGAAAAGGAAGGCTGAAGATACACACAAGGTTGCATTTCAGTGCCTGTGCTGTGGGCAGTTCTCTGCCAGGTTTGTTCTGTTGTTGTTCAACTGCACTCAGGCTCCGTCTGGCCCTGGCTGCTGTGTGGAGCTCATGGACAGAGCAGTGGAGTGTGCTCCTGCCGTGAGCTGCACATGCCCTCGTGATGAGGGACACACAAACACACACATGGAAGCATGCAAAACTCTGCACCCAAAAACACTTGCAGAAATCCAGCATGCAGACAAGTGCAGGCAAGAGGACACACGCAGAAACATGACCGACTTTGCACTCAACTGGGGATATCCTGGGGACAGCTCTGGCAGGGATTCTGAGGAGCATTCAGGGGAAGGACAAGGCCCTGTATGTGCTAATGGTGGTGTTTGGGTACCCAGGGAGACTGCACAGAGGGGAGGTGTACTGGGAGCTTTGAAGAAAACATTGTATTCAAGGAGTCAGTGATCTTGCGCAAGACATATCTGCTCTATTGGGCCTTGCACTAAAGGCTTGAGAGGCCTGTACATAAGCATGAGTAGCTGCTGCAAGGGAATCTGCTGGAGTGCCCTGTGTCAGCCTGTGCTGCACGTTGGTGGGTGTTACGGCAGAAATAACCTTTGAGTGTTCGAGAAGACGTACTTTTCTTTTTTTGTGTAACACAAAATAAAAGGCACCATGGCATGGGAGGGAAGCAGAAGCTCTCCCTGGACAGGATCTGCACAGTGTGTCTTGGGAAAATTTACCTGGGTCCATCTGATGCTGCACAAGCACAGGTTTCCCAGCATCTGAGGGGATGGAAGGTTTACTCACTAACTATATTCGTCTTTTTATTCTATCATACTAAAACAGACATTTTATTCTGTCGTTTGCTGTCAGGTCTTTCTTTCTGAGATCTGAAAAGGATCCTGCACCACATCTTGCCCCATGCTGCCTCCCTGGTGTAGAACAGGAGCAGGCAAAACCAGCCAGCAGAATTTTCCTGGAAGCAGATTTAGGTGGGATACGGTCAAACCCAGGAGCCAGGCCGCTTCTTGGCAACAGGGTGATAAAGAGCCCCAAAGGAGTCACCCAGGCTGACATCATTTGCCTTTACAGGACTCCTCCAGCATGTGAGATGAGTCCTCTGCCCACGCTGACATGTTTTGCTCCAGAAATGCTTGGGCCTCTCATCCTGTCACGGAAAAGCTGCCTTCAGCGGGGAATGTGCCTGGCATAAAGCAGGAAACGAGAAGACAGCAATTCAGGAAGCCAAAACACAGCCCATAGCATTAGCTGGGATGTTTTGCATTCAAGATGAGCTTGTCAGAAAATAATCACCTCCACAAGGAATGCCTCTGGCAGCCTGGGGCAGTAAAGGGCCATGATAAAAGCCAGCCCAGCTCCTTGCTCTCTCATCCACTTCTCTTGCCTCCTTCTCCTTGGGTGTCAGGTGAGTCTGAAGCCCCGTCTCCTTCTGTGCTGTCTCTAAAAGGAGGTCTCACTTCAGTGGACCTCTCAGCTGATTCCAGATTTGTTCTATGCCAGATCTTGGGGCTGCTTGTCATGGGAGAGGGAAGTGGGGAGAAGGTTAGACATGGAAGGAAGCTGTGACTGTACTGAGGTGGCTTCTGGACTCAGGGCTAGGCAGTAGCTGCATAGGAGCTAGTAGACCTTTTGGGGCCCTGGTATGACAAGGCCAAGAAGCCCTCATACGTCTCTGCACAGCCTCCACCTCCCGGCCTGCACATTCTTTGGTTCCCTCATGGTGTGGTGACAGGCTGCTCCTCACGCATGCCCATGTTTTTCTCCCTCCCTGCCCTCTCTCCCAGGTGCACCTCAGGCCCCAAGACATGTCCTGCTACGACCAGTGCCGGCCCGGCCAGCCCTGCGGCCCAACCCCACTGGCCAACAGCTGCAATGAGCCCTGTGTCAGGCAGTGCCAGAACTCCACCGTCGTCATCCAGCCCTCTCCCGTGGTGGTGACCCTGCCTGGTCCCATCCTCAGCTCCTTCCCGCAGAACACTGTTGTGGGATCCTCCACCTCCGCTGCTGTTGGCAGCATCCTCAGCTGTGACGGAGTGCCCATCACCTCTGGCTGCTGTGACCTCTCCTGCATCACTAGCCGCTACTGCGGCAGGAGGTGCCCCCCCTGCTAAAGATGCTGGCAACGGCCTCAGATAAGGACCCCCAGGAACTCAGAAAATGCTGCTTGACACAGGATCAAACTCTGTGCCATTGTTTTAGGAGCAGCTGACCATCTCTGGCTTGTCCTGCAAGGGCAGACTGGAAGGGGCAGCCTGGGCCTTCTGAAAACATGGCCAATGTCTAACTTTCCTGTCTTCCAATCACCCTTTTTCTCTCTTTTCTTTGTATTCTTGTGCTCCCCTCAGAGCTTGCTGTGAGGACCCCAGAAACAAGCCTGGAGCCACCTGCTAGCCTGTCTGCTTCTGTGAGGCAGGTCGATAGATGCCCTGTGGCAACTCTGCCACAGGAAAAGGGGAAGAGAGTCTTGGCTGCTCCTGCCCCTCACTCAGGGCCTCCGCTTGGGGTGACCTCATTTCCCTCTTTCGACTCATTAAAAAATTGCTGCAACCCTGCCTGTGTCCCTTAGGTGGTCATTCCATCTGCACACTGACTGCTGAGGGAGAAAGACCTTGCTTTGGAGGGGCATTAGTTGGGGGCACAGGAGGACCCTTCATCACTCCTAGAGGCATTGGAGAGTGGGAAAAACTGCAGTGAGTCCTCTTTCAGGGACTGCCTTTTGAAGCTGAGGATGACATCCCCAGTTACTCTACCGCCCATGGCCATCAGTCCTTGCCTTGCTGCGTCTCTGCTCAGAAATATCCCCCTGGCCCCGGAGCACATCATATGAACAGGAATCCTGACAACTGCTGTCTTCCAGAGAGGAACTGTGAGCATGTGGGAGGCCCCAGGGAGGTCAGCAGTCCCACAAGCCCTTGGGGAAGAGTGGTGCTCCTGCTTTGGCTGGAGCTGTGCTGGGCAAGGAGGCTCAGAAAACTATGTTGCCAAAAGATGGCTGGATTTGAGAACGGGTAAATAGCCTTGGGGATGGCCCACAGTCCCTACTCCACCTGCCCCTCCCCTCCATCACCCGATTTTGGGGCTATGGCCTGCATGCCTGGGCATGGGCAGCAGGGACAGCTTCCCCATGCAGCCCTACCACCCTTCAGCACAGCATCTGGCATTGCCACCTATTGACTACCTGTGTAAGGCTGAGGTGTTCATAAGTTAGTATTGGTATCAGCTACAGCAGGCCACACGCTGGAGTCCCCTGTCCCTTTGAACGCAACACCCCCTTGGGTGAAGGCATCCCTGGGACTGTGACTGGTGCCCAAACACACAACCCTGCTCTGTGCTGCCTTGTCTTCCCCAGGCACAGCTTTGCTGAGGCCCAGGACCTCTACAGCCCCACAAGTGCCACAACCCAGCTCCGGTCCAGAAGAGTGCTGTGTGAAAGGAGATACCCCCAGCTCTGTGGAGACATTGCAGTGACACTGCACTCAGCAGGATCCATGAGCTGTCCCTGAATGGCACAGGGCACGCACCAGCCCAACCAGAGTGCACACGTTGGGGTGCCTTCCCCCAGGCACCAAGCTCCTTCAGAGCCCTGAGGCTGAAGAGGCCCTTGTGCTCCACACAGCACCATTGCTTCCCACAGACACGCCAGGGCCTTCCCACATCTGCAGACTCTGGGACCCTGTGGTGTGGGAGTTTTCCCTCACACTGACCCAACATGCGGTCAGCACTACAGGACCAGCATGGAGGACAGGGTCATTCCTGCATGGGGCGAGGATGGGGGTGCACTGCTCCCCAGGCCAGGTTCTGTGGGCGTCGATGCTGAGTCAGGTGGTAACACAGCAGCAATGAGCATTAGGACCAAGCCCACGTAGACCCAGTGCAACCATGGGTCCCAGCTCTGGCTTGCCGCCTGGCTCAGCGTCTCTATGAGAGCTCAGGCCTAGTGTAGGCCTGCCCCAGCTCTGCCCTATCTGTGCCTGTGTCTGGCCTGGGCTACTGTTGTCTTCCTGGCCTGGCCAGGCTCCTAGATAGTCCTGGTAGTCACTGGGTGGAGCCTTCACCTCATCCTCTCTTGAGTCCGGCCTTGGTCTGCACCACAGCCCCAGCTCTGACCCTGGCACTGACACCTCCCATCTGTTGCCTAGATTATGGCAATAATCAATAGATGCTTCTGGGGTGGAATTGTCTGCTCTCTAAGATAGAAGTCTGAGATGGACCAGCTCTCTTGTTTTTTCTAACCACAGCCCTACACCAGGGAAACATTTCTAGGCACTTACCTGGGCAACTAGGCTCCCTAGGGCCTGTGTTTCCCCAAGACCGATGAGCGTGGTGGTGAATACGCATCCACATCACCAGCCTGGAGAGCAACGGCTTGCAAGTTTCTTGGCACATCAGAACCACACAGAGTTTTTTGACTCCTGTGGATACCCTCCAAACAGTGCTCTCTTTCCTGAAGGCATCATGGCCCATTTAAAACACAATGCTATGGTTCTTGCTTTCCAGAGGAAGCAACTGCAGTATCCCCCCTCCATGGCCTGAGGATACCATGGTGTCTTTGTCATACATCACCATAACAAGGGATTAACTTTTGAACAGGTTTCAAAACTGTAGTCTAACAATCCAGTACAAAATGATCAGATGCAGATGCATTTTGTGAAATATGAAGATGGAGTTTTCCCCATGACCACAGCTACTCAAAATACATTTCAAAAGACCCAGACAGGCATCTCTTGCAGCAATTTTCATAAACGTATTCTGTAAATAACGCTTACAGCTCAACTGTAAGGCTGAGTGTGTGCTCTTTAAGCTCAGTCCACCCCAACCCAACCAAACATGTTTTTTAAATGGACACTACACACAGTAAAGTTTAAAGATTGTATGAGTATAAATCCCCATGGCAGAGGGGGTTGGACTGGATGATCTTTTAAAGGTCCCTTCCAACCTAAACCATCCTATGATTCCATGATTCTATGAATATTTTCATTTCAACAGTAAACTTCACAGGAGTTTTACAGATCTTCCTCTTCCTAGCTGCTGTCTATGCTGTCTCAGCCCTCCTCAGGCACTTCGAGCTGTTTCCAGAGACCCTGGTTGTTGTATGACCTGTGACAGAAGACAGGACATTCATCACAGCCGTGGCTTTCAGAAAAACATTCCAGCCTTCAGGTCTTGTCAGGTGGGCCACAAGTCTGAAGGACACATTGGACTAAATCAAGAAAGCTGGACCCCTTTATGCCATCTCCTTTGTACACAAAACTTCCCTGGTTTTCCCAGCAAGAAATATGCTTGGGCTGCCCTAGTTTACCTAGGAGCATTTGTGCATTCTCCCAGTACCATGGATGCACATTATCCGGAGCTTTCTGATCAACAGAGTCCTCAGGAGTCTGCAGCGGCTTTTCCACCTCTGTCTTGTTTTCTGCTGGAAAAGAGGAGTTATTTTCCCCCGTTCCTGATCACGCTGCTTCTTGTGTACCAAGAATTTCTGAAGAGCAGCCGTACACCCCTTAGCTTTCTTGTAGGCCATCAAACCTGCTTTGTGGAGAATGTCCCTCATTTCAGCATCCAAAGAGTGGACCATATCAGCCCTCATGTCTGCCCTGGGTAATGGCAGCACCTGTAGCAGCTTGAACTAATTTGTAGGCACCAGATACATCTTTTCCACATAGTCCATCCCTTCTTTAGCAAAAGCCCCATGCTGAGCAGAGGATCACGCTGCCATCCAGAGGGACCTCAAGAGGCTGCAGAAATGAGCTGACAGGACCCTCCTGCAACTCAACAAGGGGAAGGGCAAAGTCCTACTCCTGGGGATGAACAACCCCATGCATCAGTACATGGTGGGGACCGCCCAGCTGTAAAGCAACTTTGCAGGAAATGACCTGGGTTGTCCTGCTGGACACCAAGTTGACAATGAGCCAGCAATGTGCCCTTGCCTCAAAGAAAGCCAACAGTGTTCTGGGCTGCACTGGGAGGAGTGCTGCCAGAAGGTTGAGGAAGATGATCGTTCCCCTCAACTCAGCACTGGTGAGGCCACTCCTGGAGTACTGGTTCCAGATCTAGACTCCCCAGTTCAAGGGAGCTATGAAAGTACTGGAGAGAATCCAATGAAGGGGCACAAAGATGATGAATGAACTGAAGCATCTCTCCTATGAGGAAAGGCTGAGAGATCTGGGACTCTTCAGCACAGAGAAGGGAGGGGGCGGGGCGAGGGTGGTGGGAGGAATCTTATCAGCATATATAAATACCTGAAGGGAGGGTGTGGTGGGTTGACTCTGGCTGGATGCCAAGTGCCCACCAAAGCTGCTCTATCACTCCCCCTCCTCAGCTGGACCCAGGAGAGAAAATATAATGAAAGGCTTGTGGGTCGAGATAAGTGGCAGGGAGAGATCACTCACCCATTACCATCACGGGCAAACCAGACTCGACTTGGGGAAATCAGTTAAAATTTATTACCAATCATATCAGAGTAGGCTAATGAGAAATAAACCAAATCTTAAAACACCTTCCCCTCACCCCTCCCTTCCTCCGGGGCTCAACTTCACTCCCCATTTTCACTACCTCCTCCCCTCTAGTGGCACAGGGGTACAGGGAATGGTGGGGGGGCGGTCTGTGAATCACACGTTGTTTCTGCTGCTCCTTCCTCCTCATGCTCTTCCCCTGCTCCAGGGGTGGGGTCTCTCCCACTGGAGACAGTTCTCCACAAACTTCTCCAACATGAGTCCTTCCCATGGGCTGCAGTTCTTCATGAAATGCTCCAGCATGGGTCCTTTCCACGGAGTGCAGTCCTTCAGGAACAGAATGCTCCAGCATGGGTCCCCCATGGGGTCACAAGTCCTACCAGAAAACCTGCTCCAGTGTGGGCTCCAGTCCATGGGGTCACAGGTGCTACCAGGAGCCTGCTCCAGTGCGGGATCTCCACAGGATCACAGCCTCCTTTGGGACCATCCACCTGCTCTGGCGTGGGGTCCTCCATGGGCTGCAGGTGGATATCTGCTCCACCGTTATCCTGCATGGGCTGCAGGGGGACAGCCTGCCTCACCATGGTCTTCACCATGGGCTGCAGGGGAATCTCTGCTTGAGTGCCTGGAGCACCTTCTCCCCCTCTTTCTTCACTGACCTTGGTGGCTGCATAATTGTTTCGCTCACATATTCTCACTCCTCTCCTCTGGCTGTTTCTGTTCCCCTTTCTTAAATACCCCAGAGGCGTTACCACTGTCGCTGATTGGCTCAGCCTTGGCCAGTGGTGGGTCCATCTTGGAGCTGTCCGACATTGGCTCTATCGGACACAGGCTGAAACACAGCAGGCTCTGTCTGAAACATCAGGAAACACTTGTTTACTGGCTAGGGAGACCGCGCACTGACACGCTTTGCCCAGAGAGGTTGTGGCTTCTCCCTCCTTGGAGAGGTCCAAAAGGCATATGGACAGCTTTAGGAGGAAGAGAATTGAAACCCAGCAGTGCAGCCCACCTGACTGGGAAGCTGGCCACAATTGAACACTGGAGCAGGTTGGGAGGGATGGAGGGACACTTTCACACAGGGAAGCCCTTGCAAAGGGATCTGGACAGGCTGGATGGATGGGCCCAGGCCAATTGGACGAATTTCAACAAGGCCAAGTGCCGCATTCTGCATTTTGGCCACAACAACCCCAGGCAACACTACAGGTGGCCAAGAAGGCCAACGGCATCCTAGCCTTTATCAGAAATAGTGTGGCCAGCAGGAGCAGGGAGGTGATCATTCCTCTGGTGAGGCCGCACCTCGAATCCTGTGTTCAGTTTTGGGCCCCTCACTACAAGAAAGATATAGAGGTGCTGGAGCGCGTCCAGAGAAGGGCAACGAAGCTGGTGAGGGGTCTGGAGCACAAGTCTTATGAGGAGCGGCTGAGGGAACTGGGGTTGTTTAGCCTGGAGAAGAGGAGGCTGAGGGGAGACCTCATCGCTTTCTACAACTACCTGAAAGGGGGTTGCAGAGAGGTGGGTGTTGACCTCTTCTCCCAAGTGATGAGTGACAGGACAAGAGGAAATGGCCTCAAGTTGCGCCAGGGGAGATTCAGACTGGATATTAGGAAAAATTTCTTTACTGAGGGAGTGGTAACACACTGGAATAGACTGCCCAGGGTGGTGGTGGAGTCACCCTCCCTGGAGGTATTTAAGGAGCATGTGGATGTGGCGTTGTGGGACGTGTCTTGATGGGCATGGTGGTGTGTGGTGTGGTTTTTTGTTTTGGTTTGGGATTTTTTTTTCTTTCTTTTTGTAATGGTTGGACTTGATCTTAGAGGTCTTTTCCAACCTTAGTTATTCTGTGGTTCTGTGATTCTGTGACCAGCCAAGGATTGCAGGGCTGGGAGCGGCTGGGCCCCTTCCTGTCAATGCAGCCACAGGCAACCCCACCAATTTGCCTCAGGCCAACATCCCTTGCTTGCACTGCACCCATCCGGCACTTGAGCTGAGGCTTCTGCTGCCACTGACGCATTCCTGCCCCAGAAATCCTGGGGTCTCTCAATCCCAGCACTCAGAAGAAGCCTCCATGAGGGAATGGGTATGGCATTAGCCAGGGAATGAAAAGGTAGCGTCGAGGAAAACAGCCAGCTGGACCATGTCATTGGCTGGGGGGTCTTCTGTTCATCATGAGCACCGTAGAAAATTGTCACTTCAGTTGAAGCTGCCCCTGGGCCTGGGGCAGGTCAAGGCCACCAAAAAAGCCAGCTCAACGCCTCACTCCACATCTCTCCTTCTCCTTGGAAACCACGTGAGTCTGAAGCTCTTTCCCCATGTCCTGTTGTGGTCATGCAGATGTGTGGTCTTCCATCCTATGCTAGGTCATGGTGCTGCTTGTCATGAGCGGTTGAAGGCAGGTGAGGGTCTGACTCAGAGAATGAGTTGGCTGAGCGAGCTCTTAATTGAAGAAATAGCCAGCAGCCTCATTGGGCCTGGTGACACTTTGTAGTACCATGCCTGAATGAGGTCAAGAAACCCTTTTGCCTCACTGCCCAGTTTCTGCCTCCTAGCTGAGCAGGTGCCTTTGAAACCCTCGTGGTGGGGTGATGGACTCATGGGAGATTGCTCCTCACATGTCCCTGTGCTCGGCTTCTCTTTTGCCCTCTCTCCCAAGTGCATGTCCAGCCTCAAGGCATGTCCTGCAATGACCAGTGCCTGCCATGCCAGACCTGCAGTCTGACCCCACTGGCCAACAGCTGCAATGAGCCCTGTGTCAGGCAGTGCCAGAACTCCACTCTTGTCATTGAGCCCCCTCCTGTGGTGGTGGCACTGTCTGGCCCCATCCTCAGCTCCTTCCCACGGAACACCATTGTGGGATCCTCCACCTCTGCTGCTGTTGGCAGCATCCTCAGCTGTGACAGGGTGCCCATCTCCTCTGGGTGCTGTGACCTCTCCTGCATTACCAGCTGCTACTGCGGCAGCAGATGTCCCCCCTGCTAAAGCCACTGGTGACAGACAAGACCAGGATCCCCAGGAATCCAGACCTGGATTCTGGACTGAGGACAGAGCTCCTAGCCATCGATTTCAGCAGGCTGAGCATCCAGTGCTGCCCTTCCAAAAGAGGTGCAGCTGGGGCTCTCTGAAAACGGCCAAAGTTTAACTTCCTTGCCTCCACTCCCTCCCATCTCTTCCCTGTCTTCTGTTCTTCTGGCTCACTAGACCCTCAAAGACAACCTGGGGTATCTACTGATCCCTATCCCTCCATGGGACAGCCAGATGGATGCTCTGTGGGATCTCCACCATGGGCAATGGGCACAGACTTTGGGCAGCTGCCAGCGATCTCCCACCACCAGCAGCCTCCTCCAGAAGGGAACTCATTTCTCTCTTCAGAGTCATTAAAGTTTTCTGCTTCCCAGCCTCTGCCTCCGTATATCCCTTTTATTTGTGGACATTGTCTTGTATTGCCAAGGAAGAAAGGCAGCACCTTGGCTGGGGGAGAATGAGGTGGGGGAACAAGCAAACTTTTCATCATTCCCAGAGGAAGGGGAGGGTGGGACATAGGGCAGTGGGTCCCTTCCAGTCACCGTCTCTTGGAGCTGAGGAAAACATACTCAGCACCTCCACAGCCAGTGGGGATCAGGCCCTGTATTCCGGCATCTCTGCTCAGATACGCCCCCTTGGCCTCAGAGCACATCCTGCAGATGGGGAGCCCAACCACTGCTATCCCTCAGTGAGAAGCCCGGTGCTGCTGCTGGAGGCTCTGAGAGGTCAGCGGCTCACAAGCCTGTGAAGAAGGGAATTCCTTCTGCTTTGCATAGCCCTGTGCTGGGAAAAGAAGCTCAGTCAGAAGGTGGCCCCAAAGGATGCAGGAGTGGGGATAGAGTGAGAAAAAGCATTTACAACAGCCCAAGACCTTCTCCTCCTCATCTTCCCAACTGTTCCCAGCATGAAGGGGCATGGCCTGCACCCGAGGGCAAGCATAGCAGAGGCAGGTCCCCGATATACCATCTACCCCCCAACACAGTTCCCTGCACAGCACAGCAGTTACACACACGTGCAGAGCTAAGGCAACTCCCTGGTTGATGTTGAAATCAGCTTGGCCAGGCCACACATGAGGGCATCCAGTGGCCAAGCCCATGAGTTCTGTGAAAATAGTCACTTCAAATGTCTCAGCATTCCTCAACAGGCCAGACTTGAGCCTCAAGGAGGAGATGGTTTTAGCCCAGGTCCCAGATGCCATCGCCAGCTCGGCGTGCTCCTCTAAAATGTCACAAACTGGAGAGTTCCCTTTGAGAGGTGCCCCACTCAGAGGGAGATGCTGGTTACAGCCCGCTGCAGTCCAGGAGAGCTCAAAGGGAGTACTCCAGGGCTGTTAGGGAATGATGGATCATCCCATTCTTCTTGCTCGCATTAACCGTCTCGGTCAGGTAACAGGAGGGCCTGGTACAGTCAGTGCCATTCCCTACCCTCATGATGTAAGAGTTCTTGGAATGGTCAAGGGATGCTTAATCGCCCAACTCATTACACAAAGGTCTGTGCCTAGCTGGAGTTTCTGAGGTCATAGAGTGGCCCAAGAGAGAGGGGAAAGGAATGCAGCACCACAAAGAGAGAGGCCTGCAGGACTATCTGATGAAGCAATATGCAGCAGGGAAATCCAGAAAGCAAAGAGCAGCAGCAAGGAACCATTGCACAAACAGCCCCAATCACGTGCATTGCCCATCACCTCACCAGAGCCATTAGGCAGAATAACCACGTAACCCACAGTGAAAACAAGGGGACCTGAGAGTCTTTCACCACCTTCTCCTCCCTCTCAGGCCACTGACACTGGCCCCTCCGGGAGGAGGATCTTGGCCTGCAGCCCTCTGGGTGTACAGGGGAAGCAGAACTGCCAGGGGAGAGCTGAGGGCCCCATCCCCAATCTCAGCCTTGCACAGACAGATGCCCTCCCTCCCCTGGGTGTTTGCACAGCCAGGGAAGCTCCCTGCACCAGGCTGTCATGCACAGCACAGAGGTACAAGGCACTGTCAGAGACCTCGACTTCCTCCACCTCCACAAGGACAAGGACAAGCTACTCCTACTGTACGAGAAAGGTTGGGGGGTCATCAGGGAACAGGATGAGGGATCATTGGGTCACCCCCTACTCCCAGGGAGCACATGGGGCACCCATTGGACTGCTGCACTGGGAGAGGTGGGGAAAGGGCAGCTCTGCACCCCCGAGCTGAAAGAGTGTGTGAAGGGGCAAGAAATTTGCAGGTGGGGACCCCTATTCCCACTCCCTTTTGCATTAATTCCAGAATGATCCCATGCACCACTCATGGCAGACATAAAAAACTGTTCATTATCGTTAAGTTAATCTGACCTGAGCAGGCACAGACCTACAGCTGCAGGAGGCTGTATTTCCCTGTGGTGTTCAGCAACGTGGTGAAGACGGACGCTCCACCTGGGGCCGGCTACTGCCTGATATGAGATATGCTGTGGGGCTTGGCCTTTCTTCTACTGGTACCAGAACAAGCCATAAAATTAGAGCTCTCATAGGCACAGGTGGTCTCGAAGGTGTCTCTCTCCTCTACTGTGACTTGTCCTTCTTGGTGGGTGATGGCGGTCTGCCCCATGGTGCCTGGAAGAAAGCAAGGGTCAGCAACTATTCAGGGAAAGGCTCCAAGATGCAAAACAAGAGGGAATGCAAAGTGTCAGAGGAGAAGGCTCCCTCTGCCTTTCTCTGCAGCCAGAGCCCCATGGATGGGAACAGCAAGGTGGTGGGTGTCTTTGGGCAGGAGGTCTGAGACCTCAGCTCAGCATGGATCCCACACCACAATTGTGCCAATTACCTCCCAAAAGGTTAATGCCAGAGGAGAGCTATGCTTTCACCCATGTCTTCCATCTCCACTCTCGTGCTGCCCAGTCTCTCAGGGGAACAGCCTGTAGTGCCTGGCCCTCCTGTGACTGGTCCAGGACACCTCCTGCAGGGTGAGGGACCGTGGGAATGCCTGTGACATGTTTTACCCTGTGCCCCATTCCCTGTCATCTAGCATGACTCCAAGGCCATGGAAGGGAGGGAAGAGGAAGCCCTGGCAGTGCAGAAATGCACTGGAGGAATGGAAAGCCAGGGCATGTTGCATGACATGTGCCAGCCAGACGAGGGACTGGGACACCCTAAGAATGTGCGTGCGATGAGAGAGCTTTCATGTCCCTGCATCAACTTTCAAAAGCCCTGTGTATTCGGGTTGCCAGGTCAGAAAATGTGTCCTGCCGAGATAGAAAAGAGCTTCTGCAATGATTTGTCTGTGGAACACTGGGCCCAGACTGACCAGCGAAGAGAAGCAGAGAGAGGTGGATGGTTGGCAAGAGAAAAGGGAGGCAAGGGGTCTAAGATGATGAGGAGAGGAGGTGTTTCTTCTCAGTCTCATTTTCTCTTTCCCATCAGTAACAGCGCCTTGAGAAAACAGGTGCAAAACGACCCCTGTGATCTGATGTTTCCCAACATTTGTTCATAATTCAAGGCAGTTCCCTGCAGAGATCTGTTGAGTGGGTGAGGATCTCATGGGGAGAAGAGGAATCGTGCTTCCAGACAAAGCCAATCCTTACCCAGTGGCTGCCTCCGGAAAACAGCAATGACAAGAAACCCAAGGTGCATGCTGAGACCGATCCTCCTGCATGTGTGAGAGAGACTCAAAAAACCCACGCGTCCCCACCAAGAGCCCTGAGAGAGCAGAGCTGCTGGAAATGACTCTGCAAGGGGAACAAAGAATGAAATGGGGAGGACAGTGTGACAGCAGTGACACATACTGCTCCTACAGCTACAGCTTCTGCTTTTCCAAGGTGAAGGGTACAAGGGGGATAGGCCTGCACCTGGGGACCAACACCTCTGACACATCCTCCTGTGCAACATCTTGGGAGTCTCTCTTTCCTTGATGCCTGTGACTCCTCCCTCACCAACATCCATCCCTTGGTGGAGTTGGCCTAGCTCCTGCGCAGTGTCTAGTCCCAAACTCCTGTCAGAATGCCCCCAAACCCTGCAGACGCTAACTGTACCACTCAGCCCCCTCAGGCACTGTGGTCTTTCTTCCCCTAGCCAAAAGAAGCTATCTTACGAATCAACAAATGAAGCTACCTGCCACACTGCCCATCCTATTTTATAAATCAGCTTCCGAAAGGCTCATTGGCAAAAAAACCCAAACAACAAAAAACAACAAAGAGCCTTTCCACTTGACCATACCCCTTCCATTTTCATTTTCCTCACAACCAGTTGGATATGCACTTGTCCTGTCCTTACTTCTACGTTCAACTAACAAACCAACCAAACTATTTTTACTCTTACTGTAGCATAATTTAGGTTGGACAAGCTGGTCAGGGTTGTGTCCAGTCAAGGCTGGAAAACTTCCGAGGCCAGAGCCCACACAACATCTCTGGAAGCTGTATTCCACTACTCGAGAATATTCTGCGTCCAAAAAAGGTGTAAAATATAAAGAGTTTTTTATATCTAAATAGACTTTCCCAGGTTCAAAATTGTGTCCTTTGCCTCTTCTCCTACCACTGTGCACCTTAAAAAGAGCCTGGATCCATCTTTTCCACATCCTCAGAGCATGTAGTTGTAGACACCCACAAGGTCTCCCTTGAGCCTTCTTTTCCTAAGGCCCCATTCCCTCAGGCTCTCAGTGCATCATGTCCCCAAGCCCCCTGAGTGCCTCGGGGGCTTCTCCTGGACTTGCTCCCACATGTCAGTACCTTTCCTACATACCAAGGAGCCCCAAACTGAACACACCACCCCAGGCATGCTCTCAGGAGTGCCAAATAGAGGAGAAGGATCACTTTCCTGGTGTAGAATCATAGAATTGTAGAATCGTTTAGTTTGGAAATTACTTTTAAGATCATCAAGTCCAACCATTAACCTAACACTGCCAAGTCCACCACTAAACCATGTCCCAAAGCACCTCACCCACAGGTCTTTTAAATACCTCTAGAGATGGTGACTCCACCACTTCCCTGGGCAGCCCGTTCCAATGCTTGACAGCCCTTTCAGACAAGAAATTTTTCCTGATATCCAATCTAAACATCCCCTGGCACAACTTGAGGCCATGTCCTCTTGTCCTATCACTTGTCACTTGGAAGAAGAGACCAACACCCACCTTTCAGGTAGTGGTAGAGAGTGATAAAGTCTCCCCTGAGCCTCCTCTTCTCCAGGCTAAACAACTGTTGGAGTGGGAGACGGACCCGGAGTTAACGATGGAATCTCAATATCAGTATAGTCGTTCTCCCCTTTATTCAAGCTTACAGAGTATATATAGACAGATGCCAAGAACACGTGTCCGCAACAGTTGTATAATTGGCTTACAGCCTTTGTTCACGCGCCAAGGCGGCGAGTGTGATTGGTACAGTGCTCTTGTGCATGTACAAGAGCACGTCTCCTCTTCGTGGATGTAGCTCCTTCTTCTTGTTTACCATTCCACTGTCTCTTATCACAACAGGCTTTCAAGGACAGTTAACGGTTTCACACAGAATCACAGAATCACAGAATCACAGAATCAGTACGGTTGGAAAAGACCTGTAAGATCATCGAGTCCAACCTGGGGGGGGGGGGGAAAAAAAAAAAAAAAAAAAAAACAAAAAAAAAAAAAAACCACACAACACAACCACAAAACCCACGCCACACAACAACAATAACAAGCCACAACCCACCCAACACCACACAGCACCATGTCCATCAAGCTACATCCCACAATGCCACATCCACACGCTCCTTGAATACCTCTGAGCCTTCCCCCTCATCAGAGACTGGGTTGCTCATGGGAATCAGATCGTGTCCCTTGTTACTAAGCCATTCCTCCACAAACAACCTCAGCTCTCTCAACCTCTCCTCATAAGACTTGTGCTCTAGACCTTCCATCAGCTTCATTGCCAATGGACATGCTTCAGCAACTCAATGTCTTTCTTGTAGTGAGGGGCCCAAAACTGAACACAATGTTTGAGGTGCGGCCTCACCAGTGCCAAGTACAAAGGGACAATCACTTCCCTACTCCTGCTGGCCACACTGTTTCTGATAGAAGCCAGATGCCACTGGCCTTCTTGGCCACCTGGCAACACTGCTGACTCGTATTCAGCCAGCTGTTGACCAACACCCCCCAGGTCCTTTTCTGCCAGGCAGCTTTCCAGCCACTCTTCCCCAAGCCTGTAGCATTGCATGGGGTTGTTGTGACCCAAGTGTAGGACTCAGCACTTGGCCTTGTTAAACCTCATACAATTGGCCTCGGCCCATCCATCCAGCCTGTCCAGATCCCTCTGTAGAGCCTTCCTACCCTCAAGCAGATCAACACTCCCACCCTGCTTGGCGTCGCATGCAAACTTACTGAGAGTGCACTTGATCCCCTCCTCCAGATAAAGACATCTTCGATAAAGACATTAAACAAAACTGGTCTAGCATAAAAGTCTGCAAGCTACACTTTTGCTAAGACATCTCAGAGGGCAGTAGGTCTGCTTTGCCACAAGCGCACACCGCTGACTCACCTTCAGCCATTGGCCACCAGGCATCCCCTGGCTTCCCAGGTGTCCCACCTGTAAACTCTGCTCCCAGCAAGGTCCAAGCTACATCAAGAAGCTGAAAGGTGCCTGTCTCCAGAGGAACCATTTGCTCTTGACTCAGGCCTTTGGAGAAAAATCCTCTTTTGTTGTGCCCTACCTGGATGGTCACTTCTGGTGGGAACTGCAACACAAACTCCTTCTGCACGTGATCTGTAAAGCCAGAAAGATATTTCAATTTTGCCTGCCTCCATATCCATCTATCTATCATGTCATCAGCTTTCTCACTGGGCTCATTCTCCATCTCACTTTCTATCAGCTACCAAATGCTCTTCCATGTATCTGAACAGTCTGATATTGCAGGCTCAAGGTTCAGCCAATTGCTAGGTGCAAGGCAAGAAAGACATTTTCCCTCCTTGGGCTAATTTGACCAGGAAATAAATCACAGGAGCATCACGTCTCCTGCCAAGAGCCGTTCTCTCCAACCGTGACCATCAGTGGATGCTGAGGGAAGCACAGGAGCAAGACAAGCAGGTCGGCTACTTTGGCTGAGTATGCACTCCGAGGTCCCTAGTCCCTGGGCCTGGACTTGGCTGAAAAAGTCACACCCATACATATCTCAACAGCTTTCCTCACTGGCACACAGGCTGTGGAAGCACAGAAGACGGCCCAGATGATGTTGCCCTCTGCGTTACAGCCAGCCTTCCTCCGTGACTTCAGGTACCCACATGGAGAAGCCCTGGCGGCCTCTACTGCCCTGGGCTCTAGGACACCACCAATGAGGCAAGCATGCTGCCTGGCTAGTTGGAAGCCCATCCAAGGAATGCCTGGAGAAGGGATCCTTTGCCAGTTCAAGACAGGGGCCTCTGCCATTGCAGAAACCAGGTTTCCCTCTCTGCTTCTGGAGCCCAAGAACTCGGACTTTGAACAGCTGAGTGAGCTACTAGAGCCATCCAGGCTTCCCCGGGGTGCAGGTGGACAGAGGACTCTCCTCTCAGGGCCCTAAAAGGGCCTTTACAACGGGGATCCAAGCTTTCATCCTATGTCTGGTACTTCACTTGTACACCAAAAGGCTCTGCATTTGGTGTGGAAGGAAATCCCCTACAAAAGCCTCATGATCTGGAACCTATGGAGAAAGCCTGAAGGTTTTAGTCCCCTCTACATCTTTTCCTCATGTCTGTGTTGAGCTCAAACTCCTGACATTGTGGGATGACCTTCAAGAACCCGAACAGCCCCCCTGAGGGCTAATGATGGAGGAGCTTGGGAGAAGTCTGATGCCTATGCTGATGCCGATGCAGGTGCCTAGATGCTGATGCCGATGCTAATGACAGGTAGTGAGGAAAGCCCCCGGGGACGGTGATCAGGTGGGGCTGGGCAGGGCGAGGTGGCTCCGGCAGGCAGAGCAGCAGCGCCCCCTGTTGGGCCTGGTCAGGGCTGTCATAGAGTCATGGAATCACAGAATCATAGAATCATAAAGCGGTTTGGTTTGGAAGGAACTTAAAGATCATCCAGTCCAACCCCCCGGCCATGGGCAGGGACATCTCTCACTACATCAGCTTGTCCCAAGCCCTGTCCAACCTGACCTTGAACACTTCCAATGCTGGGGCATCCACAACTTTTTTTGGACAACTTCTTCCAGTGTCCTGACAACCTAATCATAAAGCATTCCTTACTTATGAACAATCTACATCTACCCTCTTTCAGTTTAAAACAATTACCCCTTGTCCTGTCACTACAGGCCCTGGTAAAATGTCTCTCTCCATCTTTCTTTTAAGCTCCCTTGAAATAATATTTCTTTGCCTTTTGAAGAGAGGGTATTTATCTGAAGGCAACTTCATCAGGCCAGCTTCCTGAACAGAGATGTCCCAGCCTCAGCATTTGCAGCTGCAGGCCATCTGGCTCACCCCAGACTCACAGCCCTTTGCTGTTATGTGAGCATGTAAGGACAGCACCTCCCTCTCCCTGCAATGAAGCTGGAACTGGTCCCAGACCTCCACAAATACCCTATGGCGATCACCAGGCCAGACCTTGTAAAACTCTGGGACTATCTTGATTTCTAAAGTGGGGAACCCCTGGAGCTGCAGCAATAGGGATTGTCTCTAGCTTTGACTTTGTCTCTCATGCACACCCTTTGCACGACAACAGGCTGAATGTCCAAACAAGACCCTGTGGCTTGGACCCCAATACACTTTCTGCCTTTCCTGCAATGAGAACAGAGTTGATTGAACTACTGTCCAACCCACAAAAGCCCCAAAGCCCTCTGCTGTCATTCAATCCAACAGGGATGGCTGGTGCCTGATTGACCTTCTTAGCAGTGGGCTTTCAAGGACTTGCCTCAAGTTGTCAGGGGCACAGAGGCAGAGAGCTGGCTGGTGGAGTCCTGGTTCTCAGAGTGTGTGGAGAGAGGCTGTGTTTCCTCATGTGCATATGCATCTGCCTGTGCCTGTGGGCGTATTTGTTGCTGTGTGGTTGCATTTGTATGTTCATTTGCAAATGCACATGTGAGGGTGAGTGTCTGCCAGAGTATGTGTGTGAACAAGTGCATTTCTGTGTGTGTCTGTGCATGTGTTTGTGTACACACACGATTTTGCAGGTGAGCAAGTGTGTGTGGTGGGAGTGTATGGGTGTGGGCATATGTGTATGCAGATGGCCACATACATAGCTGTGTGTGTACACGAGCCTGCATATATATCCACATGCAAACATGAGTGTACAACTGCGTATCAGCACATGCTGACACTTACGTGATGAGAATTCTGGGGAGTGACTGTGTGTGAGCATACGCAGGGGTTCCTGTGGAACTGGGTGTGCATGCTCGTGTGTTTTTATGTGTGCTGACGTGTGAGTGAAGGGAGGACGGAGCTCCTGGCCATTTTCTTTCAGAGAGATTGAGCATCTCTGGTTCTTTGCAATGTAAGGCTGGAAGGGATCAGTGTGAAAGCATGGCCCATGTTGGCCTTTCTCTCCTTCTGCTCTCTCCTTGCCCTCTCCTCTCCTTGTTGGCTTCTGATCCCCTTTGGTCTACCCAGACCAGTCTAGGGAAGACCTGCAGGACACCTCCCTCCTCAGTGCAAGCCGAGGGACACCCTGCAGGAGCTCTGCTACAGCCAAAGGGCACCAAATCTCAACTGTCCCTGGTGCTCTCTTCACAGTGGCACTCTACTCGCAGTAACTTCGTTTTCGTCTGTTGTGGCATGAAAGGTCTGCTGCATGCCAGCCTCTTTCTCAGTATCTTCCTTCCCTGTGTGGACGCTCTCCCAAGTGCTCAGTGAGCAAGGTGTTAGTCTGGGGTGATGAGAGTGGAGGCAAAAGGGGACTCTTCACGGATCCAGGAGGAAGGGGAGTGTGGGACACCCACAGAGGGGTTGTAGAGCATCTTCCCACTGTGGAAGGGGCCCTACTGAACTGCTGCAGCAAAGTGCTGGACTTGCTGAAACACCTCTGCCCAAGGGTTGGTTTGGCAACACAGACTCAACCCACTCTCCGACCCAGCACTTCTTCAAACTCCTCACAAGCAAAGCCCAAGAGGGGAGGGAGGAAAAGCTACCGAGAGGGGAGGCAACTAGTTCAACACCGACATGTGAACTGAAACGCAGATATGCTCATACAAAATCTCCTCTTGCTGTCAGCTGCTATTCAGGGGTGGGGTTTTTGGCTTTTGAAGAGAATGCATTTACCTGCAGATAAACCTGGGAGCAACTTCATTACTTCAACCCCATTTCTGTGTGCAGACCTCAGCATTGGCAGCCTGCAGGAAGCTGGGCTGGTAGCAGACACACAGTCCTCTGCTGAGGCATTCCTTCTTACATAGGTTTTCCTATAAATGTCCTTTTGCTCAACAGTAGAAATAAGGAGTGGTTCATTTCCCAGACTATGCCATGAAAACTTAGAAGACGACAATGCCAGACAATCTCAGCATGGGCAGGATTTTGCACTATGTCTTAAACCCCAACTCAAGCTCCACCTCAGGCTCCATAACTCAGGGTTCCCAGCATCTGAAAGGGCATAACATCACCCGTGCTATCCCCATTTATCTTCTTGTCTTATCTCCAACCAATGGTATTTTACTCAACACCCTGTGGAGCCAGAGTCTATCTACACCCATGCTTCACCCTCATCGTTAAAAAACGACAATTCCAAATTTCTAACAGGAATTTCCCCTGTTCGAGAACATGTCCATTGACTTTCGCTGTATCACTGTGCTCAAGAAGAGTTTGGCTCCACCTGGCCCTTCATCCTCCACTCAAGTGCTAGAAGCATCAAAAAGCTCTCTCTCAAGCTTCTCTTTTGCAGGTTGAAGAAGGCCAGTTCTCTCAGCCTCTCCTCATGTCTCGTCTTACAGAAACACAAAATTGGTAAATTTGGAAGGGACCTCTGGAGGTCATTGGGTCCAAATTCAGCCTCAGGAAGGGTGACCTAGAGCTGGTTACAAAGCACCATGTGCAGACGGATTTTGAGTACCTCCCAGGATGGAGACTCCACAACCTCTCTGGGCATCCTGTGCCAGTGCTCCCTCACCCTCACAGTGAACAAGAGTTTCCTGGTGTTCAGAGAGAGCCTCCTTTGTTTCAGTTTGTGCCAAATGCCTCTTGTCACAAGCACACTGCTTATACACCAGTCCCTCCAGCTGCTGGCACAAGAGAGAAAGGCCTTGTAACCACCAGCCCCTTCTCCAGTTGCTGACACCAAGCCCTAAAATCCCTCTGGGCATTGGTTGTTTGCCCAGTTACTGGCACCCAGGTCTCTCTTTCACACCAGTCTCTCCAGTTATTGGCACTCAGACCTTGCAGCACTCACACATGGGAAAGGGAGTGAAGATACATGAAAGGATGGTTAAGAAAGGATTTAATAAGAAGGCACAGGGAGCTGTAGTGATCAGGTGCAGGGCTCATACCAACAAGTGCACTGACCAGCCCCTGCTTACATGCAGCTGGCTCCTGTTTTCCTTCCTCTACTCTGTTGCCTCCCCTTGCTCCTCCCCAGTCCCCTCTTGCCCTCACCTTTGAGCCTTCCCTTAAGCATGCCTTAATAAGTGCTGCCTAGTCCCACAGCACCCCCCTCAAACATCCCAAATCCTCATGTTCCTCTTGTCACTTCTTGTCACTTACAAAGCTCAGCCTCACCCACTGCCAAGCTACACCTGCAGTTTCCTAATGGCCCATCAATTAGAGGCTGCAGAGCTCTGGGCTCCCTCCTTGTCTCCCTTATCACTTCCTTAGAGATTGGTGGCATTGTGTATCACTTTCCCTTTTACTTGTTCTTCCCTTGGAAAGGCAAAGGGACTTGATCTGACAGCCTTAGTGGACCCGCTGCTCTCACCTTCCACATTCCTTTACAGTGGCTTCTGCTGAACTTGCTCATGTGTGTGAGTCCCTCAAGACACTGCAAGGCTCCTGTCCCCAGAGAAAGCTGGGTCTTTTTAGTCTAGGCCCTGGGGGGAATCCCCGAGGTGCTTTCAGTCATTGAAGTGTCTCCCAGCAACACCTGCAGCAACACTAAACCATGGTATTTGCTTTCCAGGGCGTCCAAGATGTTACACACATGAAGGAAAAGGGAAAGATTGGCCAAAATCCCAACCAGTTTCAGACAAATTAAAAGCCCTCAGCTCACATAAAATGTCATTCTGGAATGAACTGGTTTGCATCCTGATTTTCCAACATATTTACTCTTAGTTTTCCCAGCTATTCTTTGTTTCTTGCAAGATGTTGAATCCATTCTCACAGATATTTATGTAGAGCTGAGGAGGAGGAGGACAGTCCTGAATTCCACTCCAGGTGGGATCCGAACCATAGCTTTCTTAGCCATTCAGGTAGGAATGGGCCTTCTCAGCCACCTTCCAGTACCTCACAGAGACATTTTTCTCCAGGGGCAGACACTCAGCTTTCTTAGTCACCTCAGAAGGCCTCAGTGCAAACACCTGATGCCATGGCCTACTGACATGATGTCACCCCATTAATTAGAGCATGCTGGTCTGCAACCATGACTGCTTTTGTCAGCTTCCACCACAGGTGCTCTTGAGGGCCAGCTCTTTGCTTTCCAAAATATAACCAGAATTGCTGTGTTGGGTTGACCCTCGCCAGATGCCAGGTGTGCACCAAAGCCACTCTATCACTCCCCCTCCTCAGCTTGACCCAGGAGAGAAAATATAACAAAAGGCTTGTGGGTTGAGATAAGGATTGGGAGACCACTCACCAATTACTGTCACAGGAAAAACAGACTGGACTTGGGGAAATTAGTTTAATTTAGTACCAATCAAATCAGAGGAAGCTAATGAGAAATAAAACCAAATCTTAAAACACCTTCGCCCCACCCCTCCCTTCTTCACGGGCTCAACTTCACTCCCCATTTTCTCTACCTCCTCCGCCCGAGTGACACAGGGAAAGGGGGAATGGGGGTTGTGGTCAGTTCATCACACTTTGTCTCTGCTGCTCCTTTCTCTTCAGGGGGAGGACTCCTCCTGCTCTTCCCCTGCTCCAGGGTGGGGTCTCTCCCACAGGAGAAAGTCCTCCGCGAACTTCTCCAACATAAGTCCTTCCCACGGGCTGCAGTTCTTCATGAAATGCTCCAGCATAGGTCCTTTCCACGGAGTGCAGTCCTTCAGGAACAGACTCCTCCAGTGTGGGTCTCCTGCAGGGTCACAAGTCCTACCCAGAAAACCTGCTCCAGCATGGGGTCCTCCATGGGCTGCAGGTGGCTATCTGCTCCACCATTAACCTCCATGGGCTGCAGGGGGACAGCCTGCCTCACCATGGTCTTCACCATGGGCTGCAGGGGAATCTCTGCTTGGGCGCCTGGAGCACCTCCTCCCCCTCCTTCTTCACTGACCTCGGTGTCTGCAGAGTGGTTTCACTCACATATTGCAGAATCATGAATCACTAAGGTTGGAAAAGATCATCAAGTCCAACCATCAAGTAACATCAGCATGCCCACTAAACCATGTCCCACAATGCCTCGTCCCACACGTTCCTTGAACACCTGCAGTGATGGTGACTCCACCACTTCCCTAGGCAGCTTATTCCAGTGTCTCAGCACTCTCTCCATAAAGAAATTTTTCCTAATATCGAGTCTGAATCTCCCCTGGTGCAACTTGAGGCCATTTCCTCTTGTCCTGTCGCTAGTCACTTGGGAGAAGAGACCAACACCCACCTCTCTGCAACCTCCTTTCAGGTAATTGTAGAGAGCGGTATGATCTCCCCTCAGCCTCCTCTTCTCCAGACTGAACAACCCCTGTTCCCTCAACCGCTCCTCATAAGACTTGTGCGCCAGACCCCTCACCAGCTTTGTTGCCCTTCTCTGGACACACTCCAGCACCTCCATGTCCTTCTTGTAGTGAGGGGCCCAAAACTGAACACAGTATTCAAGGTGCGGCCTCACCAGCACCAAGTACAGGGGCACGATCACATCCCTAGTCCTGCTGGCTGCACTGTTTCTGATACAGGCCAGGATTTCTGATACAGGCCACGATTTCTGATACAGGCCAGGAATTTCTGATACAGGCTATATTCTCACTCCTCTCCTCTGACTGCCGTTGTGCAGGGGCTTTTTTTCCCCTTCTTAAATACATTATCACAGAGGCGCTACCACTGTCACTGATGAGCTCAACCTTGGCCAGTGGTGGGTCAATCTTGGAGCATTGGCTCTATCAGACATGGGGGAAGCTTCTAACAGCTTCTCACAGAAGCCACCCCTGTAGCTCCTCAGCTACCAAAACCTTGCTGTGCAAACCCAATACATCTGTGCACAGAAGGAAAAATTAAATCCCAGAAACGCAGCCACCAGCAGTTTTCTGTTGGGCATAGAAATCACAGGGACTCAGGGACACAGGAACTCCCCCCATCCAAGCACTGGTCAGTCCCCAGAGCTGGAGGAGAGATGTGAAATGCAGGGGGACAGCTTAAGCGCTTGAACAGAGACTCTTGTCCAGTGCCTGGCTGATGCGTCTTGCTCATGTGTTGTGGCTTTCACCGATCCCCTGATGTAGGGCTGGCAGGACATTCTCCTGCCTTGGTCTTCTTTGGCAAGGAGGTTAAACCAGAGGAGCAGGCACGTCTCCTACCAAAAGCCCCCTTCTCCAACAGTGGTCATTGGTGGATGTTGAGGGAAGAGGAAGAGCTGGACAAGCCGCTGGCATACTTCTCCTGAATACTCACTGTTGTGTCCCATTCAGTTTCAGTGGCTCGGGGTGTTCCTAAGTCTGCTGTGTCAATGCACCTCGTGGCAAGGAAGGGCAACAGCATCCTGGTTGCAGTAGGAAGAGGATTAAAATTGCTCAGCCAAAGGAAAGACACCAAACTTTGACCCTTACTGTGTGCCAGATTTGCAAGGGCCTAGCAGAGGTTTTTCAGCACTGGGAGGTTCTTGTTTGGGCAGTAACATCACAGTTGGGCTTTTCCTGGCCCTCCAAGTCAGAAGGTGCTTGAGCATCCTCTCAGGCAGGCATAACCTGGTGTAGAAGCGCTGCCTCTCAGCTCCAGGTCACATTGCCAAAGGGACCAAGGGCACCTGAAAGGTCCTGTAGGAGCCTGAAGGAAGAGATCAAGCAGTCTGCTGTCAGGCAGTGGAAGGCTGCGGGCTGTTTTCCTGCTTTTTGCTCCTCCCAGAGATCACAACCAGCCCAACCAGCCCCCAGCAAGGGAGGAGTGTCCCTGGTGAACTTCTCCTGCCATCCAGTGCCCAGCCAGAGACAGGGGCCTGCACCCACCTCTCACGGGGCTGGAGACAGGCCCCTTTGCAGCCACTCATGTGCTCCTTGCCCCTCGGTAGTGTCTGAAAGGAGGCAGAAGCAGGAGCAGCCAAAGGCACCAGCAAAGAGGTTTCTGACTCCCTGTCCCCACAGGGGCTTTCTCTCCCTTCTCCCCAGGCCACGGATGAGGCCCTTCAAGGGAAACTTCTCTGGGAACAGCACCTGCTGTAATCAGCCCACCCAGAGTCAGGCACACCACCTCACTCTGGCAGGAGGACATCCAGCCCAATCCTCTTCATCGCAGACATCTACTGCCCACCCATTCAGGCATCCTGGTCAGCCCCTTTGTCTGGGGATGGCACCCTCCATAAGCGTGAGAAGAGAGGATTGTCTTATAAACTCAGGGTTGTTTCTACCTACAGTGGCATCAGAACTCCTTCTGGGATGCAGTGGAAAAAGTATTTTAGGATGGTGCCAGACATGGGATGCTTAGGAGAAGCAGCAGAGACAGGGAAAGGGAAGGATGAAGGCAGTTTGGCCCGGAGCAAGCATGGGAAGACAGATGGAGGCAGGGATGCCAAGCTGCTCTCCATCATTTATCAACAGTCCTGGTTAATGGGGGAGGTCCCGGATGACTGGAGGATTGCCAATGTGACGCCCATCTACAAGAAGGGCCGGAAGGAGGATCCGGGGAACTCCAGGCCTGTCAGTCTGACCTTGGTGCCGGGGAAGATTATGGAGAGGTTCATCTTGAGGGTGCACATGGGATGCGTGCAGCATAACCAAGGGATCAGGCCCAGCCAGCACGGGTTCATGAAAGGCAGGTCCTGCTTGACCGGCCTGATCTCCTTCTATGACCAGGTGACCCGCCTAGTGGATGAGGGGAAGGCTGTTGATGTTGTCTACCTGGACTTCAGCAAAGCCTTCGACACTGTCCCCCACAGTATTCTCCTGGAGAAGGTGGCGACTCGTGGCTTAGACAGGTACACTCTTCGCTGGGTTAAAACTGGCTAGATGGCCGAGCCCAGAGAGTTGTGGTGAATGGGGTGAAATCCAGTTGGCGGCCGGTCACAAGCGGAGTCCCCCAAGGCTCAGTTTTGGGGCCAGTCTTGCTTAATATCTTTATTGATGATCTGGATGAGGGGATAGAGTGCACCCTCAGCAAGTTTGCAGATGACACCAAGTTGGGCGGGAGTGTTGATCTGCTTGAGGGTAGGAAGGCTCTGCAGAGGGATCTGGACAGGCTGGATCGATGGGCTGAGGCCAATTAGATGAAGTTCAACAAGGCCAAGAGCTGGGTTCTACACTTTGGCCACAACAACCCCAGGCAACGCTACAGGCTTGGGGACGAGTGGCTGGAAAGCTCATCCGCAGAAAAGGACCTGGGGGTGTTGGTCGACAGCCGGCTGAAGATGAGCCAGCAGTGTGCCCAAGTGGCCAAGAAGGCCAATGGCATCCTGGCCTGTATCAGAAATAGTGTGGCCAGTAGGAGCAGGGAGGTGATCATGCCTCTGTACTTGGCTCTGGTGAGGCCACACCTTGAATATTGTGTTCAGTTTTGGGCCCCTCACTACAAGAAGGACATTGAGGTGCTGGAGCATGTCCAGAGAAGGGCGACGAAGCTGGTGAGGGGTCTGGAACACAAGTCTTATGAGGAGCGGCTGAGGGAACTGGGGTTGTTTAGCCTGGAGAAGAGGAGGCTGAGGGGAGACCTTATCGCTCTCTACAACTACCTGAAAGGAGGTTGCAGAGAGGTGGGTGTTGGACTCTTCTCCCAAGTGACTAGTGACAGGACAAGAGGAAATGGCCTCAAGTTGCGCCAGGGGAGATTCAGACTGGATATTAGGAAAAATTTCTTTACTGAGAGAGTGGTAACACAGTGGAACAGACTGCCCAGGGTGGTGGTAGAGTCACCCTCCCTGGAGGTATTCAAGGAGCGTGTGGATGTGGCACTGTGGGATGTGGCTTGATGGGCATATGGGCATGGTGCTGTGTGGTGTTGGGTGGGTTGGTTTTTTTTGTTTTTTGGTTTTTTTTTTTTTTTAGGTTAGACTTGATGATCTTACAGGTCTTTTCCAACCTTAGTGATTCTGTGATTCTGTGGTGGAGTCACCCTCCCTGGAGGTATTCAAGGAACCTGTGGATGTGGCGTTGTGGGACATGGCTTGATGGGCATGGTGCTCTGTGTTGTGGGTGGGGTTTTTGTTGTTGGTGGTTTTTTTGTGTTTTTTTTTTTTTTTTTACGTGTGTGTGGTGGTTTTCATGTGTGTGTGGTTTAGGTTTTGTTGTGTTTTGTTTGTGGGGGGTGTTTTTTGTGTGGTTTTTTTTGTTTTGTTTTGGTTTTTTGCGTGTGTGTGTGTGTAATGGTTGGACTTGATGATCTTACAGGTCTTTTCCAACCTTAGTGATTCTGTGATTCTGTGATGAGAGAGGCTGATCCCATGTGAACATGGGACTGATCCATGTGATCTCCTGGCCATGCCTGTTGCCCTGCCTTGTTTGTCCACCTGCCAGTAGTTCCCTGGAAACACAGTTATGGAGTCCAGCTGTGACAGGGAGCAGGGCTGATCCTTCACTCTGTGCCTCTGAAGCCTCTGACCATGGGCTTTGAACAGCTGTGTCAGCTACTCAGGCCACACAGAGTTCCCTGGGGACTGGCTGGAGCCCCAGTCCCTTCCCAGAGGCCTCCTTCCAGCTCTCACTCACCTCAGACCTCCAGCCCCTTGGGGCAACTTAGCAAATCTGTTTCTGACTCACTCATCCAGTAGGAACCTGGCATCCCTTGAGGCTGCAGTCAGCATGTCCAGTCCAGGCTTTTACACTGTCTCCTGGGCCTCGACTCCAAAGGGTCTGAGTCCTGTAAAAGAATCTCATTATCTCAACACTAAGCCACTGTGGGGAGTGCTTGAAATTGCCCATGACCTCAACCCACCAACCTCCTGCCAGTGTGGAGCTTGAACTCCTCACTCCGTGGCATGACTTTGTAATGCTAGCAGGATTATTTTGAAAGCTCCATGAAATTCTGTAGCTGGAGGAGGCAGATTTTAATTGCATCTCTGAGCTTTAACAAAGTAACAAACTGTGAAACCCGTTCTGGTTTTTCTTTTCTAAGGCAAGTTTTGCATTAGCAATTTTCAAGTGGAGTCCTTGTGTGGAGGAAAGCACCTGCTGAGAGTTCCCTTGGCTATCCTAGGGGGGAAAGTCAGAAGCCTGAGAAGAGGCCCTGTATGTTCCATGCCAGCAGTGGCCAGTCCCTGTGGCAGGACTGAGGGCTGTCCAGCTGCCGGTGGCCAGGAGGATCTCTGCCGCCCGGCTCCCTGCACAGAGCAGAAAGTTGCTGCTCCTCACGGGGAGCCAGCGGGGCCAGTGGCTGCAATCGCTCCTTCCTGGGCAACGCCGGACACCACCACCACTCTCGCCATGATTGCTCCCCTGCTGCCGCTGCCACCAGTGTCGCAGGGGAATTCTGTTTGCATCCCGGTGGGAGTGCAGGGGTGATCAGGGGGCGAGGGGAGGGACAAGGTTTCTGCCCAGTGGGAGGCTGTGGAGCTGCATCATGGAGACCTCCAGAGGCTGCGGTACACAGGAGCTGTGGGGCCCTCCATGCCAATGCCAATGCCAAAGCCAAAGGTAGTGCCGGTGCGGATGCTGGTACTGGGCAAGCAGGGCCTGAAATTGACAGCAGTGGAGCGTGAGCTTTGGAGCTGCAGGAAAAGAGGGTTCAGGAGGCAGGGGCTGATTTTCAGTGCTTCTTCCCGGAAAGATCTCTAGCAGTTTTGGGGCCACCACCACTCAGCTGCACTCAGGTTCTTTCTGACGCTGGGAACACGCTGCTCTGTGGTGCTCATGAACAGAGCAGTGGAGAGTCCCTGCCACGAGCAGCACATGCCCTCATGATGAGGGACACACAAGGACACACACACACAGGCTCATTCACATCAGTGTGGAATTACACCCAAATTTGTGCTCCCAGGTGAATTCACAAGAACCAGGCTACACACAGGAGCACACAGGACAGGAACACATATAGGAACACAACCAACCATGGACTCAGCTGAAGACAACTGGGGACAACTGCGGCAGGCCTAGACCATTCTGGGGAAGGAGAAGCACCCAGGAAAGCAGTGGCATTTTTTGTATACTCACAGACTGCACATAGTGGGGACGAGTCAAAACCGGCCACAATTTTTTCCTGAGGGCAGTGATAGGCAGGGTGGGATCAAAATCAGCAGCATAACCCACAAACGTGGGGAGGCAACAACAAGTGACCACTGAGGTGAGCTGAGGAGGGAGAAGGATCCAGTATGTCCTCGTGAACAGGAGCCTTTGGGCATCCAGCTGAGGATGGCTGGAGCTTCTGCCTGAGAACGACTCTCCCAATAACCCCACCAAAGTGACCCAGGCTGATGTCACTTGCCTGCTCTGGACCCGTCCAGCACTTGAGCTGACTCTTCCGCCAGCACTGCTGCATTCCTGCCCTAGAAATCCTGGGGCCTTTCATCCCAGAGCTCAGAAGAAGCCTTCACTGGGGATGGGCATGGCACAAATGTGGAAATGAAAAGGCAGCAGTGTTGGAAACCAAAGCACAGCCCATGTCATTAGCCATGATGGTTTGCATTCAAGATGAGCTTGTCAGAAAATTGTTACCTCTGCAAAGGGTGCCTCTGGTCCTGCGGCAATGAAGGGCAGGTATAAAAGCCAGCCCGAGTCCCTGCTCTCTCATCCCCTTCTCTTGCCTCCTTCTCCTTGGGAACAGGTGAGTCTGAAGCCCCTTCTCCTCCTCTGCCAAAGTGAGGTCTCTGCTTGACGGACATCTCAGCTAATATTGGTTCTGTAGTATGTTGGGACATGGAGGCCCTTGTCATGACAGAGGGAAGTGGGGAGAAGGTCTGCTTAGAGAGAGGCTGGGATGTGGCTGTGGTGGCTTTTGCTTTTTGAACTAGGAAAGAGTCTCCCTGGGCCAAGCTACTCTTTGTAGGACCCTGGCAGGATGAGCCGATGAAGACCATGTGTCTCCTGGCACAGCCTCTGGCTCCCCACTCAATAGCGGCCTTGGCTCCTTTGTGACGGGATAACCAGGCTGCTCCTCATCTATGCTTGTGCTCTGCTTTCTCCCTGTCCTCTCTCTCAGGTGCACATCTGACTTTGAGACATGTCCTGCTACGACCAGTGCCTGCCATGCCGACCCTGCGGCCCGACCCCGCTGGCCAACAGCTGCAACGAGCCCTGTGTCAGGCAGTGCCAGAACTCCACCGTTGTCATCCAGCCCTCCCCCGTGGTGGTGACCCTGCCTGGACCCATCCTCAGCTCCTTCCCGCAGAACACCGTTGTGGGATCCTCCACCTCCGCTGCTGTTGGCAGCATCCTCAGCTGTGATGGAGTGCCCATCACCTCTGGCTGCTGTGACCTCTCTGGCATTTCCAGCCGCTACAGTGGCAGAAGGTGTCTCCCCTGCTAAAGCTACTGGGCATAGCTCTTGGGAAGGCATCCCAGGAACTACAGACATGGTGCTGGACAAAGGATGAACCTTCAGGACATTGCTTTCACAGCAACTGAGCATCCTTAACTCGTCCTGCAATCACTGTCAGGAATGTGTGAGCCTAGGCTCTCCAAAAACATGGCCCATGTCTCACCATATGTTTTTCCACCTACCTCTTCCTTTCTCTTCTTGTTCTTTTCCTCTGCTCCCCTGGGCTGCAAGGCTCTCCAAAGCCAGTCTTCACTCTGAGTGAAAGGCAGACAGATGCCCTGCATGGACTTGAACATGGCAAAGGGGTGCAGTCTGTTGCTTGCTCCTCGTGATCCCTTCAACGAGAGCCTCTGCTTGGAGTAACTTCGTTTCCCTCTTTAGACTCATTAAAGATTTCTGCATCCCAGCCTGGGCCCCCGAGTGGTCCTTTCCTCTATGTGTGCCCTCCCAGCCTGCTCAGGGAAAATGGCTTTGCTCTTGGCAGGGCATAGGATGGGGGTATTGAGACACTTTATAACTCCCAGAAGAGTGGGAGGTTGGGACACCCTGCAAAGGGTCCTCCTTGGGGCACAATCCCTTGGCAGTATGCCAAAAACCCCTAGCTAGCCCAGAGCAAGTGGCATTCAGCCCTTGCCTTGCAGTGTCTCTGCCCAGATATACCCCCACAGGTCCTGCAAACAGGGAGCACAACCTCTGCTGTCCTTGAGTGAGAGGCTAGGACCTTGTGCACAGCCATGGAGTCAAGCCACCCTCTGCAGGCTCTAGGGAACAGGGTGCCTCTTGTTCTGGTCAGTGCTATGCTGGGGAAGGAAGAGGACAGAAGATGTCCCCAAAGGATGGCAGACGTGCAGATGGATGGGTGGAATAGCCTCAGGGATGGCCCATGGCCTCACCTCCACCTTCTCCTCCCCACCATTGATTGATCTAGGGCCATGGACAGCCCACATGGGCACGGGCTGAAGGGATAGGTCCCCCGTGCAGCCCTACCACCACTCCTGCAGCACTTGGCAGGGCCCAGGGTTTGGCAAGTATGCAGGGCTGACATTGTTCACAAGTCAGTATTGGGATTAACCACACCAGGCCACACACTGGGGCCCCTGGGAACCCAACAACCCCATGGGCCAGGGCAGTCCGAGGACAGTAACCAGTGCCCACAGGCCCATAACTGCTCTGTGGTGCTGGGGTGGTGTATTCCTTCCCCCCTCCGCCCTTTTCCCTGGGCCGCTCTCAGGAATTCCAGCTAGGCCTTGGCCTTTGCACAATGAGTTGGGAGGTTAAGCGTCCCTTGATGGTACCAGGAGCTCTTGCATGGCTAAGGTGGGGAGTAGCACTGACCATACCAGGCATTCCTGTTACCCAGCTCAAGGTGGGTAATGAGAGTGGGAATAATCAGTCATCCCCTGACAGCCCTGCAACATCCCTTACCTGGACCGTAGCCCACGTGGAACAGTACCAGTGTTACCAGAATTCCAGTAACTTTCCCGTAACTTGCTGATGACTGAAGCCAATCATCTTACGAACCTATAAACAGCCGTCCCAGGTGAGACCCTTTCAGCTCTCCTGGACCGCAGAGGGCTGCGATCAGCACCTCCCTCTGAGTGGGACGCCTCTCAGAGTCTCACAAGCTCTCCAGTTTGTGAAATTTGGAGGACCGCTGCCGAAAGATGGCAACGGGACCTGGGCTGAAACCCACTCCTCCTCAAGGATCAACCCTCGTCCATCGAGAAATACTGAGACATTTGAAGCGAATATTTCACAGAACTCGAGGGGAATTTTTAACAGGCATACCTTTATACCTCTCTCTCTATATATACCTATATCTATATCTTTGTGTCTCTGTGTGTGTGTGAATCAATTTACGTACTCAACAGCAAGTATATTACTTTCATTCCAAATCTGTAATCAAACCACTGTTGTGATTGTAGTAAATTCTATCAATTCATTTTGCAATTGTTAAACTAATCTATGATTGAGTGCTGCTAAGATTTTATGACTTACCTTAAACTGTGAATAAACCATAGATTGCTGCTAAAATACACGTAATCCTTTAGACACGCCCAGTGGTATCTGTGAGGTGTCTATGGCAGGCAACTTTTGTTCGCGAGGGTCCCTCTTGCTTTGACTGATGCTCTCGGGCACTGGTTTGATCAAAAGCACCTCAGAGACCTCAGCCAGGAAGAGCCTGATGAATAGAACACATCCATCCATCCATCCATCCATCCATCCATCCATCCATCCATCCACAAAGGGGCCTGTGGATACTGCCCTTTCCCCAGCTGGGAATTAGAGGTCCTTTTCTTCTGGAGGCTCAGGCTGTGAAGTCCTTTGTTGACATCCCCTCCTCTTGCCTGACTGCCCAACAGTGAAGCAGGGCGACAGAGGTGTCGAGGCACTGATCCCGTCTCCCTTGCAAACAAGATTGATGAGGGCTCTGTGAGCCAAGCTCTGCAGACCTCAGTGCCACAAAACTTCTGTTCCCTGCGCATCCCTGCAGCAAATCCACAGTTTTCTGCCTACCCTCCACAGTTTACAGATGGTGTCCCTACAGAAAGGTGGCTCTCCAGGGTGCCACAGCTTGCTGAGCTCAAAAACAGGGGCTCAGGCACACAGGGCCCAGCAGATCAGGCAAAGTTCCCAGCACTTTCCTCCTGCTTGAGACGTGGGCCAGAGCCACTGATCCCCTCCATCTCTTTGGCCACTGGACACGTTCTTGCCATGCCCAGAGAACAAAGCCTCACCTCCTCCCACACAAGACCTGCACCACTGCCACTGCAGTGAATTGCCAATATCTGGGTAACCCAGTTCCTCACCCTGCCTGGGACTCCCAGAGCCCTCCACTCTCTCCCTGCCCCACGGGCAGCCCCAGGGCACAAACACCAGTCCTGCCCTGGGAACGCAGTGGCACACGCAGACACCAGCCCAACCACAGAGCACGCGCTGAGGCATCCCCCACTGGCACCCAGCTGCCCAGTGCCCCCAGCACCTCTGAGCCAGGCCGGGCTATAGGTCTGCTTGCGGCACGCTTGTCCCAGCACAGGTGTGGTGGGTTGGCAGAAACCACTTGGCTCATTAGCACCAGAGGATCTGCTAAGCACCCTGACCCTGCCCAAACAAAACCCCTACATACTGTGGGAGGAGAGAAGGTCCCCATAGCGCACAGAGGGAAGTGGCTGGGACCAGGAAGAAGGGAGGGTGGGGGGAAGGTGTTTTTAGATTTGTTGTTATTTCTCATTATCCTACTCTGATTTGATTGGCAAGAAATTAAATTCATTTCCCCAAGTCGAGGCTGTTTTGCCCGTGACGGTAATTGATGAGTGATCTCCCTGTCCTTTTCTCGACCCACAAGTCTTTTGTCGTGTTTTCTCCCCATCCTGTTGATGGTGAGGGAGTGATAGGGCAGCTTGGTGGGCACCTGGCATTCAGCAAGGTCAACCCAACCCCAACAGGCCATGCTCATGCTAGTCGAGCATCACAGTAGAAATGGTCAACAACCTTCCTGGTGCAGAAAGGATGCTGCAGCAGCAGAGCCACCTGGGAGAAGATGACCACAAAGCCCACTGCCCATGCTCCCAGCGCTGGCAGGAAGTAGACTTTCATCATCGTGATAGCGTGTTTTACAGAGTGGTTTGCATATGGTGACATAATGACGGAAGGACATGGCTGAGAGGATCAGGAACTCAGTCATGCCCAAGAAGAAGTGGAAAAATGAAAGCAGGAATCACAAATGGTAGTCCTGGTGACAAGGAAAGTCTCCAGCATTTTAGGGACAATTGTGGTGGTGCAGCAGGTCTCCAAGAAGGAAAGCTTGCCAAGGAAGAACTACAGCGGGATCCTCAGGGGCTGCTCACTCCCCACAGTGACAAGGGTGAGGCTATTCCTGCCATGGTTAGGAGACACATGGAGAAGACAAAGACAAGCAGGGCCATGTGCCACCTGCGGAGGTCACCCTGCTTGACTGTGTTTTCTGTTGCCTTCAGGGCAATGTACTGCCCTGTTTGGAACAGCTTTGGCATGTCCGGAAGGAATCATCTACCCAGGCAAGAGGGAGGAACCAAAGGTGTGCTGGGGTAAATCCTTTGTGTCTGCTGGTGTCAGAGGAATAAAATCAACTGCTGCTGCAAGGCAAGGAAACCACTTTACCCCAGGTGAAAGTCTGGTCCTGCCAGGGCTGAGGAGCATTTGGTAGACCACAGTAAAGAGAACTTGGCAGAGCTCTGACAAACATTTCTGGTTTGTTGAAATGGACCTTTGCTGTGTAAGGGCTGATGCCCGTTGCAACTCATTCTATCTCTGCTAATGCCTGGGTGCATTCATTTCTTAATTTCCCCATTCCTAATTGCCTAAATCAAATGCCCAAGGAGCCTGTTAGCATTAATAAGAACCTTAGGCTGAGCTCTTTGTGTGTGTCCTTGGGAAGGGATAAAACACAGGGTGGGAGCTGCTGATGTGTTTGCTCAAGGGAGCTAAGCTATGACGAGACACCCACTAAGCTGAGCATCTATCTGGAGCATTTGGGTTCAGTTTATTCATGGCACCACAAACTCCCTGTGCCATGTCCTCACATGAAGGGCCTTCACAGAAGGCAAAAAGAGCTCAGCATCCTTGGCAAGAGGAGGACAGAGGCAAGAGCAGACCTTGCCTGACATGGGCTGGATGGGAATCCTTCCCTCTGACATACATTTCTGAGATAATGATGGCAGGTCTTTACAGACAAGCCAGAGGATGCCACCTTACCCAGAACGCTCTGAGCCCTTTCTGGGGAAGCAAGAGAGCCTTGTGGGAAACACCCTGCTCCCCTCCCTGCCTTGCACAGCCCGTCTCAGTTCCCCCTATGTAGCGCTGACCAAGCGTGGCTCTTTGCTGCCTTCAGGAGCACAGAGCCACAGCAGCAGGCGTCAATGAGAAGAGGTGCTGAGCGCAGGCGTCGACTCCAAGGGGCGCCGGGTGATGCCGGTGGCGGTACCAGCGTTGATGCCGGAGCCAGTGCCGGCGCCGGTGCCGGGCGGGCGGGGGAACCAGCGCGGGGCTGGGGCCTGGCGGGGCCGGGAGGGGCGAGGCGGCCCCGGCGGACGGAGCGGCAGCGCCCCCTGGCGGGCCCGGTGGGGGCTGTCCCCCCGCCCCTGACACACACGCCCGGCCCCGCCCGCGGCGGTTCTTGCCCGGCCGCAGTCCCGGCTCCTCTCCCCGTGTCTCCCAGGGCGCAGTAATACACCGCCGCGGCCAACGATGATTCGTTTGACTGTACCTCGGGGTGTGAGCAGTTGATGCCGATGCCCGTGCCCTCGGTGGTCTCTGCCCATGGGTCCTGCTGCACCTGGGCTCTTCCCACAGCCACTGCCGAGGAGAAAAAGAAGAAAAAAGTCCTCAAAACCTGCTTTCTGCCCAGCCCTGCCTGCTGTTGCCCAGAACAAATCCTGCAGAAGCAGTCAGGAACATGCAGAGATGATGAGGAGAAGCGTTTCCAGAGGATGTCAACCTGTGCACTAATGCAAGTGTCCGTTAATAGTCAGTGGAGAGATGAATGCATGAATGATAGGCGGAAGGGTGGCGTTATTGAAGAAAAAAAGGGGACAAAGGGAAGACAGAAAGCAAGTAGCAAGGGAGAAAGAATGACTGCATGGGTTATATGGCAAAACAGAGAGGAAAGGAAGGAAACAGGGAGGGTTGGACAAAGAATAGAGCAGCGAGTTTTCTGAGGGAATGTGGGATGGTAGCAGAGGGAAGGGATGGACAGGAGGATGGTTCGGGGGGCAGAGGTCTGAGAAAGAAGCCAGAGGGGACGGCAGCCTCGAGGGACCTGCGGGGGCTACCTCAGGCTCTGCCCCGGTCCCCATCCACCGCGGACAGCGCTGCGCACCCAGGAGCAGCGCGGCCAGCCCCGCCAGTCCTGCGCCCCGGCATCGCCGCATCCCGCTGCTCGACCGCCCGCGCCTCGCTGCCCCACCGCCAGCCCCGGCTCTCTGCTCCAGCCGCGGCGCCTCCTCCCCTCCCCTCCCCTCTCCTCCGCCGCCAGCTCCACCCCGGGGCTGAGCTCGGCGGCGGCGGAGGGGAACGGGCCGGGGCCGAGGCGGGCCGGGAGCAGAGCGGGCGGGGAGTGCGGCGCTGCCGAGCCCTGGTCCCCCCGCACTGCCCGGCGCAGACCGGGGCGGGACGAGCCGCCGTCGCGGGGGCACCCGGCGCTGCCGTAGCTCCTGAAACCCGGCAGCAGGAACGGGTCGGGTGTTGCTGCTGCCCGGGCACAGGGCACCCCGAAACCACACCGACCCCGCCCCGGAGCCCCTCCGGCTGGTGCTGCCCTTGCAGCCGGTGTCGCCGGCCGAGTGGCCCGTGAAAGGCCGGCAGCGGCCCCGGGAAGAGCGGCGGGGAGCGCGGAGCCCGCGGGAAGGCGGCGCCGCGGGAGAGAGCGGGCGGAGCGGAGCGGAGCTGCCCGCAGCGACACGGGGAGTGGCGGGCAGAGGCTGTCCCCGGCACGGGCGCCTCGACCACGGGGACGCCGGTGCCCTGGAAGGGGCCAAAGGGGAGGGGGAACGGCACAGCAACAGGGCACGGCAGGAAGTTCTGGAAGTTAAACAGTTCCCACTTTGACAGTACGCTCATTTTCTCGAAATGTCTCACTGGAAAATTGGACATTTAAAACCAGATCTGGAAGGAAAGGTCACGGGGTTCTGCTGGATGCTCTCATCCATCAGCATGAAAGGAACTGTAAGCTATCAGGTGAAGTCCCCCCCCAGAGGATGCAATGCACGTGCCGACTGTCAAGCAAAAAAGCAGGAAGACCCAAGTGCTGAAGGTAGTTCTATGGGCAAGGAGGGTGGGCAGGGGAGGAGATTGTGGGGGCAGGGGTGGTGGAACAAGGGGGAGAGGCTGAACATAAAAGAGGAGACATCAGTGCTGCTGGGAGAGGTGTGGTCTGGGAGAGAAAATACACCTTTCTGGAGTCAGAGGGATCCTTCCTCCCTCTCAAACACAAGAACAAACCCAGCCCTCCTTTGCAGCACCTTCTCAGGCAGCTTTTCTCCTCACCTGGCATCATGACTCACAAGACCATGATCCTTCCTCTTCTTCCTCAGTCCACAGATGTCTCAAGTAGAGGAAAAATACCTGCTGACTCTGGGCCAGCCCTCTCCCACCAGGCAACCTGGTGAGGTGAGCTTTCATCTCCTGATTCCTCAGGGTGAGCAGCAGGGGATTCAACAGGGCTGTCTTTGTGGTGCAGAAGTCAGCAGCCATGCTGTGCACAGGGTTCTGGGATCCTGTCCTCCGGTACATGAGACCTTGGGCACTATGTTGATGTAGGCAGTGCAGATGGAGAAGGTATGACACTTTCCTAAGGCAGAGTGGATCCTCAAGACAGATGAGATGATGCACACAACAGCAGGTGAGGATGGGGGTGAAAAGGCTCCTTCTATCTGCCCCTGTGCAGCCTGAGGACAATGCCTAAATATTGTGTTGTGGCAAACGGGGTGTGAGGACAAGTATGCTCATGGGCGTGCAGGGATCAGGGAGGCCAGGGAAGGGGGGGAAATCACAGAGTCAGAATGTAGGTGGGAAGGGACCTCCAGAGGTCACCTACATCAACTCCCTGCTCGGAACAGATCCCATTAGATCAGGTTGCTCAAGGTCACATTCAGTCCATCCTTGAATACCTTCCAGGATGGAGATTGCACAGCCTCCATGGGAAACACCTTCCTTTTCTCATTATTTCTTTTAGCCTATTGCTTAATCAGAACTCACCATGTTCTACCTCCTGGGCGCTTCCAGAGGCTAGGTCCACCTTCTCTGTCTCCTCTGAAAAAGCAGTTGTAGAAAGCAAGAAGGTCTCCCCTGAGACATCTCTTCTTCAAGATGGGCAGGTCCTGTTCTCTCAGCCTGTCCTCGCATGTCGTGTTTGTGAGCCCGCTAATCGACTTGGTAGCCTTTGTTGGTCTTGCTTCAGTATGTCAATATCCTTCTTGGACCAGGGAGCCCCGGCCTGGACACAGTACTCCAGCTGTGGTCTCACAAGGGCTGGAGGGGCAGGGACATTTTCCTGGACCTGCTGGCCACACTTTGACTACACACTAATAAGCATCTGCCAGCTGGGCTTTGCACCAAAAGATCACAACTCTCTGAGCCTGGTAGTCCAGCTAATTTGCCAATCACCTTATCACTGAACCCATTTGTTACTAATAGGGTCATAAAGGAAGTATGAGAAAGGCTGTGAAAGGTCTTGCCAAATTCTAGGTACACACCTCTCCTGCCCTTCCCTTGTGCGCCGTGCCTGTTACTTCATGAGAAAGCAATGAGCTTGGCCCTTGACTACACTGGAGCCTCAGCTCAGAAGCAGCTCCATGGAGAGGGGAATAGGCCCTGGTTGAGCTCTCCCAGAAGAGCTCCCTGGCACTGACTTCACTAAGGTCACTAAAGGGAAGGGGTAAATCCCTCAGCTGCTCTGCCTGCAAGTTGGTCCTAAGCTCAGGCTGACAAACGTTCAAGAGGGGAGATGGGATTTACCCACTGTGCACAGCCCTTCTTGGAAAGAGGGTCTCTTCTGGATGTGAATGGGGGAGAGCAGCTGGCTTTGGGGAATATGGCCTGGAATCCCACGTCTCCTCCCTCCCAGAGACAGGTGCTGGGCACTCAGACTGAAATTCCAATGGAGAGCATGAAGGTCCTTGTGAGCTGAAGTCCAAAGCAGTCGTCAGTTCTTTGGCTTTCCTGTGCAAGCCATAGGGTCTGTTGTTCCACCCACAGAACAGTGAGACCAGGCTTCATGTTCCTTTCATTCAGTACCTGTTTGATCCAAGTACCTGTTTGATCCAAGGTCTCAGCCCCTGCCTGACACAGCATCACAGTGGTCAACCGCACAAGTACATTTGGCATTGATGTGGACATGAGAGAGGGCTGTGCCCCACCCCAGGCACCACCACCACTGCACTGGAACCAGATCCACTCAGGGATGGCCAGCACATGGTCAGCAAGATTCCTCAGCCTTTCTCCTTGCCCATAAAACAAACCCCATCCTTTTGAACTCTCTAGCACTGGAGAGAGCAGCTGTGTCCTGGCGTGGAGAGGCAGGGAGGGGGCACTTCCAGCCATGCTGAGGCACTCCCACTATTGTTACACTGAACTAAACAAAGGATCCAAGCTGGAGTTAAGCTGTTCTTGTTGTGGCTTGAGATTGGCAGCAGCAGAGCATGAGCTTTGGAGGGGCAGGAGAAGTGGGGCTCGGGAGACGGGGGCTGCATTTCAGTGCCTCTTCCCTAGACAGACCTCTAACAGGCTGGTACCACTACCACTCAGCTGCACTCAGGCTCCTACTGACCCTGGGAATCTGCTGCTCTGTGGTGCTCATGGAGAGAGCACTGGAGAGTGTCCCTGCCATGAGCAGCACATGCCCTCATGAAGAGGGACACACACAAGCTCATGCACACCAGCATGGAATTATACACAAATTTGTCCTCCCACGTGCACCCACACAAATCTGGCTGCTTACAAGTAAACACAAGAAAAGAACACACATAGGAACACAACGGACCATGGACTCTGCTGAGGACCCTTGGGGACTGGGCAGTGTTTGGAAGGATGGGGTCAAAACCTAGAAGCACGATGCACACACCTGGGGACGCAACAACAAGTGACCACTGAGGTGAGCTGAGGAGGGAGAAGGATCCAGTATGTCCTCGTGAACAGGAGCCTTTGGGCATCCAGCTGAGGATGGCTGGAGCTTCTGCTTGAGAATAGCACTTCAAACGGTCCGATGACAGTGACCCAGGCTGACGTCACTTGCCTGCTCTGGACCCGTCCAGCACTTGAGCAGAGTCTTCTGCCAGCGCTGCTGCATTCGTGCCCTAGAAATCCTGGGGCCTTTCATCCCAGAGCTCAGAAGAAGCCTTCACTGGGGATGGGCATGGCACAAATGTGGAAATGAAAAGGCAGCAGTGTTGGAAACCAAAGCACAGCCCATATCATTAGCCGTGATGGTTTGCATTCAAGATGAGCTTGTCAGAAAATTGTTACCTCTGCAAAGGGTGCCTCTGGTCCTGCGGCAATGAAGGGCAGGTATAAAAGCCAGCCCGAGTCCCTGCTCTCTCATCCCCTTCTCCTGCCTCCTTCTCCTTGGGAACAGGTGAGTCTGAAGGCCCTTCTCCTCCTCTGCCAAAGTGAGATCTCTGCTCGATGGACATCTCAGCCAATATTGGCTCTGTCCTATCCTGTGCTGGGGCTTGAAGCATCTTGGCACTGGAGAGATAAGCAGGGAGGAAGGGTGGTTAGAGAGAGGCTGGGATGTGGTTGAGGGGGCTTTTTTTGGTTTACAAATTACAAGAGAGCCTCCCTGGGCCAGACTGCTCCTTGTAGGATGATGAAGATCCTGTGTCTCCTGGCACAGCCTCCAGCTGCCCATTCAGCAGTGGCCTTGGTTCCTTTGTGACAGGGAACCACGCTGCTCCTCACCCACCCTTGTGCTCTGTTTCCTCCCTGCTTCTCCCCTCCAGCCCCAAGACATGTCCTGCTACAACCCGTGCCTGCCATGCCGGCCCTGTGGCCCGACCCCGCTGGCCAACAGCTGCAATGAGCCCTGTGTCAGGCAGTGCCAGAACTCCACCGTCGTCATCGAGCCCCCTCCCGTGGTGGTGACCCTGCCTGGACCCATCCTCAGCTCCTTCCCGCAGAACACTGTTGTGGGATCCTCCACCTCCGCTGCTGTTGGCAGCATCCTCAGCTGTGATGGAGTGCCCATCACCTCTGGCTGCTGTGATCTCTCTGGCATTTCCAGACGCTACGGTGGCAGAAGGTGCCTCCTCTGATACATATCCTGCGAAAGACCCAGGGAGACACCTCGAGGAACTCAGAACATGCTATTGGGCAGAAGATTGACATTTTGGATGTGTTTGCAGTATAGCTGAACAGCTTTGCCGTTCCTTCTCCCTTGTTTCCTTTGGTTCTCCTTGACAACAAGGTTCTCCCAAGGCCAGCCTGCTGGGGACCATCTGTCTCCTCTCCCTCTATGGGGCAGGCAGGCAGGCAGACATCATGCAGGAACTTCTCCACAGCCAAGGACCGCAGACTCTTGCTTCCCCCAGGGCTCCCTGCATTGCTCTCCTCCACTCGGAGTCATTTTCTTCCCCTCTTTTGACTCATTAAAGTTCTGCTGCATTCTAGCCTGGCCTCTGTGTGGTCCTTCCCTCTGTGGACACTCCCCAGGCTGACAAAGGAGAAAGCTGTGGCTCAGGGTTGGAAAGGGGTGCGGGCACAAGGAGACCCTTCTCCATTCACAGAGGAATGGGAGGTTGGGACACTCTGCACTGGCTCCTCCTTTAGGCAAGATCCTTGGGAACTAGGGAAGTCATCCCTGGCTGCTCTGCTGCCAGGGACCATCAGGCCTTGTCTTACTGTGGCTCTGCCCACAAATGACCAGAAAGGCAGGAGGCCCTGAGGATTCAGCAGCCCTATGATCTCTTGAGGAAGGGCATTGCTCTTGCTATGGCTAGAGCTTCGCTTGGGTGGCAGGGGGTGGGTGTGGGGCTCTGGAAGGTGATTTCCTTTGCAGAATGGCAAGAGTGGTAAAGCAGGGAACTGCCTTTGGGATGGTCCGTAGCTGCTACTTCACCTTCTTGTTCCCTCCACCATCCCATCTGGGGGCCACAGCCAGCAGCCATGGGCCAGAGTAGCAGGGAAAAGTTGCCTACGCTGCTGAATGCGTTGAGGCTGGAAATTGGAGCTGAGCATGCGGGAGCTGAGGGCAGTCAGCACAGACATGGGGACAGTGAAACTGTATTTCTGAGGGAGAGCAAATTGCTCTGATACAGAGCACGCAGGAGAACATGAAGATCAGCAAGGACGAGGGTACTGGGTGCACATCCCAAGAGAGCTGCAGGAGGGTGCAGAGCTCTTGACTGCTTCATTGGTCCCCCCAGAGAGTTTGTGCTCAGGAATTGGCTGCTGTTCTGGGGGAAGAGGATTGTTTTTCAGAGGATTTTTCTCATCCCTTCTCATGGGTGGAAATGTCTCTTGGCAGCTACTACAGTCTCATAGCCTATTTCCTGCATGAAAATCCAGATGTCTTGACAAAAGTGTACAAGTGGAAGGATGGAAATCGCCACACCCATGTCCTCCATCAAGAGGGAATTAGGGCTCATGAAGCATATCTCAGAATGACTGAAGGCCAAAAGCTTTATAAGGGCGTTTCACTTGCATGTCTCTTTTCCCTAGTCATTCTATTAATAACCCTCAACAAAAGCAGCACAGTTGGACTTCTTAACCCTACTGCACTAAACTTTGTAATAAGCAGAAGGTACTCAGGTCCTTCTCAATGGTAATACCATCTGTAGTTTCCTTGTAGAAGAGGGAGGGATGGCATTTCTTCTGACAGATGAGTAGCCCTTTGGCCAAAGCACTGGTTCTTGGCATGACCTCTAGTTTGGCTGCCCAGCTGAAGAGATCTTGGAAAGCTAGGAAAAGGGCACGGGCTCTATGCCAATTTTACAGTTCAAACTAAAGGGCATTGTTGCTAGAGCATGTTTGTTTTTCGTGGTGATTTAAATCCGCTGTGCAGAAGGCAGGCACTGAGCTGTCTCAACCCATGCTTCCCATTTCACTGCTGTGGCCGGTTTCTATGGCCCAGGTGTCTTCACCTGCATGGCAGCCCCCTCAAAAGGGTCACTAAGCAGAGCAGTGGCTGTTCTTTAAATCGTTGTTACTCCCCTGCTCAGCCCCTTGATTTACACCTTAAGAAACAAGGATGCAAAAGCTGCTCTGAGCAGGTTCAAGAGCTGGTATTTGTTCACATGAAGGAAACTACTGGTAGGGTGCCATGATCCTAACCCAAAGATGACAATACATCAAAGAGTTAGTGATCCATGTGACAGATAACCTGAAGAGGCCCTGGCCTCTGCTGTGCTGTGCTACATGCAGAGCTTGGCCTTCAGGCCTGTGTTGTGCTGCACAAACCCCTTGGCCAGAGGCCAAACTCAGAGGGTCGATTGTAACCAATGAGGCTGTAGGCAGCTCCTGCTCGGTGCCAGTGATTACACTACCTGGGTGTCCCTGCCTGTGTCTAAAGTGCACTAAGAAGATCTCATGTGAACATCATTTCTGCTTGACAGGAGAAATGATGAATAGAGCTGCTTTATTTTATGAAAATCCTCTGAAAGCTTGGCTGACCAAAATGGGGCAACCCTTTCATGGGCAGGTTCTACGTGGTGTGCCCTGATTGGAGCAGCCTTCCCCAAAGCCTTCCCTTCCCCTGGGCTCAGCTTCACTCCCAACTTCTCTACCTCCTCCCTGCCGAGCGAGCGGCACAAGGGGAAAGGGTACCTCAGGTCCTTCTCAATGGTAATACCATCTGCAATTTCCTTGTAGAAGAGGAGCGAGCGGGACAAGGGGAAAGCAAGTGGGGATTGTGGTCAGTTCATTGCACGTTTTCTCTGCTCCTCCTTCCTCCTCAGGCTCTTCCCTTGCTTCAGCATGGGGTTCATCCCACAGGCTGCAGTTCTTCACAAACTGCTCCAGCATGCGTCCTTTCCATGGGCTGCAGTCCTTCAGGAGCGCACTGCTCCAGCATGGGTGCCCCGTGGGGCCACAGGTCCTGCTAGAAAACCTGCTCCAGCGTCGGCTTCTCTCCATGGGCCACAGTTTCTGTCAGGAGATTGGTCCAGCTCGGCTTCTCCATGGGCTGCTGCTTCCTTCAGGGCATCTCCACCTGCTGCGGCATGAGGTCCTCCATGGGCTGCAGAGTGGATATCTGTTCCATCGTGGACCTCCGTGGGCTGCAAGGGGACGACCTCTGTCACCATTGTCTTCTCCAGGGCTGTAGAGGAATCTCCGCTCTGGTACTTAAAGCACCTCCTCCCACTCCTTCTTCACGGACCTTGGTGGCTGCAGAGTTGTTTTGCTCACATTTTCTCACTCCTCTCTTGCAGCTGCTGCACACCAGTTTTCACCCCTTCTTAAATGTGTTATCACAGAGGCACTACCAACGTTGCTGCTTGGCTCAGCTTTGGCCAGCGGCGGGTCCATCTTGGAGCCAACTGTTGCTGGCTCTGTCGGCCATGGGGGGCAGCTTCTGGCATCTCCTCACAGAAGCCAGCCCTGCAGCCCCTCCACTACCAAAACCTTGCCAGGTCAACCTAATACACTGTCGTCATGCTCGTAGTATTATGTGCAGAAAATGTTTTGTGTATAGGAACCTACGCTGCAAGACAAACTCAACCAGCTCATGGTGACAGAGGAGGCTGCAGGCAGCTCCCTCTCTCTGCAGGCAATTACACCAGCTGCACCTGCATGCAAAACACAGGAAGAAAAAAGGCCAGCCCATCAATTAAAACCAGGGGGAAAAAGAAACCATGAACATTCACAGGGTAGCCAACCCCTTTTTTCAGCTGCTCCCTAAATTAATGTTGTTTCTGCATTTCTCTGCCTTTGGAAGAGAGGGTGTTTACCTTAAAGTGAGTCTAGGGACAGGTTCACTACTACATCACTTCTGATGTCCCAGCCTCAGTGTCTGTAGCCTGAGGGGAGTCTGGCTTGTCCCAGACACACAACCTTCTGCTGCCACATGAGTGTGTCACTGTGGCAGTGCTCCCTTTGCAAGGGCAGGGGATGGTCCCAGACCCTTGAGGAGATCACTAAGACAGGCAGGATCTTCTAACACTGCAGGATTTTTTTTCTTTCACTTGGAATATGGGAATTCTTGGAGGGGCTTCAGCAATGGGGACGTTCTCTAGTTTTTATATTATCCTTCACAGACAGACTTGAAACGTGGAGAGGCTCAATGTCTGGAAAGGCCATGACAGCTCCAACTCTGCTGTGGTTTCTCTCTGTCTTACAGTGAGAAAACAGCTGTCTGAGCCACTACCAAACCCTTGAGTTCACTAAAGCTGATGGGTGTGGCCAGTGACTGATTCATTGCCTTAACTGCAGGGTCTGAAGGACTTGCCTAGAATCATGTAGAGGGGCTGAGAGCTGGTGTCGCGAGTCCTGGTTCTCTGTGGTGTGTGTGCATGAGCGTGCTCATGTACATGTTCATCTGGCTGTGCTCATGTGTGCATTCACGTAGGCCTATGGTAATACCCGTGCAAACGTGCGTGTGCCCAAATGTTCTGTGTGTGTGTGTGTTTGGGCAATTGCATCCATGAGTGTGTATGTGTTTAACACATGCACGTGCCTTCATGCAGGAGGGCATGAGTATGTGTGACCGGTCTGCATATACGTAATTGTGTGGGCATAGGTGTGTGTAGATGTGTGCTTTTGTGTGTGTACTTCTGTGTAGAGGAGCATGCATGTATATCAGTATGCAAATGCATGTGTGCAGGAGCATGCATATGTGTAAGCAGGTCCGAATAACTGTGCGTACATGTTGGTATGGGGGGTGGCTGAGCATGTTGGTACGCACATGGGCTCCTTTGGAAATGTGTGTGCACACACCTCTTTACAAGTGCACACGTATGAGTTGCTCTTTGGGTGCGTGTAAGCTCACGTGTGTGGTTGTGCCCGTGTGTGTGTGACTCTGTGTGTGTACGGAAGGGGAAATTCAAATTGGAACTGCTCTGCAGTGGTCATTTGTGACCAAGGAATGATGTGCCACAGAGGGCAAGAAGGCCCAAATGCAGAAGGGGCTAAAGTGGCTGGCAGTAGGGATGCCAGAGACAGAAGGACTCCCTCTAAGGTAGTGCAGTTTCCCTTGGTGAGGAGATAAGAAAGAGCTGCAGCATTGTCTTGCAGCAATCCTGGAATGTGAATGCTCAGTGGCCACCTTTGGGCAGCAGAGCTGCTGCTGGGGGATAGACCCAATGCCAGGCTGAGGTGCCCCATGCAACTGCTCACAGGACTGGTGCTGGTGCCAGTGTATATAAGGAATTGGCTCCTGACACATCTTCCAGACTGCCCGTAGAACTGCTTATGGTGGTAGGACTCTGTCCAATACATTGATCATTTAGTGTTTGGGTTCCTTGTTGTATCTAAGGAAAAGCATGTGTTTAATTTGCCTCAAGGGGTACAATAAAAATTCCCCCCCAGCACATATATCTGTGAGTGTGCATATCTCTGTGTGCGTATAGCTGTGCATGTGTGTGCACCCATAAAGGTATGCCAAAGACCTTGCTAAAGTCAAGGTACATCACAGCCAGTGCCCCTCCCCTTCCCCACAGTGCCAGTCACATCCTCATAGAAAGCAATGAGGTTGGTGAGGCATGATTTGCCCTCATTAAACTCACGTGAGCTGCTCCCAATCCCCTTCTTGCCTTTCCTGAGTTTAGGAAAGGCTTTTGAGAGTATTTGCTCTGTCTTCTTTCCAGAGACTGAATAGAGGCTGTCTAGTCAGCTCCTTAAACACTCTTGGATGCATCCCAAGTGATCCCATAAACTTGTGTCTGTCCAAATAGTAGTAAGAGCTCCTTGGTTCTTCTTCTTCTCCTTTTGCTGCTAATAGGCTCACAGATACCTTTCTTGATTCCCTTCACCTCCCTTGCTACTTTCCACTCCACCTGTGCTATATTCTTCACATTGCAGAAGACCATCTTTGTGCTTTCCTGGGACTCTCTGCACTCCAGGCCATTTTCCCATGGCATCTTGCCAAGCAGGTAGGTCCCTGAAGAGACTGAGATCTGCTCTTCTGAAGTCCGGGGCAGTAGTCATCCTGTTTGTCTTGGTCAGTCCTCTGAGGATCTTAAGCTCTGCAGTCTCCTGGTCACGGCAGGCAAGGCTGCCCCTGAACTTTACATCATCCAATAGTTCTTCCTCATCTGTGTGTAGCAGGTCCAAGAGAGCCTCTCTCCTAGTCTGTTCATGGATTGCCTGCATCAAAAATTTGTCTTCCATATGCCCCAGGCATGTCCCAGTTTGCTTGTGCCCAGCCATTTTGGTCCTGCAGCAGACACTGTGGTGGTCAAAGTCACCCACGAGTACCAGGGCCTGTGACTGTGAGGATTTCCCCAGCTGCCTGAAGAAGGCGGCATCTGCTTCCTGTTCTTGAGCAGGAGGTGCATAGCACACTTGTAACTACACCACCACCTGTGCCATGGGGGAAGTGTGAGAGCCTCCCCTGCCATGCTGTCCCCCAGGCATACCTCTTCTACCCTTTTGCCAAGCCTGCTCTTCAGTCTATGGTAGATCTCCCCCTCCCTCCCTACTTTAAACTCCTCCTCCCTAGTTAAGCAGGCGTTCACAAAGACACACTTTCCTCCCCTTGACAAACAGCTTCCACTCCTGAGCAGCAGTCCTCACTCTTCCAAGAGGGCACGCTGGGGACAGAAGCCAAGGCTGCCAGTGCTGCCACACCCCCCCTCCTGCCATGCACACTGCCCAAATGAGCTCTTGATGGAGAGGGATTCTCTTCTGACTTCCGTGCCATGCTTTGCATCTCAGTCTTAGTAAATATAGGTAATTAAGGGGTTGTGAGTGAAATGGATCAAGATCCCTTCAGCAGATAGGTCCTTCCAGCCCTGTGGGACCAACTCAGATTCCAAAGACATCCTCGTGTAGAGGTTCTTTCAGCCCAGACTCACTGTGCTGGAGGGAAGGACCTCACAGAGCCATCTTTGTTCTCAGCAAAATACACATAATCGTAGAATCATAGAATCACATAGAATTGTTTGGGTTGGAAGGGTCCTTGAAAGACCATCTAGTCTAATCCCCCTGCTGTGGGCAGGGACATCTCTCACAACCAGATCAGGTTTCTCAAAAACCCATCTAACCTGACCTTGAACACTTCCCATGATGGGGTATCCACAATGTCTATGGGCAACCTCTTCCAGTGTCTCACCACCGTCATCGGAAAAACATTCTTCCTTATGTCAACCCTAAATCTACCCACTTTCAGTTTAAAGCCATTGCCCCTTGTCCTGCCACTACAGGCCCTGGTAAAACGTCTTTCTCTGCCTTTCTTATAAGCCCCCTTGAAGTATTGAAAGGCATCAAGAAGGCCTCCTCAGAGCCTTCTCCTCTCCAGGCTGGACAACCCCACCTCTCTCAGCCTTTCTTCATAGGAGAGGTGTTCCAGCCCTCTAAGCTTTTTCCTGGCCTTCCTCTGGACCTGCTCTGACAGACTCTACAGGCTCCTCCCACAGTCAGTGAAGGGACATCAGCTCACACATGGGACTTAGCCCATCCTAAAGCAAGACGTGCACGGCAAATCGGACGAATCATCTTTCTGGAGACACAACCCTGCAAATGACCAATGCTGGCCTCTGAACTCCCCAGCTAGCATAAGCTCACCGCAGGGCATGCATACCTGGTCACGTGTGCATGACTTGCTTCATAATGTGATCAGAAGTGAACCCACAGGCTGTGCTACCAGAGCCTACAAACACCTCTATCCCATGGCTAAGGCCCATATCCATGTCCACGGTACTCAGGGATGGACAGAGAGCAGGGAAAGGGCTTTTGTGGGGGTGAATGGGCTCAAGCTGGGCATGTCATCAGCTGCATCTCCCGCTCTCTCCGAGCGCAGATAAGTCTTCCCTCAGCCATGCTGAACCCTTGGACAAAGGACATGCAGAAGACAACTCCGTCAAGTCCAACACCTGCATGGTGGCCCTGGTCAGTGTAGACAGACTCTCTTTAGGTGTCTTGAGGCTTCTCAATTAACTCTAGGTCTAGATTTTTGTGTATGTGTATGTTTGTGTGAGTCATCTACGCCAGACATTTAGTCTAGCTTGAATGTCCTTTACTGGACTCCTCCAGCATGTGAGACGAGACCTGTGCCCACGCTGACATGTTTTGCTCCAGAAATGCTTGGGCCTCTCATCCTGTCACGGAAAAGCTGCCTTCAGCGGTGAATGTGCCTGGCATAAAGCAGGAAATGAGAAGACAGCAATTCAGGAAGCCAAAACTCAGCCCATAGCATTAGCTGGGATGTTTTGCATTTGAGATGAGCTCATCAGAAAATAATCACTTCCACAAGGGATGCCTCTGGCAGCCTGGGGCAGTAAAGGGCCATGATAAAAGCCAGCCCAGCTCCTTGCTCTCTCATCCACTTCTCTTGCCTCCTTCTCCTTGGGAGTCAGGTGAGTCTGAAGCCCCATCTACTTCTCTGCTGTCTCTAAAAGAAGGTCTCACTTCAGTGGACCTCTCAGCTGATTACAGGTTTGTTCTATGCCAGATCTTGGGGCTGCTTGTCATGGGAGAGGGAAGTGGGGAGAAGGTTAGACATGGAAAGAAGCTGGGACTGTACTGAGGTGGCTTCTGGACTCAGGGGCTAGGCAGTAGCTACATAGGAGCTAGTAGACCTTTTGGGGCCCTGGTATGACAAGGCCAAGAAGCCCTCATACGTCTCTGCACAGCCTCCACCTCCCGGCCTGCACATTCTTTGGTTCCCTCATGGTGTGGTGACAGGCTGCTCCTCATGCACGCCCATGTTTTCCTTCCTCCCTGCCCTCTCTCCCAGGTGCACCTCAGGCCCCAAGACATGTCCTGCTACGACCAGTGCCGGCCCTGCCAGCCCTGTGGCCCAACCCCACTGGCCAACAGCTGCAATGAGCCCTGTGTCAGGCAGTGCCAGAACTCCACCGTCGTCATCCAGCCCTCTCCCGTGGTGGTGACCCTGCCTGGTCCCATCCTCAGCTCCTTCCCGCAGAACACCGTTGTGGGATCCTCCACCTCCGCTGCTGTTGGCAGCATCCTCAGCTGTGACGGAGTGCCCATCACCTCTGGCTGCTGTGACCTCTCCTGCATCACTAGCCGCTACTGCAGCAGAAGGTACCACCCCTGCTAAAGATGCTGGCAACGGCCTCAGATAAGGACCCCCAGGAACTCAGAAAATGCTGCTTGACACAGGATCAAACTCTGTGCCATTATATTAGGAGCAGCTGACCATCTCTGGCTTGTCCTGCAAGGGCAGACTGGAAGGGGCCAGCCTGGGCCTTCTGAAAACATGGCCAATGTCTAACTTTCCTGTCTTCCAATCACCCTTTTTCTCTCTTTTCTTTGTATTCTTGTGCTCCCCTCAGAGCTTGCTGTGAGGACCCCAGAAACCAGCCTGGAGTCACCTGCTAGCCTGTCTCCTTCTGTGAGGCAGGTCAACAGGAAAAGGGGAACAGAGTCTTGGCTGCTCCTCCTCCTGCCTGCACTGGGGACCTTCACTTTTGGTGACTTCATTTCCCTCTTTTGACTCATTAAAAAATTGCTGCAACCCTGCCTGTGTCCCTTAGGTGGTCTTTCCATCTGCGCACTGACTGCTGAGGGAGAAAGACCTTGCTTTGGAAGGGCATTAGTTGGGGGCACAGGAGGACCCTTCATCACTCCTAGTGACATTGGAGGGTGGGACAAACTGCAGCAAGTCCTCTTTCAGGCGCTGCCTCTTGAAGCTGAGGAAGACATCCCTAGTTACTCCACAGCCAATGGCCATTAGTCCTTGCCTTGCTGCGTCTCTGCTCAGAAATAGCCCCCTGGCCCTGGAGCACATCATATGAACAGGAATCCTGACAACTGCTGTCTTCCAGAGAGGAACTGTGAGCATGTGGGAGGCCCCAGGGAGGTCAGCAATCCCACAAGCCCTTGGGGAAGAGTGGTGGTCTTGCTTTGGCTGGAACTGTGAATATGATGTGAGAATATGCGAGAGTATGTTGCCAAAGGATGGCTGGATTTGAGAATGGGTGAATCGTTTTGGGGATGGCCCACAGTCCCTACTCCACCTGCCCCTCCCCTCCATCACCCGATTTCGGGGCCATGGTCTGCATGCCTGGGCATAGGCAGCAGGGACCCTTTCCCCATGCAGCCCTATCACCCTTCAGCACAGCATCTGTACCCGCTCCAGCTGATTTGCAGGCACCAGGTACATTTTTTCCACATAGTCCACCTCTGCTTTACCAAAAGCCAAGCAGAAGAGCAAAACTTAAGTCCTCCACAAATTTGCTAAACGGGTATTTCCAGAGCACTTCCTGATACAGCGGTTGCCAGCAACTCTAACACCACAGAATATTCTCAGGCATAACAGACAGCAAGCAGCTGGCATTTGTCAGTCAGCAAGCAGTTGCAAGTGAGCCAGCTGCACAGCATCAGAGCAGGTGAAAGGGAGGTAGGATTTTCCCTGAGACACAGCAGCTTGATGAGCCCCAGACCCCAAATGCAGTGGAGAACCTGGCAGTGTCTCCCCATAACATTAAGGTAAGTGCAACCTGTGGGCAAGGGGAAGGGAAGGAAGAGAAAAGAATATTTCAGTTGCAAGGGACCTACAATGGTCATCTAGCCCAATCGCCTGACCACTTCAGGGCTGACCAAAAGTTAAAGCAAGTTATTAAGGGCTTTGTCCAAATGCCTCTTAAACACTGACAGCCATGGGACAACGACCACCTCTCTAGGAAGCCTGTTCCAGTGTTTGACCACTCTCTTGGTAAAGAAGTGCTTCCTAATGTCAAATTTGAACCTCCCATGATGCAGCTTTGAACCATTCCCATGTGTCCGGTCACTGGATACCAGGGAGTAGTGATCGGCACCTCGTGCTCCACTTCCCCTCCTTAGGAAGCTGTAGAGAGCAATGAGGTTGCCCCTCATCCTCCTTTTGCCAAACTAGACAAACCCAGTGTCCTTAGCTGCTCCTTATAGGACATACCTTCCAGCCCTCTCACCAGCTTTGGTGCCCTCCTCTGGATGCATTCAAGTACCTTCACGTTCTTATTAAATTGTGAGGCCCAGCACTGCACACAGTATTCAAGATGAGGCCACACCAGCACTAAATACAGCAGGATAATCACCGCTCTTGACTGGTGCTTATACTGTTCTTGACACACCCCAGGATGCGGTTCGCCCTCTTGGGTGCCAGGACACCCTGCTGACTCCTATTGAGCCTACTGTCAACTAGCACCCACAGATCCCTTTCTGCAGGGCTGCTCTCCAGCCACTCCTCTCCCAGGTTATACTTGTGTCCGGTGTTAGTCCATCCAACATGCAATATCTGTCATTTGGTCTTATTACATTTCATGCCATTGATGATTGCCCGGTGTTCCAAACTATCTAGATCCCTCTGCAAGGCCTCTTGTCCCTCAACAGACTCAGCAGCACCTCCCACTCTGGTATCATCAGCAAAATTGCTCATGGTGCCTTCAACTCCTGCTTCCAGATCAGTGATAAAATTATTGAACAGACCTGGCCCTAGAATTGAGCCCTGAGGAACACAGCTGTTGACCGGTCACCAGCCAGAAGTAGCCTCATTTACTACAACCCTTTGAGCCCTGCCCTTTAGCCAGTTCTTCACCCAGCGCACCGTGTACCTGCTCATCCAACAGTTGGACAACTTGTCCAGAAGGATGCTGTGAGGGACACTATCAAAAGCCTGACTAAAATCCAGAAAACCTAGATCCACCACCTTCCCTTCATCCACTAGGTGGGTGACCTTATCATAGAAGGCTATCAAATTAGTTCAACAGCACTTTCCCTTTGTGAGATCATGTTGTCTGTGCCTGACGATTGCATTGTTCTTTAAATGCCTTTCAGTAGCACCCAGTATGATCTTCTCCATAATTTTTGCAGGAACTGAGGTGAGACTAACTGGTCTGTAGCTTCCTGGGTCTTCCCTCATGCCCTTCTTGTAAACTGGAATAACATTGGCTAGCTTCCAGTCAGCAGGGACCTCCCAGACTCCATAGACCTTTGGCAGATGATCGAGAGGGGTCCTGCTGTAACATCCGCCAGCTGATGCAGTACTCGGGCATGAACCCCATCTGGCCCCATGGACTTATGAACATTCAGCTGATACAACTGATACTGGGCAGCCCAAGGTCTGCCAGTATTATTAAAGAATGAGGCAAAAAAAGCACTGAATGCCTCCGCTATTTCTTCATCCCTATTAGTCAGGTGACCATCTTCGTCAAGTATCAGTCCAATGTTTTCTTTAGACCTCCTCTTGCTATTAACACTCTTCAAAAAGCCTTTCTTGTTGTCTGACACAATACTGGCCGATTTCAACTCTAATTGAGCTTTGGCCTTTCCTGTCATCTCCCTGCATATGCAAACGACAGCTCTGTAATCTTCCTGCGAAGCCTGACCTTCCTTCCAGAGACCGTACAATTTCTTTTTCCTCTTGAGTTCCAAGAGGAGTTTCCTGTTCAGCCACACCGGTTATCTGCCCCACTTGCTTAACTTGAGACACAATGGAATGCCTGCTCCTGTGCTTTTAGAAGGTGGTTCTTCAAAACTGAACACCACTCGTGGATTCCCAAGCCATCCAAGGCAGATTCCCAGGGACAATCCCAGGATGGAAGCTGGTGACTACTGGCACCAAGCGGAAGGCTCCTGCCCCACCTAAGGGCTTACTACTCCAAAACAGGTTCACTGCCCTCAAAGTTAAAGAGGAACCAGATGTGCCTTGAAGAAAAGGATGTGGCCCACCTGACCCTAAACCACGCACGGCCACCAGGAAGAAGCATTGAGTGATCCTTGTGCGTGACTCTCTGCTGCAGGGGACAGAGGTACCGATCTGCCAACCTGGCCTATCATCTAGAGAGGTTTGCTGCCTGCCATGGGCCTGGATCCCAGATGTTGTGGAGGGACTGCTAAAGCTCACTTTTCTCTCTGACTACTACCCCCCACAGTTATTCCTTGTGGGCACAAATGATACTGCCAGGGGAAACCTGGACAATACCAAAAGTGATTACAGAGCTCTGCAGGAGGGTAGTCAAGGGCATGGGGCCCCAGGGGCTGTTGTCCTCAGCAGTGGTGGTGAGGGGAAAGGGTGTGAGAAGGAGGACACTGATAATGCAGGTCAACAATTGGCTGTGGAAGTGGAGCTGGCGACAGGGGTTTAGGTCCTACAACCATGGGACTGTTTGCCAATCAGTGACTGCTCAGGAGAGGTGGGATCCACCTCACCGGGTGGGGCAAAGTTACCTTTGTCAGTAGTATGGCTGACCTGGTAAGGAGGGCTTCCAATAAGGAATGACGGGAGAGTAACCTGCAGCCCTGTGAGGAAGTGATGGACACAGTTGATGAGCAAAGGGCCTGGGGTGATGTGCCAGGAAGGGATCACCAGAACAAGAAAACAGGGCTGAAGTGGGGTCACCTCTAGCAGTTGCGTGTAAGCAGGGAAGTGCCTACAAGGCCTCACTGTGGAGAAGTCCCCAAAACCCTTTCTAGGAAGTCAACACGCTGGGGTGCCTCAGTCAAGTGCCTGTACACTAATGCACGCAGTATGGGGAATAAAGACGAGGAGTTAGAGATCTGTGTGCCGTTGCAGGGCTACAGTCACGTTGGGGTCACGGAGACAGGGTGGGATGGCTCCCGTGTCCGGAGTGTTGCAATGGAGGGATACAGGCCCTTTTTGAAGGACAGGCTGGGAAGACGAGGAGTGGGACTTCCCCTTCTGTGAGGGAGCAGTTGAATTGCACGGAGCTCTGCCTGGGGATGGGTGATGTACCAACGGAGAGCTTTTGTGTAAGCATTACAGAGAAGAAAGGTAATGGTGACATTGTAGTGGGTGTCTGCTACAGGCCACCTGACCAGGAAGAACCAGCGGATGAGGCCTTCTAGAGGCAGATAGGAGCAGCCTCACATTCACAGGACTTGGTCCTCATGGGGAACATCAACCACCCCAATATCTGCTGGAGGGACAACACTGCAGGACATAAGCAAGCCAGGAGGTTCCTGGAGTGCATGGATGACAACTTCATCACCCGAGTGATAGAGGATCTGATGTGAACAGGTCTTCTACTGGACCTCATATGCACCAAGCAGGAAGAGCTTGTTGGTGATGTGCAGATCAAAGGCAGCCTGGGCTGCAGTGACCACGAAATGGTGGAGTTCAGGATCCTGAGAAGAGCAAGGAGGCTAACTACAAGCTCACAACCCTGGACTGTAGGAGAGCACACTTCCTTCTCTTTAAATGGCTGCTTGGAAGAGTGCCCTGAGATATGGCCCTAGAGGCCAGAGGGGCCCAGGAAAGCTGTTTAATATCCAAGGGCCACCTCCTCCAAGCTCAAGAGCAGTCCATCCCAATGAGCAGAAAGTCAGGCAAGCATGCCAGGAGGCCTGCATGGATGAACAAGGAGATCCTGGCAAAACCAAAACACACGAAGGAAGCGTACAAGAGGTGGAAGCACGGACGGGTGAAGTGGAGTACAGAGACACTCTCTAAGCATGCAGGGATGAGGTTAGGAAAGCCAAAGCGCCACTGGAACTGAATCTGGCAATGGATGTCAAAGGCAACAAGAAGGGCTTCTGCAAGGACACAGGTAACAAAAGGAAGGCTGGGGGAAATGTGGTCCCACAGCTGAATGATTGGGCCTTCTCTGCTGCTGCACAGCCTGACAACACAGGACATGGAAAGGGTGAGGCACTGAATGCTGCCTTTGCCTCAGTCTAGAAGAGCAAGATCAATCTTTAGGAAACCCAGGTCCTTGAAACCAGGGAGGAAGTCTAGAGCAAGGGAGATGTACTCTTGCAGGGAGAGGATCAGGTTGGCAACACTTAAGCAAACTGGAGACCTCCCTCAAAATTTTTACATCTTGTAAGCAATGGTAACTCAGGTGTTTTGCAAGGCAAAAGTCTTCCCCTGATTATCTGTGTACCATGCCAAGAAGTGATTTTTCTCTTCAGGCATCATGCTGTCCACCCCATAATTTCCCAGTGGTAGAAGAGGGCTGACATAAACTTTGATTTTCAGCAGTGTTGAAAAATGGGGGAAAATAGCCTTTGCAGTCCTCAATACCCGAAGTTTGGGGACGGTTGCTTAGTTTCATGAGTAAAAGATGAGGAGTCTATGAAACCCAGCAGTGCAGTCCACCTGCACCCTACAAGTAATCGATGGAGTGACCGTGTTGGGAGGGAGCGAAAGAGAAGGACACGGCGTGTCCTCAGAGAAAGAAGCCTTTGGGTGACCATGCAAGGATTGCAGGGCTCCTTCCTGTCAACATGGCCGCAGGCAACCCACCAGTTTGCCCGAGGTCAACACCCCTTGCCTGTACTGCACCCATCCGGCACTTGAGCTGAGGCTTCTGCTGCACTGACACATTCCTGCCCCAGAAATCCTGGGGCCTCTCAATCCCAGCACTCAGAAGAAGCCTCCATGAAGGAATGGGTATGGCATAAGCCAGGAAATGAAAAGGTGGCATCGGGAAAACAACCACTCAGCACATGTCATTAGCTGGGATGTTTTCCGTTCATCATGAGCACCTTAGAAAATTGCCACTTCCATAGAAGCTACCTCTGGGCCTGGGGCAGTTCAGGGTCATCATAAAAGCCAGCCCAACTCCTCGCTGCCTCATTCACTTCTCTCACCTCCTCCTTGGGAACCAGGTGAGTATGAAGCCCTCTCCCCATGCCCTTTTTCTGCTTTTGTGTGTTCCTCCATCCTATGCTGGGTCGTGGTAGTGCTTGAGAGGGGGAAGAAGGGTGAAAACCTGACTCAGAGAGTGTCCGGAACTTGGCTGAGGGGGCTTTCTTTAAAGAGGTAATCAGCAGCCTCGTTGAGCCTGGCAACACTTTGCAGTAGTGTGTCAGGATGAGGCCAAGAAACCCTTTTGCCTCTCTGCCCAGGTTCTACCTCCTGGCTCAGCAGGTGCCTTTCTAACACTAATGGCCAGGTGACAGACTTGTGGTGGGCTGCTGCTCACATGTCCCTGTGCTGTGATTCCTCCCAACCCTCTCTCCCAGGTGCACCTCCAGCCTCAAGACATGTCCTGCTACGACCAGTGCCTGCCATGCCGGCCCTGTGGCCCGACCCCACTGGCCAACAGCTGCAATGAGCCCTGTGTCAGGCAGTGCCAGAACTCCACTGTCGTCATTGAACCCCCTCCCGTGGTGGTGGCCCTGCCTGGCCCCATCCTCAGCTCCTTTCCACAGAACACCATTGTAGGATCCTCCACCTCCGCTGCTGTTGGCAGCATCCTCAGCTGTGATGGAGTGCCCATCACCTCTGGCTGCTGTGACCTCTCTGGCATTTCCAGCCGCTACTGTGGCAGAAGGTGTCCCCCCTGCTAAAGCCACTGGTGGCAGCCCAGACAAGGATCCCCAGGAATCTAGAAGCTAATACTGGACTGAGGACAGAGCTGCTGGCCATGGATTTCAGAGAAGCTGAGCATTCAGTGCTGCCCTTTCAAAGGAGGGCTGCTGAGGCTCTCTGAAAACATGGCCAAAGTCTAACTACCTTGCCTTCCACTTTATCCCATCTCTTTCTTGCCCTAAGAACCCCAGAGCCAACCTGAGGCATCTGCTGGCCCCCTCCCTCCATGGGGCAGGCAGCTGGATGCCCAGTGGGATCTGCACCATGGGTGATGGGCAGACTTTCTGCAGCTGCTGGTGCTCTCCCTGCACTGGCCGCCTCCTCTACAGGTGAACTCGTTTCCCACCTCAGAGTCATTAAAGTTTTCTGCATCCCAGCTTCTGCCTCCACATAATCCTTTCCTTGGTGGACATTGTCTCATATTGTCAACAAAGAAAGGCATTGCCATGGGTGGTGGGGCGTAAGGTGGGAGTGCAGGTGAACCCTGGGCCTCAGAGCATGTCCTGCAGAAGGGAAGCGTGACCACTGCTGTCCCCTAGAGAGGAGCCAAGTGATGTTGGAGGCTCTGAGAGGTCAGCAGCTCACAAGCTTGTGCTGAAGGGACTTCCTCGTGCTTTGGACAGCCCTGTTCTGGGAAAAGAGGCTCCATCAGAAGTTGGATGGAATGGTCTTGCATGGGAAGGAGCTGAGCATGGGGCCAGGAAGGGTCACCACCATGGGAGGGAGCTCGATGCCAACAGTGGAATTATGGCATTGCCTGGCACAGGGCTCATTGCAGCTGTTAGCCAGCGGGGTCAGGCCACAGGGCTGGCATGGCAGGCATGGCAGGCACTGGTCATAGCAGGACATGTCTTGAGGCTGGAGGTGCACCTGGGAGAGAGGGTTGGGAGGAATCAGAGCACAGGGACATGTGAGGAGCAGCCAGCCATGAGTCTGTCACCTGGCCATGAGTGTTTCAAAGGCACCTGCTGAGCCAGGAGGTAGAAACTGGGCAGAGGCAAAAGGGTTTCTTGGCCTCGTCCTGACACAGTACTCCACAGGATGCCCAGGTGGGAGTGATGTGAGGAAAAGCCTTCAAAACAGCCCCAGACCTTCTCCCCCTCATCCTCCTACTCATCCCCAGAATGAGGGGGCATGGCCTGCACCCAACGGCAAGGGTAGCAAGGGCAGGTGTCGTGGTTTAAGCCCAGCCGGACTAATCACCACACAGCTGCTCACTCACTCCCCTTCCTCAGCTGGACAGGAGAGAGAAAATATGAAGAAAAGGCTCGTAGGTCGAGATAAGGACATAGGGAGATCACTCACCAATTACCATCATGGGCAAAACAGACTTGACTTGGGGAAATTAGTTTAATTTATTACCAATCAAAATCAGAGTAGGATAATGAGAAGTAAAACCAAATCTTTAAAAAACAACACCTTCCCCCCACCCCTCCCTTCTTCCCGGGCTCAACTTCACTCTGGAACCTCTTCCCCCTCTGAGCGGCGCAGGGGGATGGGGAATGGGGGTTGCGGTCAGTTCATCACACGTTGTTTCTGCCGCTCCTTCCTCCTCACACTCTTCCCCTGCTCCAGCGTGGGGTCCCTCCCACAGGAGACAGTCCTCCACGAACTTCTCCAACGTGGGTTCTTCCCACGGGCTGCAGTTCTTCACGAACTGCTCCAGCATGGGTCCGTTCCACGGGGTGCAGTCCTTCAGGAACAGACTGCTCCAGCGTGGGTCCCCCGCGGGATCGCAAGTCCTGCCAGCAAACCTGCTCCAGCGTGGGCTCCTCTCTCCACGGCTCCACAGGTCCTGCCAGGAGCCTGCTCCAGCATGGGCTTCCCACAGGATCACAGCCTCCTTCGGGCATCCACCTGCTCCAGCGTGGGGTCCTCCACGGGCTGCAGGTGGATATCTGCTCCACCGTGGACCTCCATGGGCTGCAGGGGGACAACCTGCTTCACCATGGTCTTCACCACGGGCTGCAGGGGAATCTCTGCTCCGGCGCCTGGAGCCTCTCCTCCCCCTCCTTCTTCACTGACCTTGGTGTCTGCAGAGTTGTTTCTCTCACATATTCTCACTCCTCTCTTCTCCGGCTGCCTCTTCCTGGTTTTTCAGCCCTTCTTAAATATGTTATCACAGAGGCGCTACCACTGTTGCTGATTAGCTCAGCCTTAGCCAGTGGCAGATCCGTCTTGGAGTCGGCTGGCATTGGCTCTATCAGACATAGGAGAAGCTTCTAGCAGCTTCTCGCAGAAGCCACCCCTGTAGCCCCCCCTGCTACCAAAGCGCTGCCACGCAAACCCAATACAGCAGGTCACCTGTACAACCTCCACCCCCCAAAACAGTTCCCTGCACAGCCCAGCAGTTACACAGCTGTGCAGGGCTAAGGTGACTCACAGGCTGATGTTGAATTCAGCCTGGCCAGACCACGCACCAGGGCCCTCACACACTCCCAGTTCCCATCAGACAGGACACCCAAAGGACAGCAGCCAGTGCCGATGCCCCAACGGCTGCTCTGTGGTGCCTGGCCTTCCCCCAGGCATGAAGCAGCTTTCCCCAAGGCCAGCTCTTCTCCTGGCAGGGCCTGTTGCCCACCTCTGCCTCGTGGTCTGCTCCCCCATTAAGATCTTGGATAGACTTGTACAGCCTGGTCCCACTGCAGAGGAAATGAGGCAGGGTCGAGAAAAGTCCATGAGGTAGGACATGAGGAGGGCTCCAAGGACCAGCAGAGTGCACTGAGGAGGACAGGTCCTCCAGATCTCAGCACATGGCCATGCACCCACTGGAGGGGTCACAGAGTAGTTCTGAGTATTTTCCAAAATTGCTGTCATCATGTGATTCCAGGAAGGAGTATTGCCAGATGGCATGTTAGTTATGTTTCTCATCTTACTTTGAACTGTGACCTCTGAGGGACACATCCTGGAGCAGGTACTCGAAGAGACAGGCCTGCAGGAAACCCTGAAGAAGCAATGTGCGGCAGGAAAAACCAGAAAGCAAAGAGCAGCAGCAAGGAACCATTGCACAAATGGCACCAACCTACTGCATTGCCTATTGCCACACCAGAGCCATTGGGCAGAATAACCACAAAACCCAGGGAAGAGCTGAGGGCCTCTTCCCCAAGATCAGCCTTGCACAGAGATGCCCTCCCTACCCTGGGCTGTTGCACAGCCCAGGAAGCTCCCTGCACCAGGCTGTCTGGCACAGCACAGAGGTACAAGGCACTGTCAGAGACCTTGACTTCCTCCAGTGCAGGAAGCTGTGATTCCCTGTGGTGTTCAGCAATGTGGTGAGACGGCCACTCCGCTCAGATGCTGCGTGATATGATACCAGCTGTGGGGCCTGTCTTTACTTCTGCTGATACTACAAGACGGCATGAAAGCTGGAGGTCTGGTATGTGCAGCATCTTTGGAAGGTGTGGGGCCTGTCTTTACTTCTGCTGATACTACAAGACGGCATGAAACCTGGAGGTCTGGTATGTGCAGGTTGTTTGGAAGGTGTCTTTCTCCTCTACCGTGACTTGGCCTTCTTGCTGGGTGATGGTGGTCTGTCCCATGGTGCCTGGAAGAAAGCAAGAGTCAGCGACTGAGCAGGGAAAGGCTCTGAGATGCAAAACAAGAGGGGATGAAAAGTGTTGGAGGAGAAGGCTCCCTGTACCTCGCTCTGCCACAAGAGCCCCATGAATAGGCTTGCACCTGGGGACCAATCTCTGACCCGTCCTGCTGCGCATCATCTTGGGAGTCTCTCTTTCCTTGATACCTGTGTCTTCTCTCTCTCCATCCTCAAGCCCTTAGCTGGGTTGGCCTCTCCTGGCTCCTGCATGCTTTCTAGCCCCAAGCTCCTGTCAGCATATCCCAAGTCTGCAGCTCTCACATACATAATGGTCAAGAGCAGGTCTCATTAGATCAGGCTTGTCAGGGATGTGATCATCAAGTCTTGAAAATTTCCAAGGCCAGCGCCTGCTCAACATATGGGGACAGTGCATTCCAGTACTTGTGAAGTTTCAGGGTCAAAAAAAAGTGAAAAGTAAAAAGAGATTCCTATATCTAAATAGAATTTCCCAGGTTCCAAATTGTCTATGTTGCCTCTCATCCTACTACGGTGCAATTTGTGAAGAGCCTGTATCCATCTTTTCCACATCCTCGGAGCACGCAGTTGTAGACACCCATAAGGTCTCCCTTGACCCTTCTTTTACTAAGGGCATGTTCCCTCAGGCTCTGAGTGTGTCATGTCCTCAAGCCTCCTGAGTGCCTTGGGGGTGTCCGCTAGACTCACTCGCACATATCAGTGCCTTTCCTGCATACCAAGGAGCCCCAAACTGAACACAGGACCCCAGGCATGCTCTCAGGAGTGCCAAAGAGAGGAGAAGGAGCACTTCCCTGGGCGTGCTGGCTACACTTTTGCTAAAACATCTCAGAAGGCACTAGGTCTGCTTTGCCACAAGGCCACGCTGCTGACTCACCTTCAGCCATTTGTCACCAGGCATCGCCTGCCTTCCCAGGTGCCTACAGCATGGTCCAAGCTACATCAAGAAGCTGAAAGGTGCCTGTCTCCAGAGGAACCATTTGCTCTTGACTCAGGCCTTTGGAGAAAAATCCTCTTTTGTTGTGCCCTACCTGGATGGTCACTTCTGGTGGGAACTGCAGCACAAACTCCTTCTGCACGTGATGTGTAAAGCCAGAAAGGTATTTCAATTTTGTCTGCCTCCATATCCATCTATCACATCATCAGCTTTCTCACTGGGCTCGTTCTCCCTCTCACTTTCTATCAGCTACCAAAGGCTGATCCATTTATCTGCACAGTCTGCTATTGCAGGCTCAAGGTTCAGCCAACTGCTAGGTGCAAGGCAAGAAAGGCATTTTCCCTCCTTGGGTTAATTTGACCAGGAAATAAATCACAGGAGCATCACGTCTCCTGCCAAGAGCCGTTCTCTCCAACAATGACCATCAGTGGATGCTGAGGGAAGCACAGGAGCAAGACAAGCAGGTCGGCTACTTCGGCTGAGTATCCACTCAGTCCCTGAGCCTGGACTTGGCTGAAAAAGTCACACCCATATGTGTCTCAACAGCTTTCCTCACTGGCACACAGGCTGGGGACACACAGACCCAGCCTAAGCACAGCCCACAGCATGATGTTGCCTTCTGCTTTACAGACAGGTTTCTTCCATCCCTTCAGGTACCCACATGGAGAAGCCCTGGCTGCTTCTGCTGCCCTGGGAGCAAGGAGGACACCACCACTGAGGCAAACGTGCTGCCTGGCCAGTTGGAAGCCCATCCAAGGAATGCCTGGAGAAGGGATCCTTTGCCAGTTCAAAGACAAGGGCTGCTGCTCTTGCAGAATCCACGTTTCCCTCTCTGCTTCTGAAGGCTGAGAATATGGACTTTGAACTGCTGAGTGAGCTACTAAAGCCATCCAGGCTTCCCTGGAGACCAGCTGGACAGAAAACTCTCCTGTCAGGGGACGGCTTTCAGCTTCAGCAAACCTCAGACCTTCAAGCCCTTTCAGGTAACATAGAAATTCTCTTTCTGACTACCTATGGATAAAGTTGGAAGGTTTCAGTCGTGTCTACGTCATTGTCTCATGTGTGTGTTGAGCTCAAACTCCTGACTCTGCAGGATGGCTTCCAAGTACTGGAAGAGATGCTCTGGGAGGAAATGATGGAGAAGCTTGGAAGAATCCTGATGCAGATTCCGATGCCAGTGCTTGATGTCGATGCCAGTGCTGATACTGATTACAATGCCTGACAGCAGGGGAACTGTCCCGGGGCCCGTTTGCAGATGACACCAAGCTGAGAGGCACAGCTGGTACTCTTGAGGGAAGGGATGCCCTCCAGAGGGACCTTGACAGGCTGGGGGAGTGGACCCATATGAACCTCAGGAAGTCCAACAAGACCAAGTGCAAGCTCCTGCACCTGGGTTGGGGCAAACTCCAGTATCAATACAGCTTGAGGGATGAATTGATTGAGAACAGCCCTGCAGAGAAGGACTTGGGGATACTGGTGGTTGAAAAATGGGACATGAGCCAGAAATGTGTGCTTGCAGCCTGGAAAGCCAACTGAGCCCTGAGCTGCATCAAAAGAAGTGTAGCCAGTGGGTCTACTCTCCTCTGGGGACACCTCACCTGGAGTACTGCATCCAGCTCAGGGGTCCCCAGTAAAGAAAGAGATGGACCTCTCAGAGCAGGACCTCCAGGGGAGGGCCATGAAAATGATCCGAGGCCTGGAACACCTGTCTTATGAAGAAAGGCTGAGAGAGTTGGGGATGTTCAGCCAGAGAGGCTGAAGAGAAGGCTCCAGGGAGACCTCATTGTGGTCTTTCAATATATTAAAGGGGCTTATGACAAAGATGGAGAAAGACATTTTGCCAGGGCCTGTAGTGACAGGACAAGGAGTAACAGGCCATCAGAGCAGCAACTGCCAAGCTCACCAGCCAGTGATGGAAAATCCTGACACAGGCACGCTTTTTAAATGCATGGAACACATGTATTATGGCTGCCCTGTGAATAACAATGGCAGCAGCTGGTTTAGCCTAAGCAATGCTGCAGCTGCTTTCTGAGATTTCCAACAAACATCCGGCTGGCACCTTGCTTCCTGATGCTGCACTTGCAGAGCACAGCTAGGAGCTGGACTCCTTCCAAGGGAGGCAGGTCACAGTTGGGGGGACCTGAATAACAGCCTGCCAGGCCAGGTGAGGACCCTTGGAATATTCCAGCCCTGCTGGGAGACTCTCAGGACAGAAGGCCTGTTCTCCTGGTGCCTGTGCAGTGCTGGGCACTCCCTCCTGCCAAAACTCCTGTAGCTCTGGATACAGCTCGAGTGGGAAAAGCAGGTGAGGATACATGAGGGCTTGGCTCAGGAAGTTTGAAATCTCCTCCCAATGCCACCTTCTAATTAATATTAGTTTGCCTTTTGAAGAGAGGGTATACATCTGAAGGCAACTTCATCAGGCCACCTTCCTGACCAGAGGTGTCCCAGCCTCAGCATTTGCAGCTGCAGGCCATCTGGCTCACCCCAGACACACAGCCCTTTGCTGTTATGTGAGCATGTCAGGGCAGAACTTCTCCCTGCATTGAAGCTGGAACTGGTCCCAGACCTCCACAAACACCCTATGGCGATCACCAGGGATGGGCTTGATCTTATCAGGCTTTGGGATTATTTTGACTTCTAAAGTGGGGAACCCCTGGAGCTGCAGCAATAGGGATTGTCTCTAGCTTTGACTTTGTCTCTCATATGCACCCTTTGCATGACAACAGGCTGAATGTCCAAACAAGACACTGCAGCTTGGACTCAGAAACACTTTCTCTCTTTCCTGCAATGAGAACAGAGTTGATTGAACTACTTCTGGCCAATCCACAAAAGCCCAAAAGCCCTCTGCTGTCATTCAATCCAACAGGGATGGCTGGTGCCTGATTGACCTTCTTAGCAGTGGGCTTTCAAGGACTTGCCTCAAGTTGTCAGGGGCACAGAGGCAGAAAGCTGGCTAGTGGAGTCCTGGTTCTCAGAGTGTGTGGAGAGAGGCTGTGTTTCCTCATGTGCATATGCATCTGTCTGTGCCTGTGAGCGTATTTGTTGCTGTGTGGTTGCATTTGTATGTTCATTTGCAAATGCACATGTGAGGGTGAGTGTCTGCCAGTGTATGTGTGAACAAGTGCATTTCTGTGTGTGTCTGTGCATGTGTTTGTGTACACGCACGTTTTTTGCAGCTGAGCAAGTAAGTGTGTGTGGTGTGAGTGTATGTGTGTGGGCATATGTGTGTGAGCATATGTGTGTGCAGATGTGCATGTATATGTCTGTGTGCGTGTACATGGCCGTGCATATATATACACATCTACACACAGGTGTGAGTGTCCAAGTGCATATGAGTACATATGTGAACATTTATGTGATGACATGTCCTGGGTGGTTCATGTGTGTGCATCCATAGGGCTTCCTGTGTAACCGGGTGTGCATGCATGTGTGTTTTCATGTGTGTTCACAGGTGAGGAAACGTCCGTGTTTGTGCAGGCACACGTGTGTGTTTCCGCTGCTATATGTGCACGAGGGCTGATGTGCATTTGTGCACATGCATGCTTGTGACCGCACGCACCGGTGCGTCCTCAGGCGTGGACATGTGTGTGCACCCTGTGTGTGGATGTGAGCACTTTTTCACGTGCATCTGTGTGTATGTGGCTGTGCAATTCCTTCCATTCACTTGTGATGTCAAAGAGAGAGATCAAAATGAGGAGTCTAACTGAAACCTGCAGTGAAAGTCTGGGCTGGCTCAGCCGTCCCACAGGGGCAAGTTGCGGTGAATGTCCATGTTTGCCCTGGACGGCTGCACCATCCCTACTGGAAGTTATCTGGGAGGCAGCAGAGAGAAGCAAAAGAAGGAGAGGTGGGAAAATGCTATAAGCCCTCTGTCAGCATAAGAGGAGAGAGTGGAAGCCCACCTGGAGAATTCCCGAGATGTGTAAGTCTGCACAGCCACATCCCTAGCCTGGGACAGCTGAGCAGCCATGGCATCTGGAGGTGGCAGGCGTGGCAGTCGCAGAGCTCAGGGGCTGGGCAGAGCATCCCCTGACTTTCTGGGGACGGGAAAGAACAGGATGAGAGACTCCCTCCTGGTGCCTCTCTGCAGCCCAAAGCCAGTGCCTGAGACCTTTGCAGAGGTAAATGGCGTGTGGGGACAAATGGACTCGTGGGTGTGTGGGGCCCAGGGACGGAAGAGGTAAAAGAGGGGGCTCAGGGCTCACCTGCAGACAGGGAAGGAAATTCTCTCTGCTGTTGCAGCCCCATTTCCCACCAGCAGGCCCCAATGAGCAGTGACCATGGACACGGAAAGCCTGGCTGGAATAAGAGGAAGAAGGTCATAGACAGGAAGAAGCCAGAAGTCACCTAGAGGTGCAATTCCTCAGGGAAACAGACAGTGTTTCCACCTCTCGCGCAGTGCCCTTCCTTCTACCACCAGCAGCCCCTGGGGGAAAGAGGGTCTTTCCCTCACCCACTCAGCGAACAGCAGCAGGCATTGGGGTGTCTGACCTCAAATGCCTTCCCCCCAGGGCCAGTTGCTGGTCACTCAGACTCAGATTTCAGTGTGGGACATGAAGGTCCTTGGGGCTGGAGACCAAAAGACTCATCAGCTCTTTGGCTTTCCTGGGCCCAGCACAGTGACATCAAGACCCTGGTCCCTTCAGTTCAATACCTGCTCAGTCCAAGGTCTCAGTCCTTGCCCAGTTTGGCACCACCTCAATAAGCGGTTGGCTGGGCACAACTTTGTGCACACACATACTTTCGCAGAGCTCCACATGCACAATTGTCAACAAAGGCAAGCACAAGTGCATCCACACAAGCAACCATGGGCTCACGAGAGGCAACACTGGGGGACACCCCAGCAGGAAAGGGCTGGAGCACCTTGGGTTAGAATAGGCCCCAAACACATCCATAGTGTACGCTGAGGACCCCCACAGACTTTGCAGACAGGGCAGGAGGCCTAACAGAGCAGCAACTTTCTCCTGAGGGCAGCATTAGGAGGAAGAGAGCCAAATCCCAGCAGCACAACCCACCCACCTGAAGAAGTGACGACCACATACAGCTGGAGTGAGCTGGGAAGGAAGGAGGCAGAGAAGGAGGGAGGGAGGGAGAAGGGTGTGACATGTCCTCATGGACAAGAGCCTGGGGGTGTGGGGCTGAGGACTGCAGGGCTGGAAGCAGCCAAGCCTCCCCCTGCAAATGGGGACACAAACCACCCTACTAGCGTGCCACAGCCTTACGTTAACTGCTTGCACGGGACCCCTCTGACTCTTGGGCTGCATCTGCTGCTGGCACTGATGTGTTTCAGCTCTGGAAATCCTTGGGCTCATCATCCCGGCACTCCATGAATGAATGGGCATGGTAGAAATGAGAAAATGAAAAGGTAGCGCTGCAGGAAATCAAAACACAACCTATGTCATTAGCTGGGACATTTTGATGAAGGAATGAGCGTGTCAGTGTTGTAAATATTCTGATTTTTTTAAATCAAAATATGATTATACAGAAAAGGTTAAATATAATTAATAGATAAATAAGATAGGATTGTTAAGTTAGAAACAATAACCATAGGAACCTCACCAGGGAGTCGCCGTTCCATACTGAGAAACTAACAGTAACGAGATGGAACGATGAAGAATTGAAAAGTTTTGTTGGAGTCCTGTGACAGTGTGACCTGATATGCACCAGTGATGCTGCTTGAAAAATCCCCCTTTACCCTCCCATCTTGATATGAATATCAAGAATGCCAATCGATAGATACTAATAGAAATAAACATTGATTATTCATAGGCATGGAAATTGACAGAAAATTATAAGCTAGAAAGTGATTATTAAAAGATCTAAAGTTATATATATATATATTCTGTATAAGGGTAACTAGGTATGAGCTATCCCTGATTTAATCATAAACTAGCTATGAACAATGTAGCATTGTGAAGAGGTAGAATTTGCTTGTCAAGAGAATGATAAGTTGTAGGCCTGGTCAGTAAACCGGGGAAAACTTAAGAAGATTCCAAGAATGGGATTTTGCAACCAACCTGAGCATGCGCAAAGATTGAGTTCAACTGAAGGACACCATGAGGAAGACTATGGATGACCACCAGAGGACCTCAGACGACCACCTGTGTACCTGAAGGCGCATGCGTCACGAGTATTTACATATATTAATGAGTTCTCAGAAATTGTATGAATATGTTAATTGTTTCTTGGAAAATATGATGAATATGTATACTTTGATTCTATATAACTTTGGTAGCGGAGAAGCTAGGTACGCACACTAGGTGGAGCGATCCCCTGTGCGTCCAGCGCTGCAATAAAGAAGTGCCTGCTCACCTACATACATTGTGTAGATGAGTTTTTATATTACAGATTTGTAACATCAGAAGATTATTACCTCCACAAAGGGTGCCTGTGAACCTTGGCAAGGTCAGAACCCTTATGAAAGCAAGTACAACTCCTCGCTCCCTCATCCACTTCTCTTGCCTCCTTCTGCATTGAGAACCAAGTGAGGGAAGCTCTTTCCCCTCCTCCTGATCCAGGATGAGGTCTGACCTCAATGGCAAATCTCAACTAATACCCGCTCTCCCTTGTGAGGTCCTTCTTGTGGGACATTGAAAAGGGAAGAGTGTTCGGCTTGGAGAGACGCGAGGGACTGGCTGAGGTGGCTCCAGTGCAACAGGCCTGGCAGAACCCTCTCTAGGCATGGCTTCTCTTTTAAGAGTGCTTGGGTCCAAGCAGAAAAAGCCCTGGTGTCTCCCTGCACGGCCTCTACCTGGCCACGCTACAGGTAGCTTCTCTTCTTCGTGGTGGAGAGCAGAACCTTGGCCTGCAGATCCGTGGGTGTACAGAGAAAGCAATGATGCAAGGGAAGAGCTGAGGGCCCCTTCCCCAAGAACAGCCTTGCAAGACAAATGCCCTCCCTACCCTGGGTTGTTGAACAGTCAAAGAAGATCTCTGCACCAGGGTGTTTTGTACAGCAGAGAGGTACAAGGCACTGTCAGAGACCTCAACTTCCTCCAGCTGCAGGAGGCTGTGATTCCCTGTGGTGTTCAGCAATGTGGTGAGACAGCCACTGCGCTTGGAGCCAGAGGCTGTGTGATATGAAACCAGCTGTGGGGCTTCTCTTTTCCTCTGCTAATACCACAAGAAGGCATCAAACCTGGAGCTCTGGTATGTGCAGGTTGTTTGGAAGGTGTCTCTCTGCCTTACCGTGACTTGCTGGTTGATGGTGGTCTGCCCCATGGTGCTTGGAAGAAAGGAAGAGACAGTAACTGTGCAGGGAATGGCTCCCAGCCTTCCAGCAGGTTGAGGGGCCCATGGAGCTATAGTCAAACGATTTGTCCTGTGTCCTCATCCCTGCAATCTCCAAGGACTCCGAGCTCCCTGAGTACAAGCAATGCTGAGGTTGAAATGAGGGAGCCCAGGCTGTGTTGCCAACCAGGAGACAACTGGAAGCCATGGCTTGTATGTGCCAGCCAGGAGGCAGAATGGGACACCCTATTAATGTCAGCGGGATGGGAGCTTTAAAGTCCCTGGAGCTGCTTTGCCAAGATCTGCTAATTTGCATTGCAAAGGGAGAAATAGGGGACTCCAGAGACAGCTGAGATCTCCCATGGAGATCGCAGGTGGATCAGAAGAGAGAGACAGAGAGAGATGAATGGAACGGGAGCAAAAAGCAGGACAAGGGGTCTGAGGTATCTCTCCTCTTTCTTCTAATTTTGTTTCCAAAGGTAAGAGTGTCTTGACAGAACTGCTGCAAAACCACAAACGTGAGCCAATATTTCCCAGCATTGTCCTGCTATTCAAGAGTAGTTCTCTGCATGATCCTGATAAGGCTAGCAAGGGTTTCTTTGGGAGGAGAAGTATGCAGTGATGACAAGCCAGGACTTAGCCAGTAGTTGCCCTAGGAAGGCCATGAGGATGAGATATTCGAAGTGCATGCTGATTCCAACATGCCTGTTTGCCGAGTGAGAGAGAGTCAGAAAACCACCTCCCAGCCCCGAGATAACAGATCTGCCAGAAATGACTCTGTTGGGGGAGCAAAGGAAGAAGCGGGGAAGGAGAAACAACCTGTTCTTCCTGTGCCTGAAATGCTCCTTCTGGGTTTCTCCATGCCCCAGCAGCAACACCTGTGGCTCCCCCAGCCAAAGGCATTCTCCACGTATCCAGAACAAGGGGCCCTGGTGGCTTTGGGGGCCCCAGTCATGGGAAGAGGCTGTTCCCAGTCCCCTCACAGTAGAGTCCTCACCTCCCCAGCTAGAATTGCCTGCTCTTCTGCACACCCACTGCTGGACCATTTGGGAGGTCAGGGGTTTCTTCCCCACTGAGGTTTCACATCTTCCCCTGGGGTCCTCAGGTCTCTGGGGATGTTGCTATTTCTTCCGGGAACAGAAGACTTTTCTGTTTCTCTCACATCTCCCCTTTCTTTCCTCAGCTGCCTGGGAACAACATCTCTCCCTCAAATCCCCCAAAACAGGAGACGAACCCTGCTGTGCAGCAGCCTAGGGTCTCTGGCTGTGTCCTCTTCTGGTGGGATAACCCAGAGTATGAGAGAAAAATCTGGCTCCAGTGGGGCTGCTGGATGCCACAAACACAGAGGTGGCAAGGACAACTTATTGCGTAAGGGAAAGGGGTAAGTGGTCAGCAGGGAACAGGATGAGGGATCAGTGGGTCACGCCCTACTCCCAGGGAGCACATAGGGCACCCATGGGAGTGATGCACTGCGAGGGGTATGGATAGGGCAACCCTGCACCCCGGACATGAAAAGGCATGGGAAGGGGTTGGGTGTGGACAAATGGGGACCCCAACTACCACGCCCTTTCCACTTTAACTGCAGAGTGATCCCATGCACCACTCAAGGCAGAGATAACAAACTGTTCCTTATCATTAAGTTAACCTGACCTTGGCAGGTACAGACCTCTGCTGTGCTGACCTGTATCTATCACTTGGCAAACTAGGCAAAGTTGCCATGAGCGTGTCCTTGTCTTGATCAAGGGTGAAGCACCGTGCTTTCCTATAAATGTCCTTTTGCTCAACAGTAGAAATGAGGAGAGGTTTATTTCCCAGACTATGCCGTGAAAACTTAGAAGACGACAATGCCAGACAATCTCAGCATGGGCAGGATTTGCACTATGTCTTAAACCCCAACTCAAGCTCCACCTCAGGCTCCATAACTCAGGGTTCCCAGCATCTGAATGGGCATAACATCACCCGTGCTATCCCCGTTTATCTTTTTATCTCCAACCAATGGTATTTTACTCAACACCCTGTGGAGCCAGAGTCTATCTACACCCATGCTTCACCCTCATCGTTAAAAAACGACAATTCCAAATTTCTAACAGGAATTTCCCCTGTTCGAGAACATGTCCATTGACTTTCGCTGTATCACTGCACTCAAGAAGAGTTTGGCTCCACCTGTCCCTTCATCCTCCACTCAAGTGCTAGAAGCATCAAAAAGCTCTCTCTTAAGCTTCTCTTTTGCAGGTTGAAGAAGGCCAGTTCTCTCAGCCTCTCCTCATGTCTCGTCTTACAGAAACATAAAATTAGTAAATTTGGAAGGGACCTCTGGAGGTCATTGGGTCCAAATGCAGCCTCAGGAAGGGTGACCTAGAGCTGGTTACAAAGCACCATGTGCAGACGGATTTTGAGCACCTCCCAGGATGGAGACTCCACAACCTCTCTGGGCATCCTGTGCCAGTGCTCCCTCACCCTCCCAGTGAACAAGGGTTTCCTGGTGTTCAGAGAGAGCCTCCTTTGTTCCAGTTTGTGCCAAATGCCTCTTGTCACAAGCACACTGCTTATACACCAGTCCCTCCAGCTGCTGGCACAAGAAAGAAAGGCCTTGTAACCACTAGCCCCTTCTCCAGTTGCTGGCACCAAGCCCTAAAATCCCTCTGGGCATTGGTTGTTTGCCCAGTTACTGGCACCCAGGTCTCTCTTTCACACCAGTCTCTCCAGTTACTGGCACTCAGACCTTGCAGCACTCACACATGGGAAAGGGAGTGAAGATACATGAAAGGATGGTTAAGAAAGGATTTAGTAAGAAGGCACAGGGAGCTGTAGTGATCAGGTGCAGGGCTCATACCAACAAGTGCACTGACCAGCCCCTGCTTACATGCGGCTGGCTCCTGTTTTCCTTCCTCTACTCGGTTGCCTCCCCTTGCTCCTCCCCAGTCCCCTCTTGCCCTCACCTTTGAGCCTTCCCTTAAGCATGCCTTAATAAGTGCTGCCTAGTCCCACAGCACCCCCCTCAAACATCCCAAATCCTCATGTTCCTCTTGTCACTTCTTGTCACTTACAAAGCTCAGCCTCACCCACTGCCAAGCTACACCTGCAGTTTCCTAATGGCCCATCAATTAGAGTCTAGGCCCTGGGGGGAATCCCCGAGGTGCTCTCAGTCATTGAAGTGTCTCCCTGCAACACCTGCAGCAACACTAAACCATGGTATTCAATTTCCAGGGTGTCCAAGATGTTACCAATGTGAAGGAAAAGGGAAAGACTGGCCAAAATCCCAGCCAGTTTCAGAGAAAAACAAAAGCAGTCAGATCACATAAAATGTCATTCTGGAATGAACTGGTTTGCATCCTGATTTTCCAACATATTTACTCTTAGTTTTCCCAGCTATCCTTTGTTTCTTGCAAGATGTTGAATCCACCCTCACAGATATTTATGTAGAGCTGAGGAGGAGGAGGACAGTCCTGAATTCCACTCCAGGTGGGATCCAAACCATAGCTTTCTTAGCCATCCAGGTGGGAATGGGCCTTCTCAGCCACCTTCCAGTACCTCACAGAGACATTTTTCTCCAGGGGCAGACACTCAGCTTTCTTAGTCACCTCAGAAGGCCTCAGTGCAAACACCTGATGCCATGGCCTACTGAAATGATGTCATCTCATTAATTAGAGCATGCTGGTCTGCAACCATGACTGCTTTTGTCAGCTTCCACCACAGGTGCTCTTGAGGGCCAGCTCTTTGCTTTCCAAAATATAACAAGACTTGCTGTGTTGGGTTGACTCTCGCCAGATGCCAGGTGCACACCAAAGTCACTCTATCACTCCCCCTCCTCAGCTTGACCCAGGAGAGAAAATACAACAAAAGGCTCGTGGGTTGAGATAAGGGTAGGGAGACAACTCAACAGTTACCGTCCCAGGCAAAACAGACTCGACTTGGGGAAATTAGTTTAATTTAGTACCAATCAAATCAGAGGAAGCTAATGAGAAATAAAACCAAATCTTAAAACACCTTCGCCCCACCCCTCCCTTCTTCACGGGCTCAACTTCACTCCCCATTTTCTCTACCTCCTCCGCCCGAGTGGCACAGGGGAAGGGGGAATGGGGGAATGGGGGTTGTGGTCAGTTCATCACACTTTGTCTCTGCTGCTCCTTTCTCTTCAGGGGGAGGACTCCTCCTGCTCTTCCCCTGCTCCAGTGTGGGGTCCCTCCCATGGGAAGCAGTTCTCCATGAACTTCTCCAACATGAGTCCTTCCCATGGGCTGCAGGTCTTCATGAAATGCTCCAGCATGGGTCAATCCTACCCAGAAAACCTGCTCCAGCTTGGGCTCCTCTCTCTAGCATGGGGTGCTCCACGGGCTGCAGGTGGATATCTGCTCCACCATTAACCTCCATGGGCTGCAGGGGGACAGCCTGCCTCACCATGGTCTCCACCCAGGGTTGCAGGGGCATCTCTGCTTGGGCGCCTGGAGCACCTCCTCCCCCTCCTTCTTCACTGACATTGGTGTCTCAGAGCGGTTTCACTCACATATTGCAGAATCATGAATCACTAGGGTTGGAAAAGAACTGCAAGATCGTCAAGTCCAACCATCAACCCAACACCAGCATGCCCACTAAAGCATGGCTTGCAATGCCACGTCCACACATTCCTTAAACACCTCCAGGGATGGTGACTCCACCACTTCCCTGGGAAGCCTGTTCCAGTGCTTCACCACTCTCTCCGTAAAGAAATTTTTCCCAATGTTCAGCTTAAACCTCCCCTGGTGCAACTTGAGGCCATTTCCTCTTGTCCTGTCGCTAGTCACTTGGGAGAAGAGACCAACACCCACCTCTCTGCAACCTCCTTTCAGGTAATTGTAGAGAGCGGTATGATCCCCCCTCAGCTTCCTCGTCTCCAGACTGAACAACCCCTGTTCCCTCAACCGCTCCTCATAAGACTTGTGCTCCAGACCCCTCACCAGCTTTGTTGCCCTTCTCTGGACACACTCCAGCACCTCAATGTCCTTCTTGTAGTGAGGGGCCCAAAACTGAACACAGTATTCAAGGTGCGGCCTCACCAGCGCCAAGTACAGGGGCACGATCACTTCCCTAGTCCTGCTGGCCGCACTCTTTCTGATACAGGCCAGGAGTTTCTGATACAGGCCATATTCTCACTCCTCTCCTCTGGCTGCCATTGCACAGGGCTTTTTTTCCCCTTCTTAAATACGTTATCACAGAGTTGCTACCACCATCGCTGATGAGCTCAACCTTGGCCAGCGGTGGGTCCGTCTTGGAGCATTGGCTCTATCAGACATGGGGGAAGCTTCTAACAGCTTCTCACAGAAGCCACCCCTGTAGCTCCTCAGCTACCAAAACCTTGCCGTGCAAACCCAATACACCTGTGCACAGAAGGAAAAATTAAATCCCAGAAACGCATCCACCAGCAGTTTTCTGTTGGGCATAGAAATCACAGGGACTCAGGGACACAGGAACTCCCCCCATCCAAGCACTCGTCAGTCCCCAGAGCTGGAGGAGAGACGCGAAATGCAGGGGGACAGCTCAAGCGCTTGAACAGAGACTCTTGTCCAGTGCCTGGCTGATGCGTCTTGCTCATGTGTTGTGGCTTTCACTGATCCCCTGATGTAGGGCTGGGAGGACATTCTCCTGCCTTGGTCTTCTTTGGCAAGGAGGTTAAACCACAGGAGCAGGCATGTCTCCTACCAAAAGCCCCCTTCTCCAACAGTGGTCATTGGTGGATGTTGAGGGAAGAGGAAGAGCTGGACAAGCCGCTGGCATACTTCTCCTGAATACTCACTGTTGTGTCCCATTCAGTTTCAGTGGCTCGGGGTGTTCCTAAGTCTGCTGTGTCAATGCACCTCGTGGCAAGGAAGGGCAACAGCATCCTGGTTGCAGTAGGAAGAGCATTAAAGTTGCTCAGCCAAAGGAAAGACACCAAACTGTGACCCTTACTGTGTGCCAGGTTTGCAAGGGCCTAGCAGAGGTTTTTCAGCACTGGGAGGTTCTTGTTTGGGCAGTAACGTCACAGTTGGGCTTTTCCTGGCCCTCCAAGTCAGAAGGTGCTTGAGCATCCTCTCAGGCAGGCATAACCTGGTGTAGAAGCGCTGCCTCTCAGCTCCAGGTCACATTGCCAAAGGGGCCTGGGGCACCTCATAATTCCTGTAGGAGCCTGAAGGAAGAGGTCAAGCAGTCTGCTGTCAGGCAGTGGAAGGCTGTGGGCTGCTTTCCTGCTTTTTGCTCCTCCTGGAGATCACAACCAGCCCAACCAGCCCCCAGCAAGGGAGGAGTGTCCATGGTGAACTTCTGCCATCCAGTGCCCAGCCAGAGACAGGGGCCTGCACCCACCTCTCACGGGGCTGGAGACAGGCCCCTTTGCAGCCACTCATGTGCTCCTTGCCCCTCGGTAGTGTCTGAAAGGAGGCAGAAGCAGGAGCAGCCAAAGGCACCAGCAAAGAGGTTTCTGACTCCCTATCCCCACAGGGGCTTTCTCTCCCTTCTCCCCAGGCCACGGATGAGGCCCTTCAAGGGAAACTTCTGTGGGAACAGCACCTGCTGTAATCAGCCCACCCAGAGTCAGGCACACCACCTCACTCTGGCAGGAGGACATCCAGCCCAATCCTCTTCATCGCAGACATCTACTGCCCACCCATTCAGGCATCCTGGTCAGCCCCTTTGTCTGGGGATGGCACCCTCCATAAGCGTGAGAAGAGAGGATTGTCTTATAAACTCAGGGGTATTTCTACCTACAGTGGCATCAGAACTCCTTCTGGGATGCAGTGGAAAAAGTATTTTAGGATGGTGCCAGACATGGGATGCTTAGGAGAAGCAGCAGAGACAGGGAAAGGGAAGGATGAAGGCAGTTTGGCCTGGAGCAAGCATGGGAAGACAGATGGAGGCAGGGATGAGAGCAGCCAATCCCCTGTGAACATGGGACTGAACCGTGTGATCTCCTGGCCATGCCTGTTGCCCTGCCTTGTTTGTCCACCTGCCAGTAGTTCCCTGGAAACACAGTTATGGAGTCCAGCTGTGAGAGGGAGCAGGGCTGATCCTTCACTCTGTGCCTCTGAAGCCTCCGACCATGGGCTTTGAACAGCTGTGTCAGCTACTCAGGCCACACAGAGTTCCCTGGACACTGGCTGGAGCCCACAGTCTCTTCCCAGAGGCCTCCTCTCCTGGGCCTCAACTCCAAAGGGTCTGAGTCCTGTAAAAGAATCTCATTATCTCAACACTAAGCCACTGTGGGGAGCGCTTGAAATTGCCCATGACCTCGACCCACCAACCTCCTGCCAGTGTGGAGCTTGAACTCCTGACTCCGTGGCATGACTTTGTAACACTAGCAGGATTATTTTGAAAGCTCCATGAAATTCTGTAGCTGAAAGAGGCAGATTTTAATTGCATCTCTGAGCTTTAACAAAGTAACTGTGAAACCCGTTCTGGTTTTTATTTCTAAGGCAAGTTTTGCATTAGCAACTTTCAATTGGAGTCCCTGTGTGGAAGAAAGCACCTGCTCAGGGTTCCCTTGGCTATCCTAGTGGGGAAAGTCAGAAGCCTGAGAAGAGGCCCTGTATGTTCCATGCCAGCAGTGGCCAGTCCCTGCGGCAGGACTGAGGGCTGTCCAGCTGCCGGTGGCCAGGAGGATCTCTGCCGCCTGGCTCCCTGCACAGAGCAGAAAGTTGCTGCTCCTCACGGGGAGCCAGCGGGGCCAGTGGCTGCAATCGCTCCTTCCTGGGCAACGCCGGACACCACCACCACTCTCGCCATGATTGCTCCCCTGCTGCCGCTGCCACCAGTGTCGCAGGGGAATTCTGTCTGCATCCCGGTGGGAGTGCAGGGGTGATCAGGGGGGCGAGCGGAGGGACAAGGTTTCTGCCCAGTGGGAGGCTGTGGAGCTGCATCATGGAGACCTCCAGAGGCTGCGGTACACAGGAGCTGTGGGGCCCTCCATGCCGATGCCAATGCCAATGCCAAAGCCAAAGGCCACCACCACTCAGCTGCACTCAGGTTCCTTCTGACGCTGGGAATGTGCTGCTCTGTGGTGCTCATGAACAGAGCAGTGGAGAGTGTCCCTGCCACGAGCAGCACATGCCCTCATGATGAGGGACACACAAGGACATACACACACAGGCTCATTCACATCAGTGTGGAATTACACCCAAGTTTGTGCTCCCAGGTGAATTCACAAGAACCAGGCTACACACAGGAGCACACAAGACAGGAACACATATAGGAACACAACCAACCATGGACTCAGCTGAAGACAACTGGGGACAACTGCAGCAGGCCTAGACCATTCTGGGGAAGGAGGAGCACCCAGGCAAGCAGTGGCATTTTTTGTATACTCACAGACTGCACATAGTGGGGATGAGTCAAAAACAGCCACAATTTTTTTCTGAGGGCAGTGATAGGCAGGGTGGGATCAAAATCAGCAGCACAACCCAAAACCCACAAACGTGGGGAGGCAACAACATGTGACCACTGAGGTGAGCTGAGGAGGGAGAAGGATCCAGTATGTCCTCATGAACGGGAGCCTTTGGGCATCCAGCTGAGGATGGCTGGAGCTTCTTCCTGAGAACGACTCTCCCAATAACCCCACCAAACTGACCCAGGCTGATGTCACTTGCCTGCTGTGGACCCGTCCAGCACTTGAGCGGAGTCTTCTGCCAGCGCTGCTGCATTCCTGCCCTAGAAATCCTGGGGCCTTTCATCCCAGAGCTCAGAAGAAGCCTTCACTGGGGATGGGCATGGCGCAAATGTGGAAATGAAAAGGCAGCAGTGTTGGAAACCAAAGCACAGCCCATATCATTAGCCGTGATGGTTTGCATTCAAGATGAGCTTGTCAGAAAATTGTTACCTCTGCAAAGGGTGCCTCTGGTCCTGCGGCAATGAAGGGCAGGTATAAAAGCCAGCCCAAGTCCCTGCTCTCTCATCCCCTGCTCTTGCCTCCTTCTCCTTGGGAATAGGTGAGTCTGAAGGCCCTTCTCCTCCTCTTCCAAAGTGAGATCTCTGCTTGATGGACATCTCAGCCGATATTGGCTCTGTCCTAACCTGTGCTGGGGCTTGGAGCATCTTGGCACTGGAGAGATAAGCAGGGAGGAGGGGTGCTTAGAGAGAGGCTGGGATGTGGTTGAGGGGGCTTTTTTTAGTTTACAAATTACAAGAGAGCCTCCCTGGGCCAGACTGCTCCTTGTAGGATGATGAAGACCCTGTGTCTCCTGGCACAGCCTCCAGCTCCCCATTCAGCAGTGGCCTTGGTTCCTTTGTGACAGGGAACCACGCTGCTCCTCACCTACACTTGTGCTCTGTTTCTTTCCTGCTTCTCCCCTCCAGCCCCAAGACATGTCCTGCTACAACCCGTGCCTGCCATGCCGGCCCTGTGGCCCGACCCCACTGGCCAACAGCTGCAATGAGCCCTGTGTCAGGCAGTGCCAGAACTCCACCGTCGTCATCGAGCCCCCTCCCGTGGTGGTGACCCTGCCTGGACCCATCCTCAGCTCCTTCCCACAGAACACTGTTGTGGGATCCTCCACCTCCGCTGCTGTTGGCAGCATCCTCAGCTGTGATGGAGTGCCCATCACCTCTGGCTGCTGTGATCTCTCTGGCATTTCCAGACGCTACGGTGGCAGAAGGTGCCTCCTCTGATACATATCCTGCGAAAGACCCAGGGAGACACCTCGAGGAACTCAGAACATGCTATTGGGCAGAAGATTGACATTTTGGATGTGTTTGCAGTATAGCTGAACAGCTTTGCCGTTCTTTCTCCCTTGTTTCCTTTGGTTCTCCTTGACAACAAGGTTCTCCCAAGGCCAGCCTGCTGGGGACCATCTGTCTCCTCTCCCTCTATGGGGCAGGCAGGCAGGCAGACATCATGCAGGAACTTCTCCACAGCCAAGGACCGCAGACTCTTGCTTCCCCTAGGGCTCCCTGCATTGCTCTCCTCCACTCAGAGTCCACTCAGTTTTCTTCCCCTCTTTTGACTCATTAAAGTTCTGCTGCATTCTAGCCTGGCCTCTGTGTGGTCCTTCCCTCTGTGGACACTCCCCAAGCTGACGAAGGAGAAAGCTGTTGCTGAGGGTTGGAAAGGGGTGCGGGCACAAGGAGACCCTTCTCCATTTACAGAGGAATGGGAGGTTGGGACACTCTGCAGTGGCTCCTCCTTTAGACAAGATCCTTGGGAGCTAGGGAAGACATCCCTGGCTGCTCTGCTGCCAGGGACCATCAGGCCTTGTCTTACTGTGGCTCTGCCCACAAATGACCAGAAAGGCAGGAGGCCCTGAGGATTCAGCAGCCCTATGATCTCTTGAGGAAGGGCATTGCTCTTGCTATGGCTAGAGCTTCGCTTGGGTGGCAGGGCATGGGTGTGAGGCTCTGGAAGGTGATTTCCTTTGCAGAATGGCAAGAGTGGTAAAGCAGGGAACTGCCTTTGGGATGGTCCGTAGCTGCTACTCCACCTTCTTGTTCCCTCCACCATCCCATCTGGGGGCCGCAGCCAGCAGCCATGGGCCAGAGTAGCAGGGAAAAGTCGCCTACGCTGCTGAATCTGTTGAGGCTGGAAATTGGAGCTGAGCATGCGGGAGCTGAGGGCAGTCAGCACAGACATGGGGACAGTGAAACAGTGTATTTCTGGGGGAGAGCAAATTGCTCTGATACAGAGCACGCAGGAGAACATGAAGATCAGCAAGGACGAGGGTACTGGGTGCACATCCCAAGAGAGCTGCAGGAGGGTGCAGAGCTCTTGACTGCTTCATTGGTCCCCCCAGAGAGTTTGTGCTCAGGAATTGGCTGCTGTTCTGGGGGAAGAGGATTGTTTTTCAGAGGATTTTTCTCATCCCTTCTCATGGGTGGAAATGTCTCTTGGCAGCTACTACAGTCTCATAGCCTATTTCCTGCATGAAAATCCAGATGTCTTGACAAAAGTGTACAAGTGGAAGGATTGAAATCGCCACACCCATGTCCTCCATCAAGAGGGAATTAGGGCTCATGAAGCATATCTCAGAATGACTGAAGGCCAAAAGCTTTATAAGGGCGTTTCACTTGCATGTCTCTTTTCCCTAGTCATTCTATTAATAACCCTCAACAAAAGCAGCACAGTTGTTCATTTTTCATGGTGATTTAAATCCGCTGTGCATAAGGCAGGCACTGAGCTGTCTCAACCCATGCTTCCCATTTCACTGCTGTGGCCGGTTTCCATGGCCCAGCTGTCTTCACCTGCATGGCAGCCCCCTCAAAAGGGTCGCTAAGCAGAGCAGTGGCTGTTCTTTAAATTGTTGTTACTCCCCTGCTCAGCCCCTTGATTTACATCCTAAGAAACAAGGATGCAAAAGCTGCTCTGAGCAGGTTCAAGAGCTGGTATTTGTTCACATGAAGGAAACTACTGGCAGGGTGCCATGATCCTAACCAAAAGATGACAATACATCAAAGAGTTAGTGATCCATGTGACAGATAACCTGAAGAGGCCCTGGCCTCTGCTGTGCTGTGCTACATGCAGAGCTTGGCCTTCAGGCCTGTGTTGTGCTGCACAAACCCCTTGGCCAGAGGCCAAACTCAGAGGGTCGATTGTAACCAATGAGGCTGTAGGCAGCTCCTGCTCGGTGCCAGTGATTACACTACCTGGGTGTCCCTGCCTGTGTCTAAAGTGCACTAAGAAGCTGTCATGTGAATGGCATTTCTGCTTGACAGGAGAAATGATGAATAGAGCTGCTTTATTTTATGAAAATCCTCTGAAAGCTTGGCTGACCAAAATGGGGCAACGCTTTCATGGGCAGGTTCTACGTGGCGTGCTGTGCCCTGATTGGCGCAGCCTTCCCCAAACCCTTCCCTTCCCCTGGGCTCAGCTTCACTCCCAACTTCTCTACCTCCTCCCTGCCGAGCGAGCGGCACAAGGGGAAAGGGTACCTCAGGTCCTTCTCAATGGTAATACCATCTGCAATTTCCTTGTAGAAGAGGAGCGAGCGGGACAAGGGGAAAGCGAGTGGGGATTGCGGTCAGTTCATTGCACGTTTTCTCTGCCGCTCCTTCCTCCTCAGGCTCTTCCCTTGCTTCAGCGTGGGGTTCATCCCACAGGCTGCAGTTCTTCACAAACTGCTCCAGCATGCGTCCTTTCCATGGGCTGCAGTCCTTCAGGAGCGCACTGCTCCAGCATGGGTGCCCCGTGGGGCCAGAGGTCCTGCTAGAAAACCTGCTCCAGCATCGGCTTCTCTCCGTGGGCCACAGTTTCTGTCAGAAGATTGGTCCAGCTCGGCTTCTCCATGGGTTGCAGCTTCCTTCAGGGCATCTCCACCTGCTGCAGCATGAGGTCCTCCATGGGCTGCAGAGTGGATATCTGCTCCATCGTGGACCTCCGTGGGCTGCAAGGGGACGACCTCTGTCACCATTGTCTTCTCCAGGGCTGTAGAGGAATCTCCGCTCTGGTACTTAAAGCGCCTCCTCCCACTCCTTCTTCATGGACCTTGGTGGCTGCAGAGTTGTTTTGCTCACATTTTCTCACTCCTCTCTTGCAGCTGCTGCACACCAGTTTTCACCCCTTCTTAAATGTGTTATCACAGAGGCACTACCAATGTTGCTGCTTGGCTCAGCTTTGGCCAGCGGCGGGTCCATCTTGGAGCCAACTGTTGCTGGCTCTGTCGGACATGAGGGCAGCTTCTGGCATCTCCTCACAGAAGCCAGCCCTGCAGCTCCTCCACTACCAAAACCTTGCCAGGTCAACCTAATACACTGTCGTTATGCTCGTAGTATTATGTGCAGAAAATGTTTTGTGTATAGGAACCTCGGCTGCAAGACAAACTCAACCAGCTCATGGTGACAGAGGAGGCTGCAGGCAGCTCTCTCTCTCTGCAGGCAATTACACCAGCTGCACCTGCATGCAAAACACAGGAAGAAAAAAGGCCAGCCCATCAATTAAAACCAGGGGGAAAAAGAAACCATGAACATTCACAGGGTAGCCAACCCCTTTTTTCAGCTGCTCCCTAAATTAATGTTGTTTCTGCATTTCTCTGCCTTTGGAAGAGAGGGTGTTTACCTTAAAGTGAGTCTAGGGACAGGTTCACTACTACATCACTTCTGATGTCCCAGCCTCAGTGTCTGTAGCCTGAGGGGAGTCTGGCTTGTCCCAGACAGACAACCTTCTGCTGCCACATGAGTGTGTCACTGTAGCACTGCTCCCTTTGCAAGGGCAGGGGCTGGTCCCAGACCCTTGAGGAGATCACTAAGACAGGCAGGATCTTCTAACACTGCAGGATTTTTTTTCTTTCACTTGGAATATGGGAATTCTTGGAGGGGCTTCAGCAATGGGGACGTTCTCTAGTTTTTACATTATCCTTCACAGACAGACTTGAGACGTGGAGAGGCTCAACGTCTGGAAAGGCCATGACAGCTCCAACTCTGCTGTGGTTTCTCTCTGTCTTACAGTGAGAAAACAGCTGTCTGAGCCACTACCAAACCCTTGAGTTCACTAAAGCTGATGGGTGTGGCCAGTGACTGATTCATTGCCTTAACTGCAGGGTCTGAAGGACTTGCCTAGAATCATGTAGAGGGGCTGAGAGCTGGTGTCGCGAGTCCTGGTTCTCTGTGGTGTGTGTGCATGAGCGTGCTCACGTACATGTTCATCTGGCTGTGCTCATGTGTGCATTTGCGAAGGCCTATGGTAATACCCGTGCAAACGTGCGTGTGCCCAAATGTTCTGTGTGTGTGTGTGTTTGGGCAATTGCATCCATAAGTGTGTATGTGTTTAACACATGCAGTGCCTTCATGCAGAAGGGCATGAGTATGTGTGACCGGTCTGCATATACGTAATTGTGTGGGCATAGGTGTGTGTAGATGTGTGCTTTTGTGTGTGTACTTCTGTGTAGAGGAGCATGCATGTATATCAGTATGCAAATGCATGTGTGCAGGAGCAAGCATATGTGTAAGCAGGTCTGAATAACTGTGTGTACATGTTGGTATGGGGGGTGGCTGAGCATGTTGGTACGCACATGGGCTCCTTTGGAAATGTGTGTGCACACACCTCTTTACAAGTGCACACGTATGAGTTGCTCTTTGGGTGCGTGTAAGCTCACGTGTGTGGTTGTGCCCGTGTGTGTGTGACTCTGTGTGTGCACTGAAGGGGAAATTCAAATTGGAACTGCTCTGCAGTGGTCATTTGTGACCAAGGAATGATGTGCCACAGAGGGCAAGAAGGCCCAAATGCAGAAGGGGTTAAAGTGGCTGGCAGTAGGGATGCCAGAGACAGAAGGACTCCCTGTAAGGGAGTGCAGTTTCCCTTGGTGAGGAGATAAGAAAGAGCTGCAGCATTGTCTTGTAGCAATCCTGGAATGTGAATGCTCAGTGGCCACCTTTGGGCAGCAGAGCTGCTGCTGGGGGATAAACCCAATGCCAGGCTGAGGTGCCCCATGCAACTGCTCACAGGACTGGTGCTGGTGCCAGTGTATATAAGGAATTGGCTCCTGACACATCTTCCAGACTTTCTGTAGAACTGCTTATGGTGGTAGGACTCTGTCCAATACATTGATCATTTAGTGTTTGGGTTCCTTGTTGTATCTAAGGAAAAGCATGTGTTTAATTTGCCTCAAGGGGTGCAATAAAAATTCCCCCCCAGCACATATATCTGTGAGTGTGCATATCTCTGTGTGCGTATGGTTGTGCATGTGTGTGCACCCATAAAGGTATGCCAAAGACCTTGCTAAAGTCAAGGTACATCACAGCCAGTGCCCCTCCCCTTCCCCACAGTGCCAGTCACATCCTCATAGAAAGCAATGAGGTTGGTGAGGCATGATTTGCCCTCATTAAACTCACGTGAGCTGCTCCCAATCCCCTTCTTGCCTTTCCTGAGTTTAGGAAAGGCTTTTGAGAGTATTTGCTCTGTCTTCTTTCCAGAGACTGAATAGAGGCTGTCTAGTCAGCTCCTTAAACACTCTTGGATGCATCCCAAGTGATCCCATAAACTTGTGCCTGTCCAAATAGTAGTAAGAGCTCCTTGGTTCTTCTTCTTCTCCTTTTGCTGCTAATAGGCTCACAGATACCTTTCTTGATTCCCTTCACCTCCCTTGCTAGTTTCCACTCCACCTGTGCTATTTTCTTCACATTGCAGAAGACCATCTTTGTGCTCTCCTGGGACTCTCTGCACTCCAGGGCATTTTCCCATGGCATCTTGCCAAGCAGGTAGGTCCCTGAAGAGATTAAGATCTGCTCTTCTGAAGTCCGGGGCAGTAGTCATCCTGTTTGTCTTGGTCAGTCCTCTGAGGATCTTAAGCTCTGCAGTCTCCTGGTCACGGCAGGCAAGGCTGCCCCTGAACTTTACATCATCCAATAGTTCTTCCTCATCTGTGTGTAGCAGGTCCAAGAGAGCCTCTCTCCTAGTCTGTTCATGGATTGCCTGCATCAAAAATTTGTCTTCCATATGCCCCAGGCATGTCCCGGTTTGCTTGTGCCCAGCCTTTTTGCTCCTGCAGCAGACACTGTGGTGGTCAAAGTCACCCACGAGTACCAGGGCCTGTGACTGTGAGGCTTTCCCCACCTGCCTGAAGAAGGCGGCATCTGCTTCCTGCATAGCACACTTGTAACTACACCACCACCTGTGCCATGGGGGAAGTGTGAGAGCCTCCCCTGCCATGCTGTCCCCTGGGCATACCTCTTCTACCCCTTGTGCCAAACCTCCTCTTCAGTCTATGGTAGATCTCCCTCTCCCTCCCTCCTTTAAACTCCTCCTCCCTAGTTAAGCAGCCGTTCACAAAGACACTCTTGCCTCACCTTGACAAGCACCTTCCACTCCTGAGCAGCAGTCCTCACTCTTCCAAGAGGGCACGCTGGGGACAGAAGCCAAAGCTGCTGAGTGCTTCCGCACTCCCCTCCTGCCATGCATGCTGCCCATATGAGCTCTCGAAGGAGAGGGATTCTCTTCTGACTTCCATGCCATGCTTTGCATCTCAGTCTTAGTAAATAGAGGTAATTAAGGGGTTGTGAGTGAAATGGATCAAGATCCCTTCAGCAGATAGGTCCTTCCAGCCCTGTGTGAGACCAACTCAGATTCCAAAGACATCCTCGTGTAGAGGTTCTTTCAGCCCAAACTCACTGTGCTGGAGGGAAGGAACTCACAGAGTCATCTTTGTTCTCAGCAAAATACCCATAATCGTAGAATCATAGAATCACATAGAATTGTTTGGGTTGGAAGGGTCCTTGAAAGACCATCTAGTCCAATCCCCCTGCTGTGAGCAGGGACATCTCTCACAACCAGATCAGGTTGCTCAAAGCCCCATCTAACCTGACCTTGAACACTTCCCACGATGGGGTATCCACAATGTCTATGGGCAACCTCTTCCAGTGTCTCACCACCGTCATCAGAAAAACATTCTTCCTTATGTCCACCCTAAATCTACCCACTTTCAGTTTAAAGCCATTGCCCCTTGTCCTGCCACTACAGGCCCTGGTAAAACGTCTTTCTCTGCCTTTCTTATAAGCCCCCTTGAAGTATTGAAAGGCCTCAAGAAGGCCTCCTCAGAGCCTTCTCCTCTCCAGGCTGAACAACCCCACCTCTCTCAGCCTTTCTTCATAGGAGAGGTGTTCCAGCCCTCTGAGCATTTTCCTGGCCTTCCTCTGGACCCGCTCTGACAGACTCTACAGGCTCCTCCCACAGTCAGTGAAGGGACATCAGCTCACACATGGGACTTAGCCCATCCCAAAGCAGACGTGCACGGCAAATGGGATGAATCATCTTTCTGGAGACACAACCCTGCAAATGACCAATGCTGGCCTCTGAACTCCCCAGCTAGCATAAGCTCACCGCAGGGCCTGCATACCTGGTCACGTGTGCATGGCTTCCTTCATCATGTGATCAGAAGTGAACCCACAGGCTGTGCTACCAGAGCCTACAAACACCTCTATCCCATGGCTAAGGCCCATATCCATATCCACGTTACTCAGGGATGGACAGAGAGCAGGGAAAGGGCTTTTGTGGGGGTGAATGGGCTCAAGCTGGGCATGTTACTGTCATCAGCTGCATCTCCCGCTCTCTCCGAGCGCAGATAAGTCTTCCCTCAGCCATGCTGAACCCTTGGACAAAGGACATGCAGAAGATAACTCCGTCAAGTCCAACACCTGTGCAGTGTCCCTGGTCAGTGTAGACAGACTCTCTTTCGGTGTCTTGACGCTTCTCTATTAACTCTAGATGACTAGAGGTCTAGATTTGTGTGTGTGTGTGTGTATGTGAGTCATCTACGCCAGATATTTAGTCTATCTTGAATGTCCTTTACTCGACTCCTCCAGTATGTGAGACGAGACCTGTGCCCACGCTGACATGTTTTGCTCCAGAAATGCTTGGGCCTCTCATCCTGTCACGGAAAAGCTGCCTTCAGCGGGGAATGTGCCTGGCATAAAGCAGGAAATGAGAAGACAGCAATTCAGGAAGCCAAAACACAGCCCATAGCATTAGCTGGGATGTTTTGCATTCAAGATGAGCTCGTCAGAAAATAATCACCTCCACAAGGAATGCCTCTGGCAGCCTGGGGGAGTAAAGGGCCATGATAAAAGCCAGCCCAGCTCCTTGCTCTCTCATCCACTTCTCTTGCCTCCTTCTCCCTGGGAGTCAGGTGAGTCTGAAGCCCCTTCTCCTTCTGTGCTGTCTCTAAAAGGAAGTCTCACTTCAGTGGACCTCTCAGCTGATTCCAGATTTGTTCTATGCCAGATCTTGGGGCTGCTTGTCACGGGAGAGGGAAGTGGGGAGAAGGTTAGGCATGGAGGGAAGCTGGGACTGTACTGAGGTGGCTTCTGGACTCAGGGGCTAGGCAGTAGCTGCATAGGAGCTAGTAGACCTTTTGGGGCCCTGGTATGACAAGGCCAAGAAGCCCTCATACGTCTCTGCACAGCCTCCACCTCCTGGCCTGCACGTTCTTTGGTTCCCTCATGGTGTGGTGACAGGCTGCTCCTCATGCATGTCCATTTTTTCCTTCCTCCCTGCCCTCTCTCCCAGGTGTACCTCAGGCCCCGAGACATGTCCTGCTACGACCAGTGCCAGCCCTGCCAGCCCTGCCAGCCCTGCGGCCCAACCCCGCTGGCCAACAGCTGCAATGAGCCCTGTGTCAGGCAGTGCCAGAACTCCACCGTCGTCATCCAGCCCTCTCCCGTGGTGGTGACCCTGCCTGGTCCTATCCTCAGCTCCTTCCCGCAGAACACCGTTGTGGGATCCTCCACCTCCGCTGCTGTTGGCAGCATCCTCAGCTGTGATGGAGTGCCCATCACCTCTGGCTGCTGTGACCTCTCCTGCATCACTAGCCGCTACTGCGGCAGGAGGTGCCCCCCCTGCTAAAGATGCTGGCAACGGCCTCAGATAAGGACCCCCAGGAACTCAGAAAATGCTGCTTGACACAGGATCAAACTCTGTGCCATTATATTAGGAGCAGCTGACCATCTCTGGCTTGTCCTGCAAGGGCAGACTGGAAGGGGCCAGCCTGGGCCTTCTGAAAACATGGCCAATGTCTAACTTTCCTGTCTTCCAATCACCCTTTTTCTCTCTTTTCTTTGTATTCTTCTGCTCCCCTCAGAGCTTGCTGTGAAGACCCCAGAAACCAGCCTGGAGTCACCTGCTAGCCTGTCTCCTTCTGTGAGGCAGGTCAACAGGAAAAGGGGAACAGAGTCTTGGCTGCTCCTCCTCCTGCCTGCACGGGGGACCTTCACTTTTGGTGACTTCATTTCCCTCTTTCGACTCATTAAAAAATTGCTGCAACCCTGCCTGTGTCCCTTAGGTGGTCTTTCCATCTGCGCACTGACTGCTGAGGGAGAAAGACCTTGCTTTGGAGGGGCATTAGTTGGGGGCACAGGAGGACCCTTCATCACTCCTAGAGGCATTGGAGGGTGGGACAAACTGCAGCAAGTCCTCTTTCAGGGACTGCCTCTTGAAGCTGAGGAAGACATCCCCAGTTACTCTACCGCCCATGGCCATCAGTCCTTGCCTTGCTGCGTCTCTGCTCAGAAATAGCCCCCTGGCCCTGGAGCACATCATATGAACAGGAATCCTGACAACTGCTGTCTTCCAGAGAGGAACTGTGAGCATGTGGGAGGCCCCAGGGAGGTCAGCAGTCCCACAAGCCCTTGGGGAAGAGTGGTGCTCTTGCTTTGGCTGGAACTGTGAATATGATGTGAGAATACGTGACAGTATGTTGCCAAAGGATGGCTGGATTTGAGAATGGGTAAACACCTTGGGCATGGCCCACAGTCCCTACTCTACCTGCCCCTCCCCTCCATCACCCGATTTTGGGGCCATGGTCTGCATGCCTGGGCATAGGCAGCAGGGACCCTTTCCCCATGCAGCCCTATCACCCTTCAGCACAGCATCTGTACCCGCTCCAGCTGATTTGCAGGCACCAGGTACATTTTTTCCACATAGTCCACTTCTGCTTTACCAAAAGCCAAGCAGAAGAGCAAAACTTAAGTCCTCCACAAATTTGCTAAACGGGTATTTCCAGAACACTTCCTGATACAGCGGTTGCCAGCAACTCTAACACCACAGAATATTCTCAGGCATAACAGACAGCAAGCAGCTGGCATTTGTCAGTCAGCAAGCAGTTGCAAGTGAGCCAGCTGCACAGCATCAGAGCAGGAGAAAGGGAGGTAGGATTTTCCCTGAGACACAGCAGCTTGATGAGCCCCAGACCCCAAATGCAGTGGAGAAGCTGGCAGTGTCTCCCCATAACATTAAGGTGACTGCAACCTGTGGGCAAGGGGAAGGGAAGGAAGAGAAAAGAATATTTCAGTTGCAAGGGACGTACAATGGTCATCTAGCCCAATCGCCTGACCACTTCAGGGCTGACCAAAAGTTAAAGCATTTTATTAAGGGCTTTGTCCAAATGCCTCTTAAACACTGACAGCCATGGGACAACGACCACCTCTCTAGCAAGCCTGTTCCAGCGTTTGACCACTCTCTTGGTAAAGAAGTGCTTCCCAATGTCAAATTTGAACCTCCCATGATGCAGCTTTGAACCATTCCCATGTGTCCGGTCACTGGATACCAGGGAGTAGAGATCGGCACCTCCCACTCCGCTTCCCCTCCTCAGGAAGCTGTAGAGAGCAATGAGGTTGTACCTGCTCATCCAACAGTTGGACAACTTGTCCAGAAGAATGCTGTGAGGGACACTATCAAAAGCCTCACTAAAATCCAGAAAACCTACATCCACCACCTTCCCTTCATCCACTAGGTGGGTGACCTTATCATAGAAGGCTATCAAATTAGTTCAACAGCACTTTCCCTTTGTGAGATCATGTTGTCTGTGCCTGACGATTGCATTGTTCTTTAAATGCCTTTCCGTAGCACCCGGTATAATCTTCTCCATAATTTTTGCAGGAACTGAGGTAAGACTAACTGGTCTGTAGCTTCCTGGGTCTTCCCTCATGCCCTTCTTGTAAACTGGAATAACGCTGGCTAGCTTCCAGCCAGCAGGGACCTCCCAGACTCCATAGACCCTTGGCAGATAATCGAGAGGGGTCCTGCTGTAACATCCGCCAGCTGATGCAGTACTCGGGCATGAACCCCATCTGGCCCCATGGACTTATGAACATTCAGCTGATACAACTGATACTGGGCAGCCCAAGGTCTGCCAGTATTATTAAAGAATGAGGCAAAAAAAGCACTGAACGCCTCCGCTATTTCTTCATCCCTATTAGTCAGGTGACCATCTTCGTCAAGTATCAGTCCAATGTTTTCTTTAGACCTCCTCTTGCTATTAACACTCTTCAAAAAGCCTTTCTTGTTGTCTGACACAATACTGGCCGATTTCAACTCTAATTGAGCTTTGGCCTTTCCTGTCATCTCCCTGCATATGCAAACGACAGCTCTGTAATCTTCCTGCGAAGCCTGACCTTCCTTCCAGAGACTGTACAATTTCTTTTTCCTCTTGAGTTCCAAGAGGAGTTTCCTGTTCAGCCACACTGGTCATCTGCCACACTTGCTGAACTTGAGACACAATGGAATGCCTGCTCCTGTGCTTTTAGAAGGTGGTTCTTCAAAACTGAACACCACTCGTGGATTCCCAAGCCCTCCAAAGCAGATTCCCAGGGGACAACCCCAGGATGGAAGCTGGTGACTACTGGCACCAAGCGGAAGGATCCTGCCCCACCTAAGGGCTTACTACTCCAAAACAGGTTCACTGCCCTCAAAGTTAAAGAGGAACCAGATGTGCCTTGAAGAAAAGGATGTGGCCCACCTGACCCTAAACCACGCACGGCCACCAGGAAGAAGCAGTGAGTGATCCTTGTACGTGACTCTCTGCTGCAGGGGACAGAGGCAGCGATCTGCCAACCTGGCCTATCATCTAGAGAGGTTTGCTGCCTGCCATGGGCCTGGATCCCAGATGTTGTGGAGGGACTGCTAAAGCTCACTTTTCTCTCTGACTACTACCCCCCACAGTTATTCCTTGTGGGCACAAATGATACTGCCAGGGGAAACCTGGACAATACCAAAAGTGATTACAGAGCTCTGCAGGAGGGTAGTCAAGGACATGGGGCCCCAGGGGCTGTTGTCCTCAGCCGTGGTGGTGAGGGGAAAGGGTGTGAGGAGGAGGACACTGATAATGCAGGTCAACAACTGGCTGTGGAAGTGGAGCTGGCGACAGGAGTTTAGGTCCTACAACCATGGGACCGTTTGCCAATCAGTGTCTGCTCAGGAGAGGTGGAATCCACCTCACCGGGTGGGGCAAAGTTACCTTTGTCAGTAGTATGGCTGACCTGGTAAGGAGGGCTTCAAACTAGGAATGACGGGGGAGGGAGAGAGTAACCTGCAGCCCTGTGAGGGAGTGATGGACACAGTTGATGAGCAAAGGGCCTGGGGTGATGTGCCAGGAAGGGATCACCAGAACAAGAAAACAGGGCTGAAGTGGGGTCACCTCTAGCAGTTGTGTGCAAGCAGGGAAGTGCCTACAAGGCCCCACTGTGGAGAAGTCCCCAAAACCCTTTCTAGGAAGTCAACACGCTGGGGTGCCTCAGTCAAGTGCCTGTACACTAATGCACGCAGTATGGGGAATAAAGACGAGGAGTTAGAGATCTGTGTGCAGTTGCAGGGCTACAGTCACGTTGGGGTCACGGAGACAGGGTGGGATGGCTCCCGTGTCCGGAGTGTTGCAATGGAGGGATACAGGCCCTTTTTGAAGGACAGGCTGGGAAGACGAGGAGTGGGACTTCCCCTTCTGTGAGGGAGCAGTTGAGTTGCATGGAGCTCTGCCTGGGGATGGGTGATGTGCCAACGGAGAGCCTTTGTGTAAGCATTACAGAGAAGAAAGGTAATGGTGACATTGTGGTGGGTGTCTGCTACAGGCCGCCTGGCCAGGAAGAACCAGTGGATGAGGCCCTCTAGAGGCAGATAGGAGCAGCCTCACATTCACAGGACTTGGTCCTCATGGGGAACATCAACCACCCCAATATCTGCTGGAGGGACAACACTGCAGGATGTAGGCAAGCCAGGAGGTTCCTGGAGTGCACGGATGACAACTTCATCACCCGAATGATAGAGGATCTGACGTGAACAGGTCTTCTGCTGGACCTCATATGCACCAAGCAGGAAGGGCTTGTTGGCGATGTGCAGATCAAAGGCAGCCTGGGCTGCAGTGACCACGAAATGGTGGAGTTCAGGATCCTGAGAAGAGCAAGGAGGCTAACTACAAGCTCACAACCCTGGACTGTAGGAGAGCACACTTTATTCTCTTTAAATGGCTGCTTGGAAGAGTGCCCTGAGATATGGCCCTAGAGGTCAGAGGGGCCCAGGAAAGCTGTTTAATATCCAAGGGCCACCTCCTCCAAGCTCAAGAGCAGTCCATCCCAATGAGCAGAAAGTCAGGCAAGCATGCCAGGAGGCCTGCATGGATGAACAAGGAGATCCTGGCAAAACCAAAACACAAGAAGGAAGCGTACAAGAGGTGGAAGCATGGACGGGTGAAGTGGAGTACAGAGACACTCTCTAAGCATGCAGGGATGAGGTTAGGAAAGCCAAAGCCCCACTGGAACTGAATCTGGCAATGGATGTCAAAGGCAACAAGAAGGGCTTCTGCAAGGACACAGGTAACAAAAGGAAGGCGGGGGGAAATGTGGTCCCACAGCTGAATGATTGGGCCTTCTCTGCTGCTGCACAGCCTGACAACACAGGACATGGAAAGGGTGAGGCACTGAATGCTGCCTTTGCCTCAGTCTAGAAGAGCAAGATCAATCTTTAGGAAACCCAGGTCCTTGAAACCAGGGAGGAAGTCTAGAGCAAGGGAGATGTACTCTTGCAGGGAGAGGATCAGGTTGGCAACACTTAAGCAAACTAGAGATCTCCCTCAAAATTTTTACATCTTGTAAGCAATGGTAACTGAGGTGTTTTGCAAGGCAAAAGTCTTCCCCTGATTATCTGTGTACCATGCCAAGAAGTGATTTTTCTCTTCAGGCATCATGCTGTCCACCCCATAATTTCCCAGCAGTAGAAGAGGGCTGACATAATTTTGATTTTCAGCAGTGTTGAAAAATGGGGGAAAATAGCCTTTGCAGTCCTCAATACCCGAAGTTTGGGGACGGTTGCTTAGTTTCATGAGTAAAAGATGAGGAGTCTATGAAACCCAGCAGTGCAGTCCACCTGCACTGTACAAGTAATCGATGGAGTGACAGTGTTGGTTATGGAGGGAAAGAGAAGGACACGGCGTGTCCTCAGAGAAAGAAGCCTTTGGGTGACCATGCAAGGATTGCAGGGCCCCTTCCTGTCAACGTGTCCACAGGCAACCCCACCAGTTTGCCCCAGGTCAACACCCCTTGCCTGTACTGCACCCATCCGGCACTTGAGCTGAGGCTTCTGTGGGTACTGACGCATTCCTGCCCCTGAAATCCTGGGGCCTCTCAATCCCAGCACTCAGAAGAAGCCTCCATGAAGGAATGGGTATGGCATAAGCCAGGAAATGAAAAGGTGGCATCGGGAAAACAACCACTCAGCACATGTCATTAGCTGGGATGTTTTTCGTTCATCATGAGCACCTTAGAAAATTGCCACTTCCATAGAAGCTACCTCTGGGCCTGGGGTGGGTCAGGGCCATCATAAAAGCCAGCCCAACTCCTCGCTGCCTCATTCACTTCTCTCACCTCCTCCTTGGGAACCAGGTGAGTATGAAGCCCTCTCCCCATGCCCTTTTTCTGCTTTTGTGTGTTCCTCCATCCTATGCTGGGTCGTGGTAGTGCTTGAGAGGGGGAAGAAGGGTGAAAACCTGACTCAGAGAGTGTCCGGAACTTGGCTGAGGGGGCTTTCTTTAAAGAGGTAATCAGCAGCCTCGTTGAGCCTGGCAACACTTTGCAGTAGTGTGTCAGGATGAGGCCAAGAAACCCTTTTGCCTCTCTGCCCAGGTTCTACCTCCTGGCTCAGCAGGTGCCTTTCTAACACTCATGGCTAGGTGACAGACTTGTGGTGGGCTGCTGCTCACATGTCCCTGTGCTCTGATTCCTCCCAACCCTCTCTCCCAGGTGCACCTCCAGCCTCAAGACATGTCCTGCTAATACCAGTGCCTGCCATGCCGGCCCTGTGGCCCGACCCCGCTGGCCAACAGCTGCAATGAGCCCTGTGTCAGGCAGTGCCAGAACTCCACCGTCGTCATCCAGCCCTCTCCCGTGGTGGTGGCCCTGCCTGGCCCCATCCTCAGCTCCTTTCCACAGAACACCATTGTAGGATCCTCCACCTCCGCTGCTGTTGGCAGCATCCTCAGCTGTGATGGAGTGCCCATCACCTCTGGCTGCTGTGACCTCTCCTGCATCACTAGCCGCTACTGCGGTAGAAGGTGTCCCCCCTGCTAAAGCCACTGGTGGCAGCCCAGACAAGGATCCCCAGGAATCTAGAAGCTAATACTGGACTGAGGACAGAGCTGCTGGCCATGGATTTCAGAGAAGCTGAGCATTCAGTGCTGCCCTTTCAAAGGAGGGCTGCTGAGGCTCTCTGAAAACATGGCCAAAGTCTAACTACCTTGCCTTCCACTTTATCCCATCTCTTTCTTGCCCTAAGAACCCCAGAGCCAACCTGAGGCATCTGCTGGCCCCCTCCCTCCATGGGGCAGGCAGCTGGATGCCCAGTGGGATCTGCACCATGGGTGATGGGCAGACTTTCTGCAGCTGCTGGTGCTCTCCCTGCACTGGCCGCCTCCTCTACAGGTGAACTCGTTTCCCACCTCAGAGTCATTAAAGTTTTCTGCATCCCAGCTTCTGCCTCCACATAATCCTTTCCTTGGTGGACATTGTCTCATATTGTCAACAAAGAAAGGCATTGCCATGGGTGGTGGGGCGTAAGGTGGGAGTGCAGGTGAACCTTTCATCATTCCCAGAGGAAGGGGAGGATGGGACACAGAGCAGTGGGTCCCTTCCAGTTACTGTCCCTTGGAGCTGAGGAAGACATCCTCAGCTCCTCCAAAGCCAGTGGGCATCAGGCTCTCTATTCTGGCATATCTGCTCAGATACAGCCCCTGGGCCTCAGAGCATGTCCTGCAGAAGGGAAGCGTGACCACTGCTGTCCCCTAGAGAGGAGCCAAGTGATGTTGGAGGCTCTGAGAGGTCAGCAGCTCACAAGCTTGTGCTGAAGGGACTTCCTCGTGCTTTGGACAGCCCTGTTCTGGGAAAAGAGGCTCCATCAGAAGTTGGATTGCATGGGAAGGAGCTGAGCATGGGGCCAGGAAGGGTCACCACCATGGGAGGGAGCTCGATGCCAACAGTGGAATTATGGCATTGCCTGGCACAGGGCTCATTGCAGCTGTTAGCCAGCGGGGTCAGGCCACAGGGCTGGCATGGCAGGCATGGCAGGCACTGGTCGTAGCAGGACATGTCTTGAGGCTGGAAGTGCACCTGGGAGAGAGGGTTGGGAGGAATCAGAGCACAGGGACATGTGAGGAGCAGCCAGCCATGAGTCTGTCACCTGGCCATGAGTGTTTCAAAGGCACCTGCTGAACCAGGAGGTAGAAACTGGGCAGAGGCAAAAGGGTTTCTTGGCCTTGTCCTGACACAGTACTCCACAGGATGCCCAGGTGGGAGTGATGTGAGAAAAAGCCTTCAAAACAGCCCCAGACCTTCTCCCCCTCATCCTCCTACTCATCCTCAGAATGAGGGGGCATGGCCTGCACCCAACAGCAAGGGTAGCAAGGGCAGGTCACCTGTACAACCTCCACCCCCCAAAACAGTTCCCTGCACAGCCCAGCAGTTACACAGCTGTGCAGGGCTAAGGTGATTCACAAGCTGATGTTGAATTCAGCCTGGCCAGGCCACGCACCAGGGCCCTCACACACTCCCAGTTCCCATCAGACAGGACACCCAAAGGACAGCAGCCAGTGCCGATGCCCCAACGGCTGCTCTGTGGTGCCTGGCCTTCCCCCAGGCATGAAGCAGCTTTCCCCAAGGCCAGCTCTTCTCCTGGCAGGGCCTGTTGCCCACCTCTGCCTCGTGGTCTGCTCCCCCATTAAGATCTTGGATAGACTTGTACAGCCTGGTCCCACTGCAGAGGAAATGAGGCAGGGTCGAGGGAAGTCCATGAGGTAGGACATGAGGAGGGCTCCAAGGACCAGCAGAGTGCACTGAGGAGGACAGGTCCTCCAGATCTCAGCACATGGCCATGCACCCACTGGAGGGGTCACAGAGTAGTTCTGAGTATTTTCCAAAATGGCTGTCATCACGTGATTCCAGGAAGGAGTATTGCCAGATGGCATGTTAGTTATGTTTCTCATCTTACTTTGAACTGTGACCTCTGAGGGACACATCCTGGAGCAGGTACTCGAAGAGACAGGCCTGCAGGAAACCCTGAAGAAGCAATGTGCAGCAGGAAAAACCAGAAAGCAAAGAGCAGCAGCAAGGAACCATTGCACAAATGGCACCAACCTACTGCATTGCCTATTGCCACACCAGAGCCATTGGGCAGAATAACCACAAAACCCAGGGAAGAGCTGAGGGCCTCTTCCCCAAGATCAGCCTTGCACAGAGATGCCCTCCCTACCCTGGGCTGTTGCACAGCCCAGGAAGCTCCCTGCACCAGGCTGTCTGGCACAGCACAGAGGTACAAGGCACTGTCAGAGACCTTGACTTCCTCCAGTGCAGGAAGCTGTATTTCCCTGTGGTGTTCAGCAATGTGGTGAGACGGCCACTCCGCTCAGACTCAGATGCTGCGTGATATGAAACCAGCTGTGGGGCCTGTCTTTACTTCTGCTGATACTACAAGACGGCATGAAACCTGGAGGTCTGGTATGTGCAGGTTCTTTGGAAGGTGTCTTTCTCCTCTACCGTGACTTGGCCTTCCTGCTGGGTGATGGTGGTCTGCCCCATGGTGCCTGGAAGAAAGCAAGAGTCAGCGACTGAGCAGGGAAAGGCTCTGAGATGCAAAACAAGAGGGGATGAAAAGTGTTGGAGGAGAAGGCTCCCTGTACCTCGCTCTGCCACAAGAGCCCCATGAATAGGCCTGCCCCTGGTGACCAATCTCTCTGACACGTCCTGCTGCGCATCATCTTGGGAGTCTCTCCTTCCTTGATACCTGTGTCTTCTCTCTCTCCATCCTCAAGCCCTTAGCTGGGTTGGCCTCTCCTGGCTCCTGCATGCTTTCTAGCCCCAAGCTCCTGTCAGCATATCCCAAGTCTGCAGCTCTCACATACATAATGGTCAAGAGCAGGTCTCATTAGATCAGGCTTGTCAGGGATGTGCCCATCGAGTCTTGAAAATTTCCAAGCCCAGCGCCTGCACAACATATGGGGACAGTGCATTCCAGTACTTGTGAAGTTTCAGGGTCAAAAAAAAGTGAAAAGTAAAAAGAGTTTCTTATATCTAAATAGAATTTCCCAGGTTCCAAATTGTCTATGTTGCCTCTCATCCTACTACGGTGCACTTTGTGAAGAGCCTGTATCCATCTTTTCCACATCCTCAGAGCACGCAGTTGTAGACACCTGTAATGTCTCCCTTGAGCTTTTTTTTCCTAAGAGCATGTTTCCTCAGGCTCTGAGTGTGTCATGTCCTCAAGCCCCCTGAATGCCTTGGGGGTGTCCGCTAGACTCACTCCCACATGTCAGTACCTTTCCTACATACCAAGGAGCCCCAAACTGAACACACAACCCCAGGCATGCTCTCAGGAGTGCCAAAGAGAGGAGAAGGAGCACTTCCCTGGGCATGCTGGCTATACTTTTTCTAAGACATCTCAGAGGGCAGTAGGTCTGCTTTGCCACAAGGCCACGCTGCTGACTCACCTTCAGCCATTGATCACCAGGCATCGCCTGCCTTCCCAGGTGCCTACAGCATGGTCCAAGCTACATCAAGAAGCTGAAGGGTGCCTGTTTTCAGAGGAACGATTTGCTCTTGACTCAGGCCTTTGGAGAAAAATCCTCTTTTGTTGTGCCCTACCTGGATGGACACTTCTGGTGGGAACTGCAGCACAAACTCCTTCCGCACGTGATCTGTAAAGCCAGAAAGGTATTTCAATTTTTCCTGCCTCCATATCCATCTATCACATCATCAGCTTTCTCACTGGGCTCATTCTCCATCTCACTTTCTATCAGCTACCAAATGCTCTTCCATGTATCTGAACAGTCTGCTATTGCAGGCTCAAGGTTCAGCCAATTGCTAGGTGCAAGGCAAGAAAGGCATTTTCCTTCCTTGGGTTAATTTGACAAGGAAATAAATCACAGGAGCATCACGTCTCCTGCCAAGAGCCATTCTCTCCAACAATGACCATCAGTGGATGCTGAGGGAAGCACAGGAGCAAGACAAGCAGGTAGGCTACTTTGGCTGAGTATCCATTCCTGGGTGCCAAGTCCCTGGGCCTGGACTTGGCTGAAAAAGTCACACCCATACATGCCTCAACAGCTTTCCTCACTGGCACACAGGCTGGGGACACACAGACCCAGCCTAAGCACAGCCCACAGCATGATGTTGCCCTCTGCTTTACGTGCTGCCTGGCCAGTTGGAAGCCCATCCAAGGAATGCCTGGAGAAGGGATCCTTTGCCAGTTCAAAGACAGGGGCCTCTGCTGTTGCAGAATCCATGTTTCCCTCTCTGCTTCTGAAGGCTGAGAATATGGACTTTGAACAGCTGAGTGAGCTACTAAAGCCATCCAGGCTTCCCTGGAGACCAGCAAACCTCAGACCTTCAAGCCCTTTCAGGTAACATAGAAATTCTCTTTCTGACTACCTATGGATAAAGTTGGAAGGTTTCAGTCGTGTCTACATCATTGTCTCATGTGTGTGTTGAGCTCAAACTCCTGACTCTGCAGGATGGCTTCCAAGTACTGGAAGAGATGCTCTGGGAGGAAATGATGGAGAAGCTTGGAAGAATCCTGATGCAGATTCCGATGCCAGTGCTTGATGTCGATGCCAGTGCTGATACTGATTACAATGCCTGACAGCAGGGGAACTGTCCCGGGGCCCGTTTGCAGATGACACCAAGCTGATAGGCGAAGCTGGTACTCTTGAGGGAAGGGATGCCCTCCAGAGGGACCTTGACAGGCTGGGGGAGTGGACCCATATGAACCTCAGGAAGTCCAACAAGACCAAGTGCAAGCTCCTGCACCTGGGTTGGGGCAATCTCCAGTATCAATACAGCTTGGGGGATGAATTGATTGAGAACAGCCCTGCAGAGAAGGACTTGGGGATACTGGTGGTTGAAAAATGGGACATGAGCCAGAAATGCGTGCTTGCAGCCCAGAAAGCCAACTGAGCCCTGAGCAGCATCAAAAGAAGTATAGCCAGTGGGTCTACTCTGCTCTGGGGACACCTCACCTGGAGTACTGCATCCAGCTCAGGGGTCCCCAGTAAAGAAAGAGATGGACCTCTCAGAGCAGAACCTCCAGGGGAGGGCCATGAAAATGATCCGAGGCCTGGAACACCTGTCTTATGAAGAAAGGCTGAGAGAGTTGGGGATGTTCAGCCAGAGAGGCTGAAGAGAAGGCTCCAGGGAGACCTCATTGTGGTCTTTCAATATATTAAAGGGGCTTATGACAAAGATGGAGAAAGACATTTTACCGGGGCCTGTAGTGACAGGACAAGGAGTAATGGGCCATCAGAGCAGCAACTGCCAAGCTCACCAGCCAATGATGGAAAATCCTGGCACAAGCACGCTTTTTAAATGCATGGAACACATGTATTATGGCTGCCCTGTGAATAACAATGGCAGCAGCTGGTTTAGCCTAAGCAGTGCTGCAGCTGCTTTCTGAGAAGATTTCTAACAAACCCATCTGGCTGGCACCTTGCTTCCTGATGCTGCACTTGCAGAGCACAGCTAGGAGCTGGACTCTTTCCAAGGGAGGCAGGTCACAGTTGGGGGGACCTGAATAGCAGCCTGCCAGGCCAGGTGAGGACTCTTGGAATATGCCAATTCTGCGGGGATGCTCTGAGGACAGAAGGTCTGTCCTCCTGGTGCCTGTGCAGTGCTGGGCACTCCCTCCTGCCAAAACTCTTGTAGTTCTGGATACAGCTCGAGTGGGAAAAGCAGATGAGGAGATGTTAGAGCTTGGCTCAGGAAGTTTGACATCTCCTCCCAATGCCACCTGCTAATTAACATTAGTTTGCCTTTTGAAGAGAGGGTATTCATCTGAAGGCAACTTCATCAGGCCACCTTCATGACCAGCATCAGCATGTGCAGCTGCAGGCAATCTGGCTCACCCCAGACACACAGCCCTTTGCTGTTATGTGAGCATGTCAGGGCAGAACTTCTCCCTGCATTGAAGCTGGAACTGGTCTCAGACCTCCACAAACACCCTATGGCGATCACCAGGGATGGGCTTGATCTTATCAGGCTTTGGGATTATTTTGACTTCTAAAGTGGGGAACCCCTGGAGCTGCAGCAATAGGGATTGTCTCTAGCTTTGACTTTGTCTCTCATATGCACCCTTTGCACGAGAACAGGCTGAATGTGCAAACAAGACCCTGTGGCTTGGACCCCAATACACTTTCTGCCTTTCCTGTAATGAGAACAGAGTTGATTGAACTACTTCTGTCCAACCCACAAAAGCCCAAAAGCCCTCTGCTGTCATTCAGTCCAACAGGAATGGCTAGTGCCTGATTGACCTTCTTAGCAGTGGGCTTTCAAGGACTTGCCTCAAGTTGTCAGGGGCACAGAGGCAGAGAGCTGGCTGGTGGAGTCCTGGTTCTCAGAGTGTGTGGAGAGAGGCTGTGTTTCCTCATGTGCATATGCATCTGTCTGTGCCTGTGGGTGTATTTGTTGCTGTGTGTTTGCATTTGTATGTTCATTTGCAAATGCACATGTGAGGGTGAGTGTCTGCCAGAGTATGTGTGTGAACAAGTGCATTTCTGTGTGTGTCTGTGCATGTGTTTGTGTACACACACGTTTTTTGCAGCTGAGCAAGTAAGTGTGTGTGGTGTCAGTGTGCATGTGTGTGTATGTGTGTGAGCATATGTGTGTGCAGATGTGCATGTATATGTCTGTGTGCGTGTACATGACCATGCATATATATATATACACACACATCTACACGCAGGTGTGAGTGTGCCAGTGCATATGAGTACATATGTGAACATTTATGTGATGACATGTCCTGGGTGGTTCATGTGTGTGCATCCATAGGGCTTCCTGTGTAATTGGGTGTGCATGCATGTGTGTTTTCATTTGTGCTCACATGTGAGGAAACGTTTGTGTTTGTGCAGGCACACGTGTGTGTTTCCGCTGCTATATGTGCACGAGGGCTCATGTGCATTTGTGCACATGCATGCTTGTGACTGCATGCACCTGTGCGTCCTCAGGCGTGGACATGTGTGTGCACCCTGTGTGTGGATGTGAGCACTTTTTCATGTGCATCTGTGTGTATGTGGCTGTGCAATTCCTTCCATTCACTTGTGATGTCAAAGGGAGAGATCAAAATGAGGAGTCTAACTGAAACTTGCAGTGAAAGTCTGGGCTGGCTCAGCCGTCCCACAGGGACAAGTTGCGGTGAATGTCCATGTTTGCCCGGGACTGCTGCACCATCCCTACTGGAAGTTATCTGGGAGGCAGCCCCTGTGCCTGCAGCCGTGTTTGCTAAGAAGTAGGAGTGCTGACACTTGGGCATTGGACCCTGCCCTTCCTCCAGCCCAGCCCAGGAGAGAGAAGCAAAAGAAGGAGAGGTGGGAAAAGGCTACAACCCCTCTGTCAGCATAAGAGGAGAGAGTGGAAGCCCACCTGGAGAATTCCCGACAAGTATAAGTCTGCACAGCCACATCCCTAGCCTGGGACAGCTGAGCAGCCATGGCATTTGGAGGTGGCAGGCATCTCAGTCACAGAGCTCAGGGGCTGGGCAGAGCATCCCCTGACTTCCTGGGGATGGGAAAGAACAGGATGAGAGCCTCCCTCCTGGTGCCTCTCTGCAGCCCAAAGCCAGTGCCTGAGACCTTTGCAGAGGTAAATGGCGTGTGGGGACAAATGGACTCGTGGGTGTGTGGGGCCCAGGAACGGAAGAGGTAAAAGAGGGGGCTCAGGGCTCACCTGCAGACAGGGAAGGAAATTCTCTCTGCTGTTGCAGCCCCATTTCCCACCAGCAGGCCCCAATGAGCAGTGACCATGGACACGGAAAGCCTGGCTGGAATAAGAGGAAGAAGGTCATAGACAGGAAGAAGCCAAAAGTCACCTAGAGGTGCAATTCCTCAGGGAAACAGCTCCCAAGACAGACAGTGTTTCCACCTCTCGCGCAGTGCTCTTCCTTCCACCACCAGCAGCCCCTGGGGGAAAGAGGGTCTTTCCCTCACCCACTCAGCGAAGAGCAGCAGGCATTGGGGTGTCTGACCTCGAATGCCTTCCCCCCAGGGCCAGTTGCTGGTCACTCAGACTCAGATTTCAGTGTGGGACATGAAGGTCCTTGGGGCTGGAGACCAAAAGACTCATCAGCTCTTTGGCTTTCCTGGGCCCAGCACAGTGACCTCAAGACCCTGGTCCCTTCAGTTCAATACCTGCCCAGTCCAAGGTCTCAGTCCTTGCCCAGTTTGGCACCACCTCAATAAGGTGTTGGCTGGGCACAACTTTGTGCACACACATGCATTCGCAGAGCTCCACATGCACAAATGTCAACAAAGGCAAGCACACGTGCATCCACACAAGCAACCATGGGCTCACGAGAGGCAACACTGGGGGACACCCCAGCAGGAAAGGGCTGGAGCACCTTGGGTTAGAATAGGCCCCAAACACATCCATAGTGTACGCTGAGGACCCCCACAGACTTTGCAGACAGGGCAGGAGGCCTAACAGAGCAGCAACTTTCTCCTGAGGGCAGCATTAGGAGGAAGAGAGCCAAATCCCAGAAGCACAACCCACCGACCTGAAGAAGTGATGACCACATACAGCTGGAGTGAGCTGGGAAGGGAGGAGGCAGAGAAGGAGGGAGGGAGAAAGAAGGGTGTGACATGTCCTCATGGACAAGAGCCTGGGGGTGTGGGGCTGAGGACTGCAGGACTGGAAGCAGCCGAGCCCCCCCCGCAAATGGGGACACAAACCACCCTACTAGCGTGCCACAGCCTTACGTTAACTGCTTGCATGGGACCCCTCTGGCTCTTGGGCTGCATCTGCTGCTGGCACTGATGTGTTTCAGCTCTGGAAATCCTTGGGCTCATCATCCCGGCACTCCATGAATGAATGGGCATGGTAGAAATGAGAAAATGAAAAGGTAGCGCTGCAGGAAATCAAAACACAACCTATGTCATTAGCTGGGACATTTTGATGAAGGGATGAGCGTGTCAGAAGATTATTACCTCCACAAAGGGTGCCTGTGAACCTCGGCAAGGTCAGAACCCTTATGAAAGCAAGTACAACTCCTCGCTCCCTCATCCACTTCTCTTGCCTCCTTCTGCATTGAGAACCAAGTGAGGGAAGCTCTTTCTCCTCCTCCTGATCCAGGATGAGGTCTGACCTCAATGGCAAATCTCAACTGATACCCACTCTCCCCTGTGAGGTCCTTCTTGTGGGACATTGAAAAGGGAAGAGTGTTCGGCTTGGAGAGACATGAGGGACTGGCTGAGGTGGCTCCGGTGCAACAGGCCTGGCAGAACCCTCTCTAGGCATGGCTGCTCTTTTAAGAGTGCTTGAGTCCAAGCAGAAAAAGCCCTGGTGTCTCCCTGCACGGCCTCTACCTGGCCACGCTACAGGTAGCTTCTCTTCTTCGTGGTGGAGAGCAGGACCTTGGCCTGCAGATCCGTGGGTGTACAGAGAATGCAATGATGCAAGGGAAGAGCTGAGGGCCCCTTCCCCAAGAACAGCCTTGCAAGACAAATGCCCTCCCTACCCTGGGTTGTTGCACAGTCAAAGAAGATCTCTGCACCAAGGTGTTTTGCACAGCACAGAGGTACAAGGCACTGTCAGAGACCTCAACTTCCTCCAGCTGCAGGAGGCTGTGATTCCCTGTGGTGTTCAGCAATGTGGTGAGACAGCCACTGCGCTTGGAGCCAGAGGCTGTGTGATATGAAACCAGCTGTGGGGCTTCTCTTTTCCTCTGCTAATACCACAAGAAGGCATCAAACCTGGAGCTCTGGTATGTGCAGGTTGTTTGGAAGGTGTCTCTCTGCCTTACCGTGACTTGCTGGTTGATGGTGGTCTGCCCCAATGTGCCTGGAAGAAAGGAAGAGACAGCAACTGTGCAGGGAATGACTCCGGGAAGCAAACGAGGAGTGCATGCAAAACCTTCCTGGAGAAGGCTCCTTCACCATTGTGTGCAGGAAAATCCTGAGGCCTGGGGACAGCCAGGTGTAGAGCAAAAGCTCGGAACTCTCAGCCCAGTGTGGACCCTGAGGAGAGCTGTGCTGTGCCCCTGCTCCTGCAAACCCACTGCTGGACCATTTGGGAGGTCAGGGGTTTCTTCCCCACTTAGGTTTCACATCTCCCCCTGGGGTCCTCAGCTCTGTTGCTATTTCTTCTGGCAACAGAAGTCTCTTCTGTTTCCCTCACGTCTCCCCTTTCTTTCCTCAGCTGCCTGGGAACAACATCTCTCCCTCAAATCCCCCAAAACAGGAGATGAACCCTGCTGTGCAGCAGCCCAGGTTCTCTGGCTTTGTCCTCTTCTGGTGGGATAACCCAGAGTATGAGAGAGAAACCTGTCTCCAGTGGGGCTGCTGGATGCCACAAACTCAGAGGTGGCAAGGACAACTTATTGCGTAAGGGAAAGGGGTAAGTGGTCAGCAGGGAACAGGATGAGGGATCAGTGGGTCACCCCCTACTCCCAGGGAGCACATAGGGCACCCATGGGAGTGATGCACTGCGAGGGGTGTGGATAGGGCAACCCTGCACCCCAGACATGAAAAGGCATGGGAAGTGGTTAGGTGTGGGCAAGTGGGGACCCCAACTGCCACGCCCTTTCCACTTTAACTGCAGAGTGATCCCACGCACCACTCAAGGCAGAGATAACAAACTGTTCGTTATCATTAAGTTAACCTGACCTTGGTACGTACAGACCTCTGCTGTGCTGACCTGTATCTATCACTTGGCAAACTAGGCAATGAGCGTGTCCTTGTCTTGATCAAGGGTGAAGCACCGTGCTTTCCTATAAATGTCCTTTTGCTCAACAGTAGAAATGAGGAGTGGTTTATTTCCCAGACTATGCCGTGAAAACTTAGAAGACGACAATGCCAGACAATCTCAGCATGGGCAGGATTTGCACTATGTCTTAAACCCCAACTCAAGCTCCACCTCAGGCTCCATAACTCAGGGTTCCCAGCATCTGAAAGGGCATAACATCACCCGTGCTATCCCCGTTTATCTTTTTATCTCCAACCAATGGTATTTTACTCAACACCCTGTGGAGCCAGAGTCTATCTACACCCATGCTTCACCCTCATCGTTAAAAAACGACAATTCCAAATTTCTAACAGGAATTTCCCCTGTTCGAGAACATGTCCATTGACTTTCGCTGTATCACTGCGCTCAAGAAGAGTTTGGCTACACCTGGCCCTTCATCCTCCAGTCAAGTGCTAGAAGCATCAAAAAGCTCTCTCTTAAGCTTCTCTTTTGCAGGTTGAAGAAGGCCAGTTCTCTCAGCCTCTCCTCATGTCTCGTCTTACAGAAACACAAAATTGGTAAATTTGGAAGGGACCTCTGGAGGTCATTGGGTCCAAATGCAGCCTCAGGAAGGGTGACCTAGAGCTGGTTACAAAGCACCATGTGCAGAAGGATTTTGAGCACCTCCCAGGATGGAGACTCCACAACCTCTCTGGGCATCCTGTGCCAGTGCTCCCTCACCCTCACAGTGAACAAGGGTTTCCTGGTGTTCAGAGAGAGCCTCCTTTGTTCCAGTTTGTGCCAAATGCCTCTTGTCACAAGCACACTGCTTATACACCAGTCCCTCCAGCTGCTGGCACAAGAGAGAAAGGCTTTGTAACTACCAGCCCCTTCTCCAGTTGCTGGCACCAAGCCCTAAAATCCCTCTGGGCATTGGTTGTTTGCCCAGTTACTGGCACCCAGGTCTCTCTTTCACACCAGTCTCTCCAGTTATTGGCACTCAGACCTTGCAGCACTCACACATGGGAAAGGGAGTGAAGATACACAGAAGGATGGTTAAGAAAGGATTTAATAAGAAGGCACAGGGAGCTGTAGTGATCAGGCGCAGGGCTCATACCAACAAGTGCACTGACCAGCCCCTGCTTACATGCAGCTGGCTCCTGTTTTCCTTCCTCTACTCTGTTGCCTCCCCTTGCTCCTCCCCAGTCCCCTCTTGCCCTCACCTTTGAGCCTTCCCTTAAGCATGCCTTAATAAGTGCTGCCTAGTCCCACAGCACCCCCCTCAAACATCCCAAATCCTCATGTTCCTCTTGTCACTTCTTGTCACTTACAAAGCTCAGCCTCACCCACTGCCAAGCTACACCTGCAGTTTCCTAATGGCCCATCAATTAGAGGCTGCAGAGCTCTGGGCTCCCTCCTTGTCTCCCTTATCACTTCCTTAGAGATTGGTGGCATTGTGTGCTTTGGTTATCACTTTCCCTTTTACTTGTTCTTCCCTTGGAAAGGCAAAGGGACTTGATCTGACAGCCTTAGTGGACCAGCTGCTCTCACCTTCCACATTCCTTTACAGTGGCTTCTGCTGAACTTGCTCATGTGTGCGAGTCCCTCAAGACACTGCAAGGCTCCTGTCCCCAGAGAAAGCTGGGTCTTTTTAGTCTAGGCCCTGGGGGGAATCCCCGAGGTGCTCTCAGTCATTGAAGTGTCTCCCTGCAACACCTGCAGCAACACTAAACCATGGTATTCAATTTCCAGGGCGTCCAAGATGTTACCAATGTGAAGGAAAAGGGAAAGATTGGCCAAAAGCCTAACAAGTTTCAGATGGGTATAAAGCAGGTGTGAAAAAGCACTCAGGTCATGTGAAATGCCCCCTTGTTCCAACATATTTCCTGTTTGCCCTCCCAGATGTTCTGCATTTCCTGCAAGATGCTGAAGCCTCTCTCACAGGTGTTTGTGTACAGCTGAGGATGAGGACAGACCTGAATTCCACCTCCAGGTGGGATCCAAACCATAGCTTTCTTAGCCATCCAGGTGGGAATGGGCCTTCTCAGCCACCTTCCGGTACCTCACAGAGACATTTTTCTCCAGGGGCAGACACTCAGCTTACTTTGTCACCACAGAATGCCTCAATGCAAACACCTGATGCCATGGCCTACTGAGGTGACATCATGCCATTCATTAGACCATGTTGGCCTGCCACCATGGCTGCTTTTGCCAGCTTCCCCCGCAGGTGCTTTCCAGGGCCAGCTCTTTGATTTTCCAAACAGACTTAGTAGAACAAGAGATGGGGACACAGAGGGTTAAATTAGATCCCAGAAACACACAACCCAGCAATGCAGCCACCAGCAGATTTCTGCTGGGCAGAGACCCCACAGCACCTCAGGGACATGGGGACTCCTCCCAGCCCAGCACTGCTGTGTCCCCAGAGCTGGAGGAAAGACATGAAATGCAGGAGGACAGCTCAAGCGCTTGAACAGAGAATCTTGTCCAGTGCCTGGCTGATGGGTCTTGCTCACATCTTGAGGCTTTTGCTGATCCCCAGATGCAGGGCTAGGAGGACATTTTCCTTCCTTGGTCTTCTTTGGCTAGGAGGTTAAACCACAGGAAGGAGGGCCCTGGGAAAGGCCCCCAGGCACCCTTAAGATGGTACCAGACTGGGGATGGAGCACCAGCTTCTTCCTTCCAGAGGGGCTGAGCAACCCCAGCATCCCTTGCAAAATGATGGGGCCAGCCTGGGCTCTCCAAAAGCACGGCCCGTGCCTGCCTTTCCCCTCTCCCGCTCTTTCCTTTCCCTCGTGCATCCTTGATGTCTTGTGCTCCTTTGGGCTGTGAGCCCCACAAAGCCAGCCAAGAGAGGACGTGCTAGCCCTGCTCCCTCTGTGGGTCAGGCAGATGGACACCTGACAGGATCTCTGCCTCATCTGTGGGGCATGGACTCCTGTCTGCCCCTGGTGCTCCCTGCTCTGGGGCCTCCACTCGGATCAACTTCATTTCCCTCTTTTGACCCATTAGAGTTCTGCTGCATCCCAGCCTGCTCTTCTGTCTCATCCTTTCCCCTGCAGACCCTCTCCCAAGATGCCCAGGGAGAAAGATGTTGCTCAGGGGTGGTTCTGGGAGGGGGTTGTTGGGGATGGCTGTGCAGTGACCATTAACGCAGGCTTGCTTTGAGTCCATTAGTCATGCATTGGGTGGGTGATCCTTTGCTTTCTGAATTTCTCTGCCCATCTGGTGCTGGATAGTATGACCCAACGCAGTTTAGTGACCATAGCTACTCCATAGATGATTTTGGGTCTCCCACCAAAGCATTCTCTTCTCCGCACTCAGCAAGCCCTGTGCCCTCAGCCTTCCCCCCGCAGGGAAGTGCTCCAGCCTCCTCAACATCCTGGCCACCCTCTGCTGAACGCACACCACTTGGTCCAGGCATGTCTTGCAGTACAGACCAAAACTGCACACAACATTCTAGATGCAGTCAGGTGAATTCTGAGCAGAGTGGGATCATCTCTCCAGCTGATGTTCTGGCTACCCTCCTGCTCTGATAGCCCAGGTTCTTGATGACAGTCCTTGGTGTCCGGGAACAGTCCTGGGAGTCACACCTCTTTTGATGGGGTTACTGCAAAAGCACCTATCCCTGGCTCTGCTTTTGGGCTGTGGCTTGCCAGGGGTGGAAGCAAGTGTGGAGAGGCAGGGCTGGTTGCTACCAAGACAGCTGCTGACCAGGGGTCTGGGTGGACATGTGTCATGTTGCCCAGCTGTGTCCTGCAGCAGTTCAGCAGCTCCTCTTCCTCAGCTGCAAGCTTCTCTGCAGCCTTTGCTGCTGGTCACCACACCGCTTTGGAAGGATCATGGACAGCCCTTTGGGACATTCAGCCTGCACCTGCTGCCCCTCTTCCTGCCCTGAGTCTCTCCCTGCCTCCCTCTCTTCAGAAATATTCCCAGGAAGCCCTGGGCACAGACAGGGAAGGAACAAGATGAGGAGAACATGCAATGCCTGTGGGTCTGTGTGGTGCGTTGACCCCGACCAGCACTAAGCACCCACCAGCTGTTTTCTCGATCCGCTGTCCGAGTGGGATGGGGCACAAATTGGAAGAGAAAGAGTCCAAAAAATCCTGTGGGTCAAGATCAGGACAGTTGTATTGGGTCTGGCTGAGATGGACTTAATTTTCCCCATAGCAGCTCTCATAGTGCTGTGCTTTGTGTTTGTGGTTGGGAATGTGTTACTAACACACCAGTGTTTTGGCTGTTGCTGAGCAGTGCTCCACAACACCAAGGTTGTCTCTCCCACTTTCCCCCCTGACCTGGGGCTGTCCACCACCTAGGGGGTGGACAAGAGCTTGGGAGGGGACATAGGCAGGACAGCTGACCCCAACTGACCAAAGGCATATTCCATACCATATGACATCTGCTCAGCAATAAAAGCTAAGAGAAAGGAGGAGGAGAGGGGCCATTTGCTACTTACGACGTTTGACTTCCAGAGCAACTGCTACACCTACTGAAGCCCTGCTTCCCAGGAAGTGGCTGAACATTGCTTGCTCATGTGAAGTAGGGAATATATCTTTTCTTTTCCTTTGTTTCCACGTGTGGCTTTTGCTTCTGCTTTAATAAATTGCCTTTATGTTGACCCACGAGTTTTTCCCATCTTATTTTCTCCCCTCCCTGTGCGGCTGAGGAGGGGAGTGATAGAGCGGCTTGGTGGGCACCTGGTGTCCAGCCAAGGTCAACCCACCACATGAGCCCAGGCATGGACTCCAAGGGGGACCTGGTAGTGGTGATGCCAGTCTTGATGCCGAAGCTGGTGCCAGTGCTCGGCAGGCTGGGGAACCAGCCCGGGGCCAGGCGGGGCCAGGCGGTCTCGGCGGGCGGAGCGGCAGCGCCCCCTAGCGGGCCCGGCCGGGGCTGTCCCCCTGCCCCTGACACACACGCCCGGCCCCGCCCGCGGCGGTTCCTGCCCGGCCGCAGCCCCGGCTCCTCTCCCCGGCTCTCCCAGGGCGCAGTAATACACCGCCGCTTCCCAGCGCCACCCCGGCGAGTCCCGCAGCTCTTTGGACCCTTTATGACCCCTCACAACGAGTTCGGAGCCTCAGCCTGGGAGCTGACGGTAGGAGCAGAAAACGAGTATAAAAAACTGTAACTGCATCTCATCCCAGGAACTACATCCGTATGCAGTTCCTGGGCTGAGAGACCTAGTCTGCATCTGGGAAGCCAGGTCACAAGGTGTGACGATGCCACAGGGCTCAGGCAGAACGAAACCGCTACGGCTGCACAGTCCAAGGCTCCCAGTGGCTCACTGCTGTTTGGTGGCAGTATCTATGGGTGACATTTTGCACGAGGCAGTTCTCACCTCTCACTACGTGCTCATGCCTCCAAACTACCCACCCAGTTAAATGAAGGTTGCTTTTAATTTCAGCTGGTTTTCAGACCCAATTCCCCAGGCAATTCTGCTTGTCTCTGGGCAAAACTTCCATCAGTTTTGATTCAACAGCATAACAAAATTGAACAAAACCAACCCAAACTGAACAGCGAGCTTATGTCTCTGCTACAGGTAAGGGCACTTCAAGCTGCGACCGTGAACTGCAGCAGCTGAGGATTACCAACATACTCCCATTTGCCATCTCCGTTGCAGGTGGAAACAAGCAGCAGTGGTTTTGGGGAGGGCAGCTGAGAGCGTTAACCAAAAAAACGTCACTCTGTGGGGACAGACAATGCTGAGCTGTTGGAGCTTTTAGACAATTACAGATCAGGAATAATCCTCCTGTGCTGTACCACGCTTGAGAGTAAGGGGCTTGATGAGATGAGTTCAGGGGACATTAAGATTTTTCCTGTAGGATCACTTTTCCTTCCAGAAACCAGGACCCTCCACCTGGGTCTGCATTGTGACAGGTTGGCCTATATATTTTCAAGCGTATTACTCAGTCTCATACTATATCATCAAGAGAAACCCCCCACTTCCTCCAGTGATGCCAAATAGTGAATTTCAGAGCCTGGTGAGCACTTATCAGGAGCCCATAAAGGGATTCGATATGTTTACATACATATGATTCTAACACAGAAGCTAATCTGTAGGTAATCTGTACATTTAAGACATCCTCTGCTCTTTTACACCTTCCCTCATTACTTTTTCCATAAGAAGTGAAATGTTATTATAGAATTATGGGACAAAAATTTCTGAGACAGGAGTTAACTTCCAAGCTCTGAAAACCCTTCTGAAACTTTGAGGGGGGAAAAAACCCCCACCATCTTTAGGATAAAAAGACGTGTAGACGTGACACTTCGGGACATGGTTTAGGGGCCATGGTGGTATTAGGTTGATGGTTGGACTTGATGATCTTAGAGGTCTTTTCCAACCTTAATGTTTCTGTGATTCTGTAAGTAGATGAACTCATTTGACTGTATGTTGGTGTGTGAGCAGTTGATGCTGATGCCGGTGCCCTCGGTAGTCTCTGCCAACGGCTCCTGCTGCACCTGGGTTCTGCCCACAGCCACTGCAGAGAAAGTAGAAGGAAAGGACAAAGTTCACCAAAGGTCACCCAGCTCTGATTTTCCCAAAGAAATGGTTAGGAAGAGTGGCAGTGAGACAGAGCCGGACTGGAATGAATGGCAAGGTGTGCCCATGAAGAGGGGTGGAGACTGATAGTGGTGTGGATGTGTGGAGTGAGAGGAGAAGGCTGGGGGGAATTTGGAGTTAATGCATGCCAAAATGAGATGAAAGTCAGAATAATGGATGGATGGATGGATGGATGGATGAAGAGGGGACGAGAAGACAGGAGAATGGGTGTGTTACAGTGAAGTACGGAGGGCTGAATTGAGACCAAGTATAAATGCTGAATGCACAGAGGGAATAATGGAGAGGTGCAGGAAAGCAAACTGCTGCCTACAGTTAGGAAGGAAGCAGGGGGAGAGATGAGAGAGGTGTCTCAGAGAGTAGGAAGAGGCATTAGAGCTGGTAGGGGCCTGGAGAGATGGGTAAAAAGAGGGGTGGATGGACGGATGAAGGCAGGACAAGCAGAGAGCGAGAGTGGATGTTACAGTGAAAGAGGGCTGAAATGAGGGCAATACTAACTGCTAAATTCACAGAGAAGAATGGGTGCATGGAAAGGCAGGCGTACATGCAAGCAAACTTGTAATGGTAGAGATGATGGGAATGAAGGAGACTACCTGGAGGGGACTCAAGAGAGCTGGGAAAGGGGGACGAGAGATGGTAGAAAGAAAAAAGAGAGGGAAGAGTTTGTGGCAGGCCCACTGGAGAACATATGTCTGGGCAAGACATATCTGCTCTATTGGGCCTTGCACTAAAGGCTTGAGAGGCCTGTACATTAGCATGAGTAGCTGCTGCAAGGGAATCTGCTGGAGTGCCCTGTGTCAGCCTGTGCTGCACGTTGGTGGGTGTTACGGCAGAAATAACCTTTGAGTGTTCGAGAAGACGTACTTTTCTTTTTTTGTGTAACACAAAATAAAAGGCACCATGGCATGGGAGGGAAGCAGAAGCTCTCCCTGGACAGGATCTGTGCAGTGTGTCTTGGGAAAATTTACCTGGGTCCATCTGATGCTGCACAAGCACAGGTTTCCCAGCATCTGAGGGGATGTAAGGTTTACTCACTAACTATATTCGTCTTTTTATTCTATCTTACTAAATCAGACATTTTATTCTGTCGTTTCCTGTCAGGTCTTTCTTTCTGAGATCTGAAAAGGATTCTGCACCACATCTTGCCCCATGCTGCCTCCCTGGTGTAGAACAGGACTAGGCAAAACCAGCCAGCAGAATTTTCCTGGAAGCAGATTTAGGTGGGATACAGTCAAACCCAGGAGCCAGGCCGCTTCTTGGCAACAGGGTGATAAAGAGCCCCAAAGGAGTCACCCAGGCTGACATCATTTGCCTTTACAGGACTCCTCCAGCATGTGAGATGAGTCCTCTGCCCATGCTGACATGTTTTGCTCCAGAAATGCTTGGACCTCTCATCCTGTCACGGAAAAACTGCCTTCAGCGGGGAATGTGCCTGGCATAAAGAGGAAATGAGATGACAGCAATTCAGGAAGCCAAAACACAGCCCATAGCATTAGCTGGGATGTTTTGCATTCAGGGTGAGCTTGTCAGAAAATAATCACCTCCACAAGGAATGCCTCTGGCAGCCTGGGGCAGTAAAGGGCCATGATAAAAGCCAGCCCAGCTCCTTGCTCTCTCATCCACTTCTCTTGCCTCCTTCTCCTTGGGAGTCAGGTGAGTCTGAAGCCCCTTCTCCTTCTCTGCTGTCTCTAAAAGGAGGTCTCACCTCAGTGGACCTCTCAGCTGATTCCAGATTTGTTCTATGCCAGATCTTGGGGCTGCTTGTCATGGGAGAGGGAAGTGGGGAGAAGGTTAGACATGGAGGGAAGCTGGGACTGTACTGAGGTGGCTTCTGGACTCAGGGGCTAGGCAGTAGCCGCATAGGAGCTGCTTGCTCTCTTTGGGCCCTGTCAGGATGAGGCCAAGAAGCCCCCATACATCTCTGCACAACCTCCAGCTTTCCCGGCCCTGCATGTTCTTTGGTTCCCTCATGGTGTCGTGACAGGCTGCTCCTCACGCATGCCCATGTTTTCCTTCCTCCCTGCCCTCTCTCCCAGGTGCACCTCAGGCCCCAAGACATGTCCTGCTATGACCAGTGCCGGCCCTGCCAGCCCTGCCAGCCCTGCGGCCCAACCCCGCTGGCCAACAGCTGCAATGAGCCCTGTGTCAGGCAGTGCCAGAACTCCACCGTCGTCATCCAGCCCTCTCCCGTGGTGGTGACCCTGCCTGGTCCCATCCTCAGCTCCTTCCCGCAGAACACCGTTGTGGGATCCTCCACCTCCGCTGCTGTTGGCAGCATCCTCAGCTGTGATGGAGTGCCCATCACCTCTGGCTGCTGTGACCTCTCCTGCATCACTAGCCGCTACTGCGGCAGGAGGTGCCCCCCCTGCTAAAGATGCTGGCAACGGCCTCAGATAAGGACCCCCAGGAACTCAGAAAATGCTGCTTGACACAGGATCATACTCTGTGCCATTGTTTTAGGAGCAGCTGACCATCTCTGGCTTGTCCTGCAAGGGCAGACTGGAAGGGGCCAGCCTGGGCCTTCTGAAAACATGGCCAATGTCTAACTTTCCTGTCTTCCAATCACCCTTTTTCTCTCTTTTCTTTGTATTCTTCTGCTCCCCTCAGAGCTTGCTGTGAAGACCCCAGAAACCAGCCTGGAGTCACCTGCCTCTTTCTGTGAGGCATTTCGACAGATGCCTTGTGGCAACTCTGCCACAGGGAAAGGAGAACAGAGTCTTGACTGCTCCTGCCCCTCACTCAGGGCCTCCACCTGGGCTGACCTCATTTCCCTCTTTCGACTCATTAAAAAGTTTTTGCAACCCTGCCTGTGTTCCTTAGGTGGTCTTTCCATCTGCACACTGACTGCTGAGGGAGAAAGACCTTGCTTTGGAGGGGCATTAGTTGGGGGCACAGGAGGACCCTTCATCACTCCTAGTGACATTGGAGGGTGGAACAAACTGCAGTGAGTCCTCTTTCAGGGACTGCCTCTTGAAGCTGAGGAAGACATCCCCAGTTACTCTACTGCCCATGGCCATCAGTCCTTGCCTTGCTGCGTCTCTGCTCAGAAATAGCCCCCTGGCCCTGGAGCACATCATATGAACAGGAATCCTGACAACTGCTGTCTTCCAGAGAGGAACTGTGAGCATGTGGGAGGCCCCAGGGAGGTCAGCAGTCCCACAAGCCCTTGGGGAAAAGTGGTGCTCTTGCTTTGGCTGGAGCTGTGCTGGGCAAGGAGGCTCAGAAAACTATGTTGCCAAAGGATGGCTGGATTTGAGAACGGGTAAATAGCCTTGGGGATGGCCCACAGTCCCTACTCCACCTGCCCCTCCCCTCCATCACCCGATTTTGGGGCTATGGCCTGCATGCCTGGGCATGGGCAGCAGGGACAGCTTCCCCATGCAGCCCTACCACCCTTCAGCACAGCATCTGGCATTGCCACCTGTTGACTACCTGTGTAAGGCTGAGGTGTTCACAAGTTAGTATTGGTATCAGCTACAGCAGGCCACACGCTGGAGTCCCCTGTCCCTTTGAATGCCACACCCCCTTGGGTGAAGGCATCCCTGGGACTGTGACTGGTGCCCAAACACACAACCCTGCTCTGTGCTGCCTTGTCTTCCCCAGGCACAGCTTTGCTGAGGCCCAGGACCTCTACAGCCCCACAAGTGCCACAACCCAGCTCCGGTCCAGAAGAGTGCTGTGTGAAAGGAGATACCCCCAGCTCTGTGGAGACATTGCAGTGACACTGCACTCAGCAGGATCCATGAGCTGTCCCTGAATGGCACAGCGCACGCACCAGCCCAACCAGAGTGCACACGTTGGGGTGCCTTCCCCCAGGTACCAAGCTCCTTCAGAGCCCTGAGGCTGAAGAGGCCCTTGTGCTCCACACAGCACCATTGCTTCCCACACACACGCCAGGGCCTTCCCACATCTGCAGACTCTGGGACCCTGTGGTGTGGGGGTTTTCCCTCACACTGACCCAACTATGCGGTCAGCACTACAGGACCAGCATGGAGGCCAGGGTCATTCCTGCATGGGGCGAGGATGGGGGTGCACTGCTCCCCAGGCCAGGTTCTGTGGGCGTCGATGCTGAGTCAGGTGGTAACACAGCAGCAATGAGCATTAGGACCAAGCCCACGTAGACCCAGTGCAACCATGGGTCCCAGCTCTGGCTTGCCGCCTGGCTCAGCGTCTCTATGAGAGCTCAGGCCTAGTGTAGGCCTGCCCCAGCTCTGCCCTATCTGTGCCTGTGTCTGGCCTGGGCTACTGTTGTCTTCCTGGCCTGGCCAGGCTCCTAGATAGTCCTGGTAGTCACTGGGTGGAGCCTTCACCTCATCCTCTCTTGAGTCCGGCCTTGGTCTGCACCACAGCCCCAGCTGTGACCCTGGCACTGACACCTCCCACACATCTGTTGCCTAGATTATGGCAATAATCAATAGATGCTTCTGGGGTGGAATTGTCTGCTCTCTAAGATAGAAGTCTGAGATGGACCAGCTCTCTTGTTTTTTCTAACCACAGCCCTACACCAGGGAAACATTTCTAGGCACTTACCCGGGCAACTAGGCTCCCTAGGGCCTATGTTTCCCCAAGACCGGTGAGCGTGGTGGTGAATACGCATCCACATCACCAGCCTGGAGAGCAACGGCTTGCAAGTTTCTTGGCACATCAGAACCACACAGAGTTTTTTGACTCCTGTGGATACCCTCCAAACAGTGCTCTCTTTCCTGAAGGCATCATGGCCCATTTAAAACACAATGCTATGGTTCTTGCTTTCCAGAGGAAGCAACAGCAGTATCCCCCCTCCATGGCCTGAGGGGGGATCATGGTGTCTTTGTCATACATCACCATAACAAGGGATTAACTTTTGAACAGGTTTCAAAACTGTAGTCTAACAATCCAGTACAAAATGATCAGATGCAGATGCATTTTGTGAAATATGAAGATGGAGTTTTCCCCATGACCACAGCTACTCAAAATACATTTCAAAAGACCCAGACAGGCATCTCTTGCAGCAATTTTCATAAACGTATTCTGTAAATAAAGCTTACAGCTCAACTGTAAGGCTGAGTGTGTGCTCTTTAAGCTCAGTCCACCCCAACCCAACCAAACATGTTTTTTAAATGGACACTACACACAGTAAAGTTTAAAGACTGTATGAGTATAAATCCCCATGGCAGAGGGGGTTGGACTGGATGATCTTTTAAAGGTCCCTTCCAACATAAACCATCCTATGATTCCATGATTCTATGAATATTTTCATTTCAACAGTAGTTTTTTGGTTTTTTTTTTATTTTCATTTCACAGGAGTTTTACAGATCTTCCTCTTCCTAGCTGCTGTCTGTGCTGTCTCAGCCCTCCTCAGGCACTTCGAGCTGTTTCCAGAGACCCCGGTTGTTGTATGACCTGTGACAGAAGACAGGACATTCATCACAGACGTGGCTTTCAGAAAAACATTCCAGCCTTCAGGTCTTGTCAGGTGGGCCACAAGTCTGAAGGACACATTGGACTAAATCAAGAAAGCTGGACCCCTTTATACCATCTCCTTTGTACACAAAACTTCCCTGGTTTTCCCAGCAAGAAATATGCTTGGGCTGCCCTAATTTACCTAGGAGCATTTGTGCATTCTCCCAGTACCATGGATGCACATTATCCGGAGCTTTCTGATCAACAGAGTCCTCAGGAGTCTGCAGCGGCTTTTCCACCTCTGTCTTGTTTTCTGCTGGAAAAGAGGAATTATTTTCCCCCGTTCCTGATCATGCTGCTTCTTGTGTACCAAGAATTTCTGAAGAGCAGCCGTACACCCCTTAGCTTTCTTGTAGGCCATCAAACCTGCTTTGTGGAGAATGTCCCTCATTTCAGCATCCAAAGAGTGGACCATATCAGCCCTCATGACTGCCCTGGGTAATGGCAGCACCTGTAGCAGCTTGAACTAATTTGTAGGCACCAGATACATCTTTTCCACATAGTTCATCCCTTCTTTAGCAAAAGCCCCATGCTGAGCAGAGGATCATGCTGCCATCCAGAGGGACCTCAAGAGGCTGCAGAAATGAGCTGACAGTACCCTCCTGCAACTCAACAAGGGGAAGGGCAAAGTCCTACTCCTGGGGATGAACAACCCCATGCATCAGTACATGGTGGGGACCGCCCAGCTGTAAAGCAGCTTTGCAGGAAATGACCTGGGTTGTCCTGCTGGACACCAAGTTGACAATGAGCCAGCAATGTGCCCTTGCCCCAGTGTTCTGGGCTGCACTGGGAGGAGTGCTGTCAGAAGGTTGAGGAAGATGATCGTTCCCCTCAACTCAGCACTGGTGAGGCCACTCCTGGAGTACTGGTTCCAAATCTAGACTCCCCAGTTCAAGGGAGCTATGAAAGTACTGGAGAGAATCCAATGAAGGGGCACAAAGATGATGAATGAACTGAAGCATCTCTCCTATGAGGAAAGGCTGAGAGATCTGGGACTCTTCAGCACAGAGAAGGGAGGGGGCGGGGCGAGGGTGGTGGGAGGAATCTTATCAGCATATATAAATACCTGAAGGGAGGGTGTGGTGGGTTGACTCTGGCTGGATGCCAAGTGCCCACCAAAGCTGCTCTATCACTCCCCCTCCTCAGCTGGACCCAGGAGAGAAAATATAATGAAAGGCTTGTGGGTCGAGATAAGTGACAGGGAGAGATCACTCACCCATTACCATCACGGGCAAACCAGACTCGACTTGGGGAAATCAGTTAAAATTTATTACCAATCATATCAGAGTAGGCTAATGAGAAATAAACCAAATCTTAAAACACCTTCCCCTCACCCCTCCCTTCCTCTGGGGCTCAACTTCACTCCCCATTTTCACTACCTCCTCCCCTCTAGTGGCACAGGGGTACAGGGAATGGGGGGTGCGGTCCGTGCATCACACGTTGTTTCTGCCGCTCCTTCCTCCTCATGCTCTTCCCCTGCTCCAGGGGTGGGGTCTCTCCCACTGGAGACAGTTCTCCACAAACTTCTCCAACATGAGTCCTTCCCATGGGCTGCAGTTCTTCATGAAATGCTCCAGCATGGGTCCTTTCCATGGAGTGCAGTCCTTCAGGAACAGAATGCTCCAGCATGGGTCCCCCATGGGGTCACAAGTCCTACCAGAAAACCTGCTCCAGTGTGGGCTCCAGTCCATGGGGTCACAGGTGCTACCAGGAGCCTGCTCCAGTGCGGGATCTCCACAGGATCACAGCCTCCTTTGGGTCCATCCACCTGCTCTGGCGTGGGGTCCTTCATGGGCTGCAGGTGGATATCTGCTCCACCGTTATCCTGCATGGGCTGCAGGGGGACAGCCTGCCTCACCATGGTCTTCACCATGGGCTGCAGGGGAATCTCTGCTTGAGTGCCTGGAGCACCTTCTCCCCCTCTTTCTTCACTGACCTTGGTGCCTGCATAATTGTTTCGCTCACATATTCTCACTCCTCTCCTCCGGCTGTTTCTGTTCCCCTTTCTTAAATACCCCAGAGGCGTTACCACTGTCGCTGATTGGCTCAGCCTTGGCCAGTGGTGGGTCCATCTTGGAGCTGTCCGACATTGGCTCTATCGGACACAGGCTGAAACACAGCAGGCTCTGTCTGAAACATCAGGAAACACTTGTTTACTGGCTAGGGAGACCGCGCACTGACACGCTTTGCCCAGAGAGGTTGTGGCTTCTCCCTCCTTGGAGAGGTCCAAAAGGCATATGGACAGCTTTAGGAGGAAGAGAATTGAAACCCAGCAGTGCAGCCCACCTGATTGGGAAGCTGGCCACAATTGAACACTGGAGCAGGTTGGGAGGGATGGAGGGACACCTTCACACAGGGAAGCCCTTGCAGAGGGATCTGGACAGGCTGGATGGATGGGCCCAGGCCAATTGGATGAATTTCAACAAGGCCAAGTGCCGCGTTCTGCACTTTGGCCACAACAACCCAAGGCAACACTACAGGTGGCCAAGAAGGCCAACGGCATCCTGGCCTGTATCAGAAATAGTGTGGCCAGCAGGAGTAGGGAGGTGATCATTCCTCTGGTGAGGCCGCACCTCGAATCCTGTGTTCAGTTTTGGGCCCCTCACTACAAGAAAGATATAGAGGTGCTGGAGCGCGTCCAGAGAAGGGCAACGAAGCTGGTGAGGGGTCTGGAGCACAAGTCTTATGAGGAGCAGCAGAGGGAACTGGGGTTGTTTAGCCTGGAGAAGCGGAGGCTGAGGGGAGACCTCATCGCTTTCTACAACTACCTGAAAGGGGGTTGCAGAGAGGTGGGTGTTGACCTCTTCTCCCAAGTGATGAGTGACAGGACAAGAGGAAATGGCCTCAAGTTGCACCAGGGGAGACTCAGACTCGATATTAGGAAAAATTTCTTTACTGAGAGAGTGGTAACACACTGGAATAGACTGCCCAGGGTGGTGGTGGAGTCACCCTCCCTGGAGGTATTCAAGGAGCATGTGGATGTGGCGTTGTGGGACGTGTCTTGATGGGCATGGTGGTGTGTGGTGTGGTTTTTTGTTTTGGTTTGGGATTTTTTTTTCTTTCTTTTTGTAATGGTTGGACTTGATCTTACAGGTCTTTTCCAACCTTAGTTATTCTGTGACTCTGTGATTCTGTGACCAGCCAAGGATTGCAGGGCTGGGCGCGGCTGGGCCCCTTCCTGTCAATGCAGCCACAGGCAACCCCACCAATTTGCCCCAGGCCAACATCCCTTGCTTGCACTGCACCCATCCGGCACTTGAGCTGAGGCTTCTGCTGCCACTGACGCATTCCTGCCCCAGAAATCCTGGGGTCTCTCAATCCCAGCACTCAGAAGAAGCCTCCATGAGGGAATGGGTATGGCATTAGCCAGGAAATGAAAAGGTAGCGTTGTGGAAAACAGCCACCCAGAGCATGTCATTAGCTGGGGGTTCTTCTGTTCAATGTGAGCACCGTAGAAAATTGTCACTTCAGTTGAAGCTGCCCCTGGGCCTGGGGCAGGTGAAGGCCACCAAAAAAGCCAGCTCAATGCCTCACTCCACATCTCTCGTCTCCTTCTCCTTGGAAACCACGTGAGTCTGAAGCTCTTTCCCCATGTCCTATTCTGGTCATTCAGATGTGTGGTCTTCCATCCTATGCTAGGTCATGGTGCTGCTTGTCATGAGCGGTTGAAGGCAGGTGAGGGTCTGACTCAGAGAATGAGTTGGCTGAGTGAGCTCTTAATTGAAGAAATAGCCAGCAGCCTCATTGGGCCTGGTGACACTTTGCAGTAGCATGTCTGAATGAGGGCAAGAAACCCTTTTGCCTCACTGCCCAGTTTCTACCTCCTAGCTGAGCAGGTGCCTTTGAAACCCTCGTGGTGGGGTGATGGACTCATGGGAGATTGCTCCTCACATGTCCCTGTGCTCGGCTTCTCTTTTGCCCTCTCTCCCAAGTGCATGTCCAGCCTCAAGGCATGTCCTGCAATGACCAGTGCCTGCCATGTCAGACCTGCAGTCTGACCCCACTGGCCAACAGCTGCAATGAGCCCTGTGTCAGGCAGTGCCAGAACTCCACTCTTGTCATTGAGCCCCCTCCCGTGGTGGTGGCACTGTCTGGCCCCATCCTCAGCTCCTTCCCACGGTACACCAATGTGGGATCCTCCACCTCTGCTGCTGTTGGCAGCATCCTCAGCTGTGACAGGGTGCCCATCACCTCTGGGTGCTGTGACCTCTCCTGCATTACCAGCTGCTACTGCGGCAGCAGATGTCCCCCCTGCTAAAGCCACTGGTGACAGACAAGACCAGGATCCCCAGGAATCCAGACCTGGATTCTGGACTGAGGACAGAGCTCCTAGCCATCGATTTCAGCAGGCTGAGCATCCAGTGCTGCCCTTCCAAAAGAGGTGCAGCTGGGGCTCTCTGAAAACGGCCAAAGTTTAACTTCCTTGCCTCTACTCCCTCCCATCTCTTCCCTGTCTTCTGTTCTTCTGGCTCACTAGACCCTCAAAGACAACCTGGGGTATCTACTGATCCCTATCCCTCCATGGGACAGCCAGATGGATGCCCTGTGGGATCTCCACCATGGGCAATGGGCACAGACTTTGGGCAGCTGCCAGCGATCTCCCACCACCAGCAGCCTCCTCTAGGAGTGAACTCATTTCTCTCTTCAGAGTCATTAAAGTTTTCCACTTCCCAGCCTCTGCCTCCGTATACCCCTTTTATTGGTGGACATTGTCTTGTATTGCCAAGGAAGAAAGGCAGCACCTTGGCTGGCGGAGAGTGAGGTGGGGGAACAAGCAAACCTTTCACCATTCCCAGAGGAAGGGGAGGGTGGGACATAGGGCAGTGGGTCCCTTCCAGTCACCGTCTCTTGGAGCTGAGGAAAACATACTCAGCACCTCCACAGCCAGTGGGGATCAGGCCCTGCATTCCGGCATCTCTGCTCAGATACGCCCCCTTGGCCTCAGAGCACATCCTGCAGATGGGGAGCCCAACCACTGCTATCCCTCAGTGAGGAGCCCGGTGCTGCTGCTGGAGGCTCTGAGAGGTCAGCGGCTCACAAGCCTGTGAAGAAGGGAATTCCTTCTGCTTTGCATAGCCCTGTGCTGGGAAAAGAAGCTCAGTCAGAAGGTGGCCCCAAAGGATGCAGGAGTGGGGATAGAGTGAGAAAAAGCATTTACAACAGCCCAAGACCTTCTCCTCCTCATCTTCCCAACTGTTCCCAGCATGAAGGGGCATGGCCTGCACCCGAGGGCAAGCATAGCAGAGGCAGGTCCCCGATATACCATCTACCCCCCAACACAGTTCCCTGCACAGCACAGCAGTTACACACACGTGCAGAGCTAACGTAACTCCCTGGTGATGTTGAAATCGGCTTGGCCAGGCCACACATGAGGGCATCCAGTGGCCAAGCCCATGAGTTCTGTGAAAATAGTCACTTCAAATGTCGCAGCATTCCTCAACAGGCCAGAGTTGAGCCTCAAGGAGGAGATGGTTTTAGCCCAGGTCCCAGGTGACATCGCCAGCTCGGCGTGCTCCTCCAAAATGTCACAAACTGGAGAGTTCCCTTTGAGAGGTGCTCCACTCAGAGGGAGATGCTGGTTGCAGCCCGCTGCAGTCCAGGAGAGCTCAAAGGGAGTTCTCCAGGGCTTTTAGGGAATGATGGATCATCCCATTCTTCTTGCTCGCATTAACCGTCTCGGTCAGGTAACAGGAGGGCCTGATACAGTCAGTGCCATTCCCTGCTTTCACGATGTAAGAGTTCTTGGAATGGTCAAGGGATGCTTAATCGCCCAACTCATTACACAAAGGTCTGTGCCTAGCTGGAGTTTCTGAGGTCATAGAGTGGCCCAAGAGAGAGGGGAAAGGAATGCAGCACCACAAAGAGAGAGGCCTGCAGGACTATCTGATGAAGCAATATGCAGCAGGAAAATCCAGAAAGCAAAGAGCAGCAGCAAGGAACCATTGCACAAACAGCCCCAATCACGTGCATTGCCCATCACCTCACCAGAGCCATTAGGCAGAATAACCACGTAACCCACAGTGAAAACAAGGGGACCTGAGAGTCTTTCACCACCTTCTCCTCCCTCTCAGGCCACTGACACTGACCCCTCCGGGAGGAGGATCTTGGCCTGCAGCCCTCTGGGTGTACAGGGGAAGCAGAACTGCCAGGGGAGAGCTGAGGGCCCCATCCCCAATCTCAGCCTTGCACAGACAGATGCCCTCCCTCCCCTGGGTGTTTGCACAGCCAGGGAAGCTCCCTGCACCAGGCTGTCATGCACAGCACAGAGGTACAAGGCACTGTCAGAGACCTCGACTTCCTCCAGCTCCACAAGGACAAGGACAAGCTACTCCTACTGTATGAGAAAGGTTGGGGGTCATTAGGGAACAAGATGAGGGATCATTGGGTCACCCCCTACTCCCAGGGAGCACATGGGGCACCCATTGGACTGCTGCACTGGGAGAGGTGGGGAAAGGGCAGCTCTGCACCCCCGAGCTGAAAGAGTGTGTGAAGGGGCAAGGGATTTGCAGGTGGGGACCCCTATTCCCACTCCCTTTCTGCATTAAGACCAGTGTGATTCCATGCACCCGTCATGGCAGACATAAAAAACTGTTCATTATCGTTAAGTTAATCTGACCTGAGCAGGCATAGACCTACAGCTGCAGGAGGCTGTATTTCCCTGTGGTGTTCAGCAACGTGGTGAAGACGGACGCTCCACCTGGGGCCGGCTACTGCCTGATATGAGATATGCTGTGGGGCTTGGCGTTCCTTCTACTAGTACCAGCACAAGCCATAAAATTAGTGCTCTCATAGGCACAGGTGGTCTCGAAGGTGTCTCTCTCCTCTGCTGTGACTTGTCCTTCTTGGTGGGTGATGGCGGTCTGCCCCATGGTGCCTGGAAGAAAGCAAGGGTCAGCAACTATTCAGGGAAAGGCTCCAAGATGCAAAACAAGAGGGAATGCAAAGTGTCAGAGGAGAAGGCTCCCTCTGCCTTTCTCTGCAGCCAGAGCCCCATGGATGGGAACAGCAAGGTGGTGGGTGTCTTTGGGCAGGAGGTCTGAGACCTCAGCTCAGCATGGATCCCAAACCACAATTGTGCCAATTACCTCCCAAAAGGTTAATGCCAGAGGAGAGCTATGCTTTCACCCAGGTCTTCCATCTCCACTCTCGTGCTGCCCAGTCTCTCAGGGGAACAGCCTGTAGTGCCTGGCCCTCCTGTGACTGGTCCAGGACACCTCCTGCAGGGTGAGGGACCGTGGGAACGCCTGTGACATGTTTCACCCTGCGCCCCATTCCCTGTCATCTAGCATGACTCCAAGGCCATGGAAGGGAGGGAAGAGGAAGCCCTGGCAGTGCAGAAATGCACTGGAGGAATGGAAAGCCAGGGCATGTTGCATGACATGTGCCAGCCAGACGAGGGACTGGGACATCCTAAGAATGTGCGTGTGATGAGAGAGTTTTCATGTCCCTGCATCAACTTTCCAAAGCCCTATGTATTCGGGTTGCCAGGTCAGAAAATGTGTCCTGCCGAGATAGAAAAGAGCTTCTGCAATGATTTGTCTGTGGAACACTGGGCCCAGACTGACCAGCGAAGAGAAGCAGAGAGAGGTGGATGGTTGGCAAGAGAAAAGGGAGGCAAGGGGTCTAAGATGATGAGGAGAGGAGGTGTTTCTTCTCAGTCTCATTTTCTCTTTCCCATCAGTAACAGCGCCTTGAGAAAACAGATGCAAAACGACCCCTGTGATCTGATGTTTCCCAACATTTGTCCATAATTCAAGGCAGCTGCCTGCAGAGATCTGTTGAGTGGATGAGGATCTCATGGGGAGAAGAGGAATCATGCTTCCAGACAAAGCCAATCCTTACCCAGTGGCTGCCTCCAGAAAACAGCAATGACGAGAAACCCAAGGTGCATGCTGAGACCGATCCTCCTGCATGTGTGAGAGAGACTCAAAAAACCCACGCGTCCCCACCAAGAGCCCTGAGAGAGCAGAGCTGCTGGAAATGACTCTGCAAGGGGAACAAAGACTGAAATGGGGAGGACAAAATGCTCGATCCTAGCACACCTGAAACACCCGTGATGTGGTCCTCCCTCCTCCAGCAGTGACACATACTGCTCCTGCAGCTACAGCTTCTGCTTTTCCAAGGTGAAGGGTACAAGGGGGATAGGCCTGCACCTGCGGACCAACACCTCTGACACATCCTCCTGTGCAACATCTTGGGAGTCTCTCTTTCCTTGATGCCTGTGCCTCCTCTCTCACCAACATCCATCCTATGGTGGAGTTGGCCTAGCCTAGCTCCTGCGCAGTGTCTAGTCCCAAACTCCTGTCAGCACGCCCCCAAGCCCTGCAGACGCTAACTGTACCACTCAGCCCCCTCAGGCACTGTGGTCTTTCTTCCCCTAGCCAAAAGAAGCTATCTTACGAATCAACAAATGAAGCTACCTGCCACACTGCCCATCCTATTTTATAAATCAGCTTCCGAAAGGCTCATTGGCAAAAAAACCCAAACAACAAAAAACAACAAAGAGCCTTTCCACTTGACCATACCCCTTCCATTTTCATTTTCCTCACAACCAGTTGGATATGCACTTGTCCTGTCCTTACTTCTACGTTCAACTAACAAACCAACCAAACTATTTTTACTCTTACTGTAGCATAATTTAGGTTGGACAGGCTGGTCAGGGTTGTGTCCAGTCAAGGCTGGAAAACTTCCGAGGCCAGAGCCCACACAACATCTCTGGAAGCTGTATTCCACTACTCGAGAATATTCTGCGTCCAAAAAAGGTGTAAAGTATAAAGAGTTTTTTATATCTAAATAGACTTTCCCAGGTTCAAAATTGTGTCCTTTGCCTCTTCTCCTACCACTGTGCACCTTAAAAAGAGCCTGGATCCATCTTTTCCACATCCTCAGAGCACATAGTTGTAGACACCCATAAGGTCTCCCTTGAGCCTTCTTTTCCTAAGGCCCCATTCCCTCAGGCTCTCAGTGCATCATGTCCCCAAGCCCCCTGAGTGCCTCGGGGGCTTCTCCTGGACTTGCTCCCACATGTCAGTACCTTTCCTACATACCAAGGAGCCCCAAACTGAACACACAACCCCAGGCATGCTCTCAGGAGTGCCAAATAGAGGAGAAGGAGCACTTTCCTGGTGTAGAATCATAGAATCGTTTAGTTTGGAAATTAGAATCATAGAATCATAGAATCGTTTAGGTTGGAAAAGACCTTTAAGATCATCAAGTCCAACCATTAACCTAACACTGCTAAGTCCACCACCAAACCATGTACCTAAGTGCCTCACCCACAGGTCTTTTAAATACCTCCAGGGATGGTGGCTCAACCACCCCCCGGGGCAGCCTATTCCAATGTCTGACAACCCTTTCAGTGAAGAAATTTTTCCTAATGTCCAATCCAAATCTCCCCTGGCACAACTTGAGGCCATTTCTTCTTGTCCTGTCACTAGTCACTTGGGAGAAGAGACCAACACCCACCTCTCTGCAACCCCCTTTCAGGTAGTTGTAGAGAGCGATAAGGTCTCCCCTGAGCCTCCTCTTCTCCAGGCTAAACAACCTCAGTATTCGAGGTGCGGCCTCACCAGTGCCAAGTACAAAGGGACAATCACTTCCCTAGTCCTGCTGGCCACACTGTTTCTGCTACAAGCCAGGATGCCACTGGCCTTCTTGGCCACCTGGGCACACTGCTGGCTCGTATTCATCCAGCTGTTGACCAACACCCCCCAGGTCCTTTTCTGCCAGGCAGCTTTCCAGCCACTCTTCCCCAAGCCTGCAGCATTGCATGGGGTTGTTGTGACCCAAGTGTAGGACTCAGCACTTGGCCTTGTTAAACCTCATACAATTGGCCTCAGCCCATCCATCCAGCCTGTCCAGATCCCTCTGGAGAGCCTTCCTAGCTCAATCAGATCAACACTCCCACCCTGCTTGGTGTCGCATGCAAACTTATAGAGGGTGCACTTGATCCCCTCCTCCAGATGAAGACATCTTTGATAAAGACATTAAACAAAACTGGTCTAGCATAAAAGTCTGCAAGCTACACTTTTGCTAAGACATCTCAGAGGGCAGTAGGTCTGCTTTGCCACAAGCGCGCACCACTGACTCACCTTCAGCCATTGGCCACCAGGCATCGCCTGCCTTCCCAGGTGTCTGACCTATAAACTCTGCCTCCAGCACGGTCCGAGCTACATCAAGAAGCTGAAAGGTGCCTGTCTCCAGAGGAACTGGTTGCTCTTGACTCAGGCCTTTGGAGAAAAATCCTCTTTTGTTGTGCCCTACCCGGATGGACACTTCTGGTGGGAACTGCAACACAAACTCCTTCCGCACGTGATCTGTAAAGCCAGAAAGGTATTTCAATTTTGTCTGCCTCCATATCCATCTATCTATCACGTCATCAGCTTTCTCACTGGGCTCATTCTCCATCTCACTTTCTATCAGCTACCAAATGCTCTTCCATGTATCTGAACAGTCTGCTATTGCAGGTTCAGCCAATTGCTAGGTGCAAGGCAAGAAAGGTATTTTCCCTCCTTGGGCTAATTTGACCAGGAAATAAATCAGAAGAGCAATCATGTCTCCTGCCAACTATGTTGGTCAGTGGATGCTGAGGGAAGCACAGGAGCAAGACAAGCAGGTAGGCTACTTTGGCTGAGTATGCACTTCTGGGTCCCAAGTCCCTGGGCCTGGACTTGGCTGAAAAAGTCACACCCATACATGTCTCAACAGCTTTCCTCACTGGCAACACAGGCTGTGGAAGCACAGAAGGCAGCCCAGATGATGTTGCCCTCTGCGTTACAGTCAGCCTTCCTCCATGCCTTCAGGTACCCACATGGAGAAGCCCTGGCGGCCTCTACTGCCCTGGCCTCTAGGACACCACCAATGAGGCAAGCATGCTGCCTGGCCAGTTGGAAGCCCATCCAAGGAATGCCTGGAGAAGGGGATCCTTTGCCAGTTCAAGACAGGGGCCCCTGCCATTGCAGAAACCAGGTTTCCCTCTCTGCTTCTGAAGCCAAACAACTCGGACTTTGAACAGCTGAGTGAGCTACTAGAGCCATCCAGGCTTCCCCGGGGTGCAGGTGGACAGAGGACTCTCCTCTCAGGGCCCTAAATGGGCCTTTACAAAGGGGGTCCAAATTTTCATCCTATGTCTAGTACTTCGCTTGCACACCAAAGGCTCTGCATTTGGTGTGGAGGGAAATCCCCTACAAAAGCCTCATGATCTGGAACCTATGGAGAAAGCCTGAAGGTTTTAGTCCCCTCTACATCTTTTCCTCATGTCTGTGTTGAGCTCAAACTCCTGACATTGTGGGATGACCTTCTAGAACCCGAACAGCCCCCCTGAGGGCTAATGATGGAGGAGCTTGGGAGAAGTCTGATGCCTATGCTGATGCCGATGCAGGTGCCTAGATGCTGATGCCGATGCTTATGACAGGCAGTGGGGAAAGCCCCCCGGGGACGGTGGTCAGGTGGGGCTGGGCAGGGCGAGGTGGCTCTGGCAGGCAGAGCGGCAGCGCCCCCTGTTGGGCCTGGTCAGGGCTGTCATAGAGTAATGGAATCACAGAATCATAGAATCATAAAATGGTTTGGTTTGGAAGGGACTTAAAGATCATCCAGTCCAACCCCCCGGCCATGGGCAGGGACATCTCTCACTACATCAGCTTGTCCCAAGCCCCGTCCAACCTGACCTTGAACACTTCCAATGCTGGGGCATCCACAACTTCTTTGGACAACTTCTTCCAGTGTCCTGACAACCTAATCATAAAGCATTTCTTACTTATGAACAATCTACATCTACTCTCTTTCAGTTTAAACCATTACCCCTTGTCCTGTCACTACAGGCCCTGGTAAAATGTCTCTCTCCGTCTTTCTTTTAAGCTCCCTTGAAATAATATTTCTTTGTCTTTTGAAGAGAGGGTATTTATCTGAAGGCAACTTCATCAGGCCAGCTTCCTGAACAGAGATGTCCCAGCCTCAGCATTTGCAGCTGCAGGCCATCTGGCTCACCCCAGACACACAGCCCTTTGCTGTTATGTGAACATGTAAGGACAGCACCTCCCTCTCCCTGCAATGAAGCTGAAACTGGTCCCAGACCTCCACAAACACCCTATGGCGATCACCAGGCCAGACCTTGTAAAACTCTGGGACTATCTTGATTTCTAAAGTGGGGAACCCCTGGAGCTGCAGCAATAGGGATTGTCTCTAGCTTTGACTTTGTCACTCATCCACACCCTTTGCACGAGCACAGGTTGAATGTCCAAACAAGACCCTGTGGCTTGGACCCCAATATACTTTCTCTCTTTCCTGCAATGAGAACAGAGTTGATTGAACTACTTCTGTCCAACCCACAAAAGCCCAAAAGCCCTCTGCTGTCATTCAATCCAACAGGGATGGCTAGTGCCTGATTGACCTTCTTAGCAGTGGGCTTTCAAGGACTTGCCTCAAGTTGTCAGGGGCACAGAGGCAGAGAGCTGGCTGGTGGAGTCCTGGTTCTCAGAGTATGTGGAGAGAAGCTGTGTTTCCTCATGTGCATATGCATCTGTCTGTGCCTGTGGGCGTATTTGTTGCTGTGTGTTTGCATTTGTATGTTCATTTGCAAATGCACATGTGAGGGTGAGTGTCTGCCAATGTGTGTGTGAACAAGTGCATTTCTGTGTGTGTCTGTGCATGTGTTTGTGTACACGCACGATTTTGCAGGTGAGCAAGTGTATGTGGTGTGAGTGTATATGTGTGGGCATATGTGTATGCAGATGGCCACATACATAGCTGTGTGTGTACACGAGCCTGCATATATATCTACATGCAAGCATGAGTGTGCAAGTGCATATTAGCACATGCCAACACTTACCTGATGAGAATTCTGGGGAGTGACTGTGTGTGAGCACACGCAGGGGTTCCTGTGGAACTGGGTGTGCATGCTCGTGTGTTTTTATGTGTGCTGACGTGTGAGTGAAGGGAGGATGGAGCTCCTGGCCAGTTTCTTTCAGAGAGATTGAGCATCTCTGGTTCTTTGCAATGTAAGGCTGGAAGGGATCAGCGTGAAAGCATGGCCCATGTCGGCCTTTCTCTCCTTCTGCTCTCTCCTTGCCCTCTCCTCTCCTTGTTGGCTTCTGATCCCCTTTGGTCTACCCAGACCAGTCTAGGGAAGACCTGCAGGACACCTCCCTCCTCAGTGCAAGCCGAGGGACACCCTGCAGGAGCTCTGCTACAGCCAAAGGGCACCAAATCTCAACTGTCCCTGGTGCTCTCTTCACAGTGGCACTCTACTCGCAGTAACTTCGTTTTCGTCTGTTGTGGCATGAAAGGTCTGCTGCATGCCAGCCTCTTTCTCTGTATTGTCCTTCCCTGTGTGGACACTCCCCCAAGTGCTCAGTGAGCAAGGTGTTAGTCTGGGGTGATGAGAGTGGAGGCAAAAGGGGACTCTTCACTGATCCAGGAGGAAGGGGAGTGTGGGACACCCACAGAGGGGTTGTAGAGCATCTTCCCACTGTGGAAGGGGCCCTACTGAACTGCTGCAGCAAAGTGCTGGACTTGCTGAAACACCTCTGCCCAAGGGTTGGTTTGGCAGCACAGACTCAACCCACTCTCCGACCCAGCACTTCTTCAAACTCCTCACAAGCAAAGCCCAAGAGGGGAAGGAGGAAAAGCTACCGAGAGGGGAGGCAACTAGTTCAACACCGACATGTGAACTGAAACGCAGATATGCTCATACAAAATCTCCTCTTGCTGTCAGCTGCTATTCAGGGGTGGGGTTTTTGGCTTTTGAAGAGAATGCATTTACCTGCAGATAAACCTGGGAGCAACTTCATTACTTCAACCCCATTTCTGTGTGCAGACCTCAGCATTAGCAGCCTGCAGGAAGCTGGGCTGGTAGCAGACACACAGTCCTCTGCTGAGGCATTGCTTTTTACATAGGTTTTCCTATGAATGTCCTTTTGCTCAACAGCAGAAATGAGGAGTGGTTTATTTCCCAGACTATGCCATGAAAACTTAGAAGACGACAATGCCAGACAATCTCAGCATGGGCAGGATTTTGCACTGTGTCTTAAACCCCAACCCAAGCTCCACCTCAGGCTCCATAACTCAGGGTTCCCAGCATCTGAAAGGGCATAACATCACCCGTGCTATCCCCGTTTATCTTCTTGTCTTATCTCCAACCAATGGTATTTTAATCAACACTCTGTGGAGCCAGAGTCTATCTACACCCATGCTTCACCCTCATCGTTAAAAAACGACAATTCCAAATTTCTAACAGGAATTTCCCCTGTTCGAGAACATGTCCATTGACTTTCGCTGTATCACTGCGCTCAAGAAGAGTTTGGCTCCACCTGGCCCTTCATCCTCCAGTCAAGTGCTAGAAGCATCAAAAAGCTCTCTCTTAAGCTTCTCTTTTGCAGGTTGAAGAAGGCCAGTTCTCTCAGCCTCTCCTCATGTCTCGTCTTACAGAAACACAAAATTGGTAAATTTGGAAGGGACCTCTGGAGGTCATTGGGTCCAAATCCAGCCTCAGGAAGGGTGACCTAGAGCTGGTTACAAAGCACCATGTGCAGAAGGATTTTGAGCACCTCCCAGGATGGAGACTCCACAACCTCTCTGAGCATCCTGTGCCAGTGCTCCCTCACCCTCACAGTGAACAAGGGTTTCCTGGTGTTCAGAGAGAGCCTCCTTTGTTCCAGTTTGTGCCAAATGCCTCTTGTCACAAGGACACTGCTTATACACCAGTCCCTCCAGCTGCTGGCACAAGAGAGAAAGGCCTTGTAACCACCAGCCCCTTCTCCAGTTGCTGGCACCAAGCCCTAAAGTCCCTCTGGGCATTGGTTGTTTGCCCAGTTACTGGCACCCAGGTCTCTCTTTCACACCAGTCTCTCCAGTTACTGGCACTCAGACCTTGCAGCACTCACACATGGGAAAGGGAGTGAAGATACACAGAAGGATGGTTAAGAAAGGATTTAATAAGAAGGCACAGGGAACTGTAGTGATCAGGTGCAGGGCTCATACCAACAAGTGCACTGACCAGCCCCTGCTTACATGCGGCTGGCTCCTGTTTTCCTTCCTCTACTCGGTTGGCTCCCCTTGCTCCTCCCCAGTCCCCACTTGCCCTCACCTTTGAGCCTTCCCTTAAGCATGCCTTAATAAGTGCTGCCTAGTCCCACAGCACCCCCCCTCAAACATCCCAAATCCTCATGTTCCTCTTGTCACTTCTTGTCACTTGCAAAGCTCAGCCTCACCCACTGCCAAGCTACACCTGCAGTTTCCTAATGGCCCATCAATTAGAGGCTGCAGAGCTCTGGGCTCCCTCCTTGTCTCCCTTATCACTTCCTTAGAGATTGATGGCATTGTGTGCTTTGGTTATCACTTTCCCTTTTACTTGTTCTTCCCTTGGAAAGGAAAAGGGACTTGATCTGACAGCTTTAGTGGACCAGCTGCTCTCACCTTCCACATTCCTTTACAGTGGCTTCTGCTGAACTTGCTCATGTGTGCGAGTCCCTCAAGACACTGCAAGGCTCCTGTCCCCAGAGAAAGCTGGGTCTTTTTAGTGTAGGTCCTGGGGGGAATCCCCAAGGTGCTCTCAGTCATTGAAGCGCCTCCCTGCACCACCTGCAGCAACACTAAACCCTGGTATTTGCTTTCCAGGGCACCCAAGATGTTACCAATGTGAAGGAAAAGGGAAAGCTTGGCCAAAATCCCAACCAGTTTCAGAGAAAAAAAAAAGTCCTCAGCTCACATAAAATGTCATTCTGGAATGGACTGGTTTGCATCCTGATTTTCCAACATATTTACTGTTTGTTTTCCCAGCTATTCTTTGTTTCTTGCAAGATGTTGAATCCATTCTCACAGATATTTATGTAGAGCTGAGGCGGAAGAGGACAGACCTGAATTCCACTCCAGGTGGGATCCAAACCATAGCTTTCTTAGCCATCCAGGTGGGAATGGGCCTTCTCAGCCACCTTCCAGTACCTCACAGAGGTATTTTTCTCCAGGGGCAGACACTCAGCTTTCTTAGTCACCTCAGAAGGCCTCAACGCAAACACCAGATGCCATGGCCTACTGACATGATGTCACCCTATTAATTAGAGCATGCTGGTCTGCAACCATGACTGCTTTTGTCAGCTTCCACTACAGGTGCTCTTGAGGGCCAGCTCTTTGTTTTCCAAACTATAACAAGACTTGCTGTGTTGCGTTGACCCTCGCCAGATGCCAGGTGCACACCAAAGCCACTCTATCACTCCCCCTCCTCAGCTTGACCCAGGAGAGAAAATACAACAAAAGGCTTGTGGGTTGCGATAAGGATTGGGAGACCACTCACCAATTACTGTCACAGGCAAAACAGACTCGACTTGGGGAAATTAGTTTAATTTAGTACCAATCAAATCAGAGGAAGCTAATGAGAAATAAAACCAAATCTCAAAACACCTTCCCCCCACCCCTCCCTTCTTCACGGGCTCAACTTCACTCCCCATTTTCTCTACCTCCTCCGCCCGAGTGACACAGGGAAAGGGGGAATGGGGGTTGTGGTCAGTTCATCACACTTTGTCTCTGCCGCTCCTTTCTCTTCAGGGGGAGGACTCCTCCTGCTCTTCCCCTGCTCCAGGGTGGGGTCTCTCCCACTGGAGAAAGTCCTCCACAAACTTCTCCAACATAAGTCCTTCCCACGGGCTGCAGTTCTTCATGAAATGCTCAAGCATAGGTCCTTTCCATGGAGTGCAGTCCTTCAGGAACAGACTCCTCCAGTGTGGGTCCCCTGAGGGGTCACAAGTCCTACCCAGAAAACCTGCTCCAGCATGGGGGCCTCCATGGGCTGCAGGTGGATATCTGCTCCACCATTATCCTCCATGGGCTGCAGGGGGACAGCCTGCCTCACCATGGTCTTCACCATGGGCTGCAGGGGAATCTCTGCTTGAGTGCCTGGAGCACCTTCTCCCCCTCTTTCTTCACTGACCTTGGTGGCTGCATAATTGTTTCGCTCACATATTACAGAATCATGAATCACTAAGGTTGGAAAAGATCATCAAGTCCAACCATCAAGTAACATCAGCATGCCCACTAAACCATGTCCCACAATGCCTCGTCCCACACGTTCCTTGAACACCTGCAGTGATGGTGACTCCACCACTTCCCTGGGCAGCTTATTCCAGTGTCTCAGCACTCTCTCCGTAAAGAAATTTTTCCCAATGTTCAGCTTAAACCTCCCCTGGTGCAACTTGAGGCCATTTCCTCTTGTCCTGTCGCTAGTCACTTGGGAGAAGAGACCAACACCCACCTCTCTGCAACCTCCTTTCAGGTAATTGTAGAGAGCGGTATGATCTCCCCTCAGCCTCCTCTTCTCCAGACTGAACAACCCCAGTTCCCTCAGCCGCTCCTCATAAGACTTGTGCTCCAGACCCCTCACCAGCTTTGTTGCCCTTCTCTGGACACACTCCAGCACCTCAATGTCCTTCTTGTAGTGAGGGGCCCAAAACTGAACACAGTATTCAAGGTGCGGCCTCACCAGTGCCAAGTACAGGGGCATGATCACTTCCCTAGTCCTGCTGGCCACACTCTTTCTGATACAGGCCAGGATTTCTGATACAGGCCAAGATTTCTGATACAGGCCAGGAATTTCTGATACAGGCCATATTCTCACTCCTCTCCTCTGACTGCCGTTGTGCAGGGGCTTTTCTTCCCCTTCTTAAATACATTATCACAGAGGCGCTACCACTGTCACTAATGAGCTCAACCTTGGCCAGCGGTGGGTCAATCTTGGAGCATTGGCTCTATCAGACATGGTGGAAGCTTCTAACAGCTTCTCACAGAAGCCACCCCTGTAGCTCCTCAGCTACCAAAACCTTGCTGTGCAAACCCAATACACCTGTGCACAGAAGGAAAAATTAAATCCCAGAAACGCAGCCACCAGCAGTTTTCTGTTGGGCATAGAAATCACAGGGACTCAGGGACACAGGAACTCCCCCCATCCAAGCACTCGTCAGTCCCCAGAGCTGGAGGAGAGACGTGAAATGCAGGGGGACAGCTCAAGCGCTTGAACAGAGACTCTTGTCCAGTGCCTGGCTGATGCGTCTTGCTCATGTGTTGTGGCTTTCACCGATCCCCTGATGTAGGGCTGGCAGGACATTCTCCTTCCTTGGTCTTCTTTGGCAAGGAGGTTAAACCACAGGAGCAGGCATGTCTCCTACCAAGAGCCCCCTTCTCCAACAGTGGTCATTGGTGGATGCTGAGGGAAGAGGAAGAGCTGGACAAGCCGCTGGCATACTTCTCCTGAATACTCACTGTTGTGTCCCATTCAGTTTCAGTGGCTCGGGGTGTTCCTAAGTCTGCTGTGTCAATGCACCTCGTGGCAAGGAAGGGCAACAGCATCCTGGTTACAGTAGGAAGAGCATTAAAGTTGCTCAGCCAAAGGAAAGACACCAAACTGTGACCCTTACTGTGTGCCAGGTTTGCAAGGGCCTAGCAGAGGTTTTTCAGCACTGGGAGGTTCTTGTTTGGGCAGTAACGTCACAGTTGGGCTTTTCCTGGCCCTCCAAGTCAGAAGGTGCTTGAGCATCCTCTCAGGCAGGCATAACCTGGTGTAGAAGCGCTGCCTCTCAGCTCCAGGTCACATTGCCAAAGGGGCCTGGGGCACCTCATAATTCCTGTAGGAGCCTGAAGGAAGAGATCAAGCAGTCTGCTGTCAGGCAATGGGAGGCTGCAGGCTGCTTTCCTGCTTTTTGCTCCTCCTGGAGATCACAACCAGCCCAACCAGCCCCCAGCAAGGGAGGAGTGTCCCTGGTGAACTTCTCCTGCCATCCAGTGCCCAGCCAGAGACAGGGGCCTGCACCCACCTCTCACGGGGCTGGAGGCAGGCCCCTTTGCAGCCACTCATGTGCTCCTTGCCCCTCGGTAGTGTCTGAAAGGAGGCAGAAGCAGGAGCAGCCAAAGGCACCAGCAAAGAGGTTTCTGACTCCCTGTCCCCACAGGGGCTTTCTCTCCCTTCTCCCCAGGCCACGGATGAGGCCCTTCAAGGGAAACTTCTGTGGGAACAGCACCTGCTGTAATCAGCCCACCCAGAGTCAGGCACACCACCTCACTCTGGCAGGAGGACATCCAGCCCAATCCTCTTCATCGCAGACATCTACTGCCCACCCATTCAGGCATCCTGGTCAGCCCCTTTGTCTGGGGTTGGCACCCTCCATAAGCGTGAGAAGAGAGGATTGTCTCATAAAATCAGGGGTGTTTCTACCTACAGTGGCATCAGAACTCCTTCTGGGATGCAGTGGAAAAAGTATTTTAGGATGGTGCCAGACATGGGATGCTTAGGAGAAGCAGCAGAGACAGGGAAAGGGAAGGATGAAGGCAGTTTGGCCTGGAGCAAGCATGGGAAGACAGATGGAGGCAGGGATGAGAGCAGCCAATCCCCTGTGAACATGGGACTGATCCATGTGATCTCCTGGCCATGCCTGTTGCCCTGCCTTGTTTGTCCACCTGCCAGTTGTTCCCTGGAAACACAGTTATGGAGTCTAGCTATGACAGGGAGCAGGGCTGATCCTTCACTCTGTGCCTCTGAAGCCTCTGACCATGGGCTTTGAACAGCTGTGTCAGCTACTCAGGCCACACAGAGTTCCCTGGGGACTGGCTGGAGCCCACAGTCCCTTCCCAGAGGCCTCCTTCCAGCTCTCACTCACCTCAGACCTCCAGCCCCTTGGGGCAACTTAGCAAATCTGTTTCTGACTCACTCATCCAGTAGGAACCTGGCATCCCTTGAGGCTGCAGTCAGCATGTCCAGTCCAGGCTTTTACACTGTCTCCTGGGCCTCAACTCCAAAGGGTCTGAGTCCTTAAAAGAATCTCATTATCTCAACACTAAGCCACTGTGGGGAGCGCTTGAAAGTGCCCATGACCTCGACCCACCAACCTCCTGCCAGTGTGGAGCTTGAACTCCTCACTCCGTGGCATGACTTTGTAACGCTAGCAAGATTATTTTGAAAGCTCCATGAAATTCTGTAGCTGGAGGAGGCAGATTTTAATTGCATCTCTGAGCTTTAACAAAGTAACAAACTGTGAAACCCGTTCTGCTTTTTCTTTTCTAAGGCAAGTTTTGCATTAGCAACTTTCAATTGGAGTCCCTGTGTGGAGGAAAGCACCTGCTGAGAGTTCCCTTGGCTATCCTAGTGAGGAAAGTCAGAAGCCTGAGAAGAGGCCCTGTATGTTCCATGCCAGCAGTGGCCAGTCCCTGCGGCAGGACTGAGGGCTGTCCAGCTGCCGGTGGCCAGGAGGATCTCTGCCGCCCGGCTCCCTGCACAGAGCAGAAAGTTTCTGCTCCTCACGGGGAGCCAGCGGGGCCAGCGGCTGCAATCGCTCCTTCCTGGGCAGCACCGGACACCACCACCACTCTCGCCATGATTGCTCCCCTGCTGCCGCTGCCACCAGTGTCACGGGGGATTTCTGTCTGCGTCCCGGTGGGAGTGCAGGGGTGATCAGGGGGCGAGGGGAGGGACAAGGTTTCTGCCCAGTGGGAGGCTGTGGAGCTGCATCATGGAGACCTCCAGAGGCTGTGGTACACAGGAGCTGTGGGGCCCTCCATGCCAATGCCAATGCCAAAGCCAAAGGTAGTGCCGGTGCGGATGCTGGTACTGGGCAAGCAGGGCCTGAAATTGACAGCAGTGGAGCGTGAGCTTTGGAGCTGCAGGAAAAGAGGGTTCAGGAGGCAGGGGCTGATTTTCAGTACTTCTTCCCGGAAAGATCTCTAGCAGTTTTGGGCCACCACCACTCAGCTGCACTCCAACATGGACTCAGCTGAAGACAACTGGGGACAACTGCAGCAGGCCTAGACCATTCTGGGGAAGGAGGAGCACCCAGGCAAGCAGTGGCATTTTTTGTATACTCACAGACTGCACATAGTGGGGATGAGTCAAAAACAGCCACAATTTTTTTCTGAGGGCAGTGATAGGTTGGACTCGATGATCTTACAGGTCTTTTCCAACCGTACTGATTCTGTGATTCTGTGATTCTGTGATAGGCAGGGTGGGATCAAAATCAGCAGCACAACCCAAAACCCACAAACATGGGGAGGCAACAACAAGTGACCACTGAGGTGAGCTGAGGAGTGAGAAGGTTCCAGTATGTGCTCGTGAACGGGAGCCTTTGGGCATCCAGTTGAGGATGGCTGGAGCTTCTTCCTGAGAACGACTCTCCCAATAACCCCACCAAAGTGACCCAGGCTGATGTCACTTGCCTGCTCTGGACCCGTCCAGCACTTGAGCTGACTCTTCCGCCAGCACTGCTGCATTCCTGCCCTAGAAATCCTGGGGCCTTTCATCCCAGAGCTCAGAAGAAGCCTTCACTGGGGATGGGCATGGCACAAATGTGGAAATGAAAAGGCAGCAGTGTTGGAAACCAAAGCACAGCCCATATCATTAGCCATGAAGGTTTGCATTCAAGATGAGCTTGTCAGAAAATTGTTACCTCTGCAAAGGGTGCCTCTGGTCCTGCGGCAATGAAGGGCAGATATAAAAGCCAGCCCGAGTCCCTGCTCTCTCATCCCCTGCTCTTGCCTCCTTCTCCTTGGGAACAGGTGAGTCTGAAGCCCCTTCTCCTCCTCTGCCAAAGTGAGGTCTCTGCTTGACGGACATCTCAGCTAATATTGGTTCTGTAGTATGTTGGGACATGGAGGCCCTTGTCATGACAGAGGGAAGTGGGGAGAAGGTCTGCTTAGAGAGAGGCTGGGATGTGGCTGTGGTGGCTTTTGCTTTTTGAACTAGGAAAGAGTCTCCCTGGGCCAGGCTACTCTTTGTAGGACCCTGGCAGGATGAGCCGATGAAGACCATGTGTCTCCTGGCACAGCCTCTGGCTCCCCACTCAATAGCGGCCTTGGCTGCTTTGTGATGGGATAACCAGGCTGCTCCTCACCTATGCTTGTGCTCTGCTTTCTCCCTGTCCTCTCTCTCAGGCGCACGTCTGACTTTGAGACATGTCCTGCTACGACCAGTGCCTGCCATGCCGACCCTGCGGCCCGACCCCGCTGGCCAACAGCTGCAATGAGCCCTGTGTCAGGCAGTGCCAGAACTCCACTGTTGTCATCCAGCCCTCCCCCGTGGTGGTGACCCTGCCTGGACCCATCCTCAGCTCCTTCCCGCAGAACACCGTTGTGGGATCCTCCACCTCCGCTGCTGTTGGCAGCATCCTCAGCTGTGATGGAGTGCCCATCACCTCTGGCTGCTGTGACCTCTCTGGCATTTCCAGCCGCTACAGTGGCAGAAGGTGTCTCCCCTGCTAAAGCTACTGGGCATAGCTCTTGGGAAGGCATCCCAGGAACTACAGACATGGTGCTGGACAAAGGATGAACCTTCAGGCCATTGCTTTCACAGCAACTGAGCATCCTTAACTCGTCCTGCAATCGATGTCAGGAATGTGTGAGCCTAGGCTCTCCAAAAACTTGGCCCATGTCTCACCATATGTTTTTCCACCTACCTCTTCCTTTCTCTTCTTGTTCTTTTCCTCTGCTCCCCTGGGCTGCAAGGCTCTCCAAAGCCAGCCTTCACTCTGAGTGAAAGACAGATGCCCTGCATGGACTTCAACATGGCAAAGGGGTGCAGTCTGTTGCTTGCTCCTCATGATCCCTTCAACGGGAGCCTCTGCTTGGAGTAACTTCGTTTCCCTCTTTAGACTCATTAAAGATTTCTGCATCCCAGCCTGGGCCCCCGAGTGGTCCTTTCCTCTATGTGTGCCCTCCCAGCCTGCTCAGGGAAAATGGCTTTGCTCTTGGCAGGGCATAGGATGGGGGTATTGAGACACTTTATAACTCCCAGAAGAGTGGGAGGTTGGGACACCCTGCAAAGGGTCCTCCTTGGGGCACAATCCCTTGGCAGTATGCCAAAAACCCCTAGCTAGCCCAGAGCAAGTGGCATTCAGCCCTTGCCTTGCAGTGTCTCTGCCCAGATATACCCCCACAGGTCCTGCAAACAGGGAGCACAACCTCTGCTGTCCTTGAGTGAGAGGCTAGGACCTTGTGCACAGCCACGGAGTCAAGCCACCCTCTGCAGGCTCTAGGGAACAGGGTGCCTCTTGTTCTGGTCAGTGCTATGCTGGGGAAGGAAGAGGACAGAAGATGTCCCCAAAGGATGGCAGACGTGCAGATGGATGGGTGGAATAGCCTCAGGGATGGCCCATGGCCTCACCTCCACCTTCTCCTCCCCACCATTGATTGATCTAGGGCCATGGACAGCCCACATGGGCACAGGCTGAAGGGATAGGTCCCCTGTGCAGCCCTACCACCACTCCTGCAGCACTTGGCAGGGCCCAGGGTTTGGCAAGTATGCAGGGCTGACATTGTTCACAAGTCAGTATTGGGATTAACCACACCAGGCCACACACTGGGGCCCCTGGGAACCCAACAACCCCATGGGCCAGGGCAGTCCGAGGACAGTAACCAGTGCCCACAGGCCCATAACTGCTCTGTGGTGCTGGGGTGGTGCATTCCTTCCCCCCTCCGCCCTTTTCCCTGGGCCGCTCTCAGGAATTCCAGCTAGGCCTTGGCCTTTGCACAATGAGTTGGGAGGTTAAGCGTCCCTTGACGGTACCAGGAGCTCTTGCATGGCTAAGGTGGGGAGTAGCACTGACCATACCAGGCATTCCTGTTACCCAGCTCAAGGTGGGTAACGAGAGCGGGAATAATCAGTCATCCCCTGACAGCCCGGCAACATCCCTTACCTGGACCGTAGCCCACGTGGAACAGTACCAGTGTTACCAGAATTCCAGTAACTTTCCCGTAACTTGCTGATGACTGAAGCCAATCATCTTACGAACCTATAAACAGCGGTCCCAGGTGAGACCCTTTCAGCTCTCCTGGACCGCAGAGGGCTGCGATCAGCACCTCCCTCTGAGTGGGACGCCTCTCAGAGTCTCACAAGCTCTCCAGTTTGTGAAATTTGGAGGACCGCTGCCGAAAGATGGCAACGGGACCTGGGCTGAAACCCACTCCTCCTCAAGGATCAACCCTCGTCCATCGAGAAATACTGAGACATTTGAAGCGAATATTTCACAGAACTCGAGGGGAATTTTTAACAGGCATACCTTTATACCTTTATCTCTATATATACCTATATCTATATCTTTGTGTCTGTGTGTGTGTGAATCAATTTACGTACTCAACGGCAAGTATATTACTTTCATTCCAAATCTGTAATCAAACCACTGTTTTGATTGTAGTAAATTCTATCAATTCACTTTGCAATCGTTAAACTAATCTATGATTGAGTGCTGCTAAGATTTTATGACTTACCTTAAACTGTGAATAAACCGTAGATTGCTACTAAAATACACGTAATCCTTTAGACACGCCCAGTGGTATCTGTGAGGTGTCTATGGCAGGCAACTTTTGTTCGCGAGGGTCCCTCTTGCTTTGACTGATGCTCTCGGGCACTGGTTTGATCAAAAGTACCTCAGAGACCTCAGCCAGGAAGAGCCTGATGAACAGAACACATCCATCCATCCATCCATCCATCCATCCATCCATCCATCCATCCACAAAGGGGCCTGTGGAAATTGCTCTTTCCCCAGCTGGGAATTAGAGGTCCTTTTCTTCTGGAGGCTCAGGCTGTGAAGTCCTTCGTTGACATCCCCTCCTCTTGCCTGACTGCCCAACAGTGAAGCAGGGCGACAGAGGTGTCGAGGCACTGATCCCGTCTCCCTTGCAAACAAGATTGATGAGGGCTCTGTGAGCCAAGCTCTGCAGGCCTCAGTGCCACAAAACTTCTGTCCCCTGCGCATCCCTGCAGCAAATCCACAGTTTTCTGCCTACCCTCCACAGTTTACAGATGGTGTCCCTACAGAAAGGTGGCTCTCCAGGGTGCCACAGCTTGCTGAGCTCAAAAACAGGGGCTCAGGCACACAGGGCCCAGCAGATCAGGCAAAGTTCCCAGCACTTTCCTCCTGCTTGAGACGTGGGCCAGAGCCACTGATCCCCTCCATCTCTTTGGCCACTGGACACGTTCTTGCCATGCCCAGAGAACAAAGCCTCACCTCCTCCCACACAAGACCTGCACCACTGCCACTGCAGTGAATTGCCAATATCTGGGTAATCCAGTTCCTCACCCTGCCTGGGACTCCCAGAGCCCTCCACTCTCTCCCTGCCCCACGGGCAGCCCCAGGGCACAAACACCAGTCCTGCCCTGGGAACGCAGTGGCACATGCAGACACCAGCCCAACCACAGAGCATGCGCTGGGGCATCCCCCACTGGCACCCAGCTGCCCAGTGCCCCCAGCACCTCTGAGCCAGGCCGGGCTATAGGTCTGCTTGCGGCACGCTTGTCCAGGCACAGGTGCGGTGGGTTGGCAGAAACCACTTGGCTCTTAGCAGAGGATCTGCTAAGCACCCTGACCCTGCCCAAACAAAACCCCTACATACTGTGGGAGGAGAGAAGGTCCCCATAGAGCACATAGGGAAGCGGCTGGGACCAGGAAGAAGGGAGGGGTGGGGGGAAGGTGTTTTTAGATTTATTCTTGCTTCTCATTATCCTACTCTGATTTGATTGGCAATGAATTAAATTCATTTCCCCAAGTCGAGGCTGGTTTGCCCGTGACGGTAATTGATGAGTGATCTCCCTGTCCTTTTCTCGACCCACGATTTTTTTGTAGTATTTTCTCCTCATCCTGTTGATGGTGAGGGAGTGATAGGGCAGCTTGGTGGGCACCTGGCATTCAGCAAGGTCACCTGCTCAGAACAGATCCCATTAGATCAGGTTGCTCCAGGTCACATTCAGTCCATCCTTGAATACCTCCCAGGATGGAGATTGCACAGCCTCCATGGGGAACACCTTCCTTTTCTCATTATTTCTTTTAGCCTATTGCTTAATCAGAACTCACCATTTTCTACCTCCTGGGCGCTTCCAGAGACTAGGTCCACCTTCTCTGTCTCCTCTGAAAAAGCAGTTGTAGAAAGCAAGAAGGTCTCCCCTGAGACATCTCTTCTTCAAGATGGGCAGGTCCTGTTCTCTCAGCCTGTCCTCGCATGTCGTGTTTGTGAGCCCGCTAATCGACTTGGTAGCCTTTGTTGGTCTTGCTTCAGTATGTCA